>NC_134896.1:14203344-14440844 GCF_041734735.1 Babylonia areolata | reverse complement strand
TCCAACAAATTATATCTTCAGTGTAATCCCCCTGCACCCCTTTAAAAAAAAAAAAAAGAAAAAAAAAGTGGGGGCACCCCATGCTCTCCTAAAGGGAAAGAGTGTGTGTTTGTGTAGTGTTTATATTTGTGTGACTGTTCCAGCTCTGTATGTTTTATCAGAGGGCAGATAAATAATTGTGGTTGTTTGATTAAAAAAAAAAAAAAATGAAAAGAAAGAAAGAATAGGATGACCACATGCAATACTAGGTTGATTCTCGTTTGATATTTGACTTTTGGTGACATACAAGGCTGCATTATGCATTAAGACTTGCATTCAGTGTTTAAATGGTCAATGTCACAGTAATGTTCCATTAACTCTTTTGCTGCCAAGTTTCTGTGTTAAAAACACTCCAGAGTGCCAAACATTGTAGACTTGACGCTCTCAGTCTCAGTTTGGTTCGTGTCAGAACAACACAGTAGATGTGTTTACATCAATCTCAGTAACGGGGTAAAGGGGGGAAATTCAGTCAGTTTCCTGTTTTGCAGGAAAGTTGACTGTAGCTGTCAAGCTTTGTTACTAAGTGCAAAACAGTCCATTTAAGGTGAGCCGTCAGTGTTGACTAAAGTCACAGGCCAATTGCAGTGAACTGCCTGGTCAGCTTTATTTGCTTTCAGCTGCAAAAGAGTTAATGACTTATTTGTGTTGGCCAGTATTCTGACGTGTGTTTTTTGTAGTTGGAGTATTCCTGTTTTTGTGGTGCTGACTTCCAAGCTGAAACATCCTTTTTTCCATTGTTATGGGGCCTCACACAGTTGTCTCTCCATGTCTGCCTGTGTGTCTTGTCTCAAGTGTTCTGCCTGTCTGTCTCTGTCTTTCCCTCTGCTTGCCTTTCTGTCGCTCTTGTCTCTTGGCTGCCTGTCTCAGTCTCATTTTATATCTCCATCTCTCTGTCTTATTGCCAGTAAAATCTTTTGATGGTTAGATTTTTTTTGGTACTGTTTAAAGTGTACTTACCTTTCTGCAGCTGATTAGATACACAGCCTTTCATTCCTCTCTCTGAGTCTAGGTCAGTGTTAGTTGATAACTCTTTTATTGTGATTTTCATGTCCTGTATAATATTGTATTGTGTATTTTTGTCACAACAAAATTCAGAATTTGGGGCTGTTGTCCCCTGTGGAGAGCATATCATCACTGCAGGGCCATCAATATTATTTCATTTTTTACTGCCTGCAAGTGTATTTGTTTTACTGATCAGTTTATGATGTAATTTATTTTCCTTCAATCCATGCCCAAGGGTTATTTGATGCACAGTCTCTCGTTAATCTATGGCTCAGTGTTAATAGATCTTTTTATTCAGATTTTTATGCCCTACAATTTATTTTGATCCCTGTCCACAGGTGATCCGATGCACGGGTCACATGGTGATGCCGCCAGACATGCACCACATGGGGTCCTTCCCTTACCTGCTGGCTGTTGGGGAGCCCATCCCCCACCCGGCCAACATCGAGATCCCCATGGATGCCCACACCTTCCTCAGCAAGCACGACATGGACATGAAGTTCACTTACTGTGATGAAAGGTGAGCCAAGAGGGTAGGTGGGTCAAGTTGCTGGAGATCTTTCGGGGTAGGGGTGGTGGTGGTTTGTATTAAATTTGTGTTTGATATGTTATTTTTAACAACAGATTTCTGTGTTTGAAATTCAGGATGCTTTCCTCAGGAGGAAGAGCATGTAAATAATGCAGCACCATCCATATCTTCTTTTTTTCTGTCTGTAAGTCAATTTGTTTTACAGTCAAAGTGGATTTTTCAACAGAATTTTGCCAGGGACAAACTTTTTGTTGCTGTGGGTTCTTTTATGTGTGCTAAGTGTATGCTGCACACAGGATCTCAGTTTATCATCTTGTCTGAAAGACTAGTTCCCAGATCATCAAGGTCTAGTGAAGGTGGGGAGTAAAAGTCCTGGTCCGCATATGTTTTTGAGTGTCAGACTCAGAATATCTAGAGCTGCCGGTGATTAGAGCATAATTTGTTAGTCAGGTGAGCATGACTATGTTGTTGCTTTTGTTCTTAGTTTTTGTGTGTTAACTGGAAGTTGTCAGACATAATTGTCACTAGGATTTCTTAAGTAAGTCTTACATTTGATAACAGGATCAAGCATTGCCCTTTTACATCCATCTTGTGCTTAAGCCTCTTAAACTTATTTTGTGGTTTTACTGGCCATCAGACCCATTTTCAGATGCCTGCATTGTGCATCTGTTGTTTTTCCTTCCTTTCTTCTCCTTTAGCTCTGTCTGTGATATGATCATTCTATTAACAAGATTGCTGTAATCCAACCACAGTGATGTCATAACTTGCAAGCAAATCAATAAATAGCACTCATGGCAAGTGTAGTTGTTTTGTTTTTGTGATCAGATACATAGGAATGCTGTTTTGCAGGCAGTTAGAAAATAACCATAGTAAAGATTTGCACTCCAGAGCATTGTAGTCTGTTGAAGATAATGAAAAAAAAAGAAGAAGAAGACAGAAGCACTTAATAAAGGCCCAAATGTATCAAAGATAAAATAACTGAAGGTACTGAATCTTTTGGATTAAGAAAAAAAAATAATACAGAAGCATTGTATAATGGCCCAAATGCAGTGAAGATAATAAAATAACTGAAGGTACTGGATAAAGGTACAAATGTCCCATAGACAGTGCATATTAAGTAGGTACAAACGCACCAGAAATAGTACACTGGTAGATGCAGTCACATGTAACAGGAATGAAAAAGGCCTGGCGTAAGCAATCCACTTAGCTGCCCTAGGAAGTGAAAGGAAATTGTTGAATGGAGCGTTGTGTGAGATGTGGGATGTGGATTCATGTGTGGAAGAAAAGAAACCAGATCAGTTTCAGTTTCAACAAAACTTCAGAGCGAGTGGACTGATCCATACGCAAGTCACCACAACAGCTTTTTTAAAAGATAGATAGAAAAAAATATGCAGGTCAGGCTTTCAGAGCTTACGCCGTCATCCCCCAAGCCCTCACCCCCCAAAAAAAACACAATAAAAATACCAAAAACAACCAACCAACCAAACAGGCGACAAAACAAAAACAAGTAAATTTCAAATAGACCAAATAAATGAATAAGTTAACGAATGGAATCAAATTAAAAGGTACATGAAAGACAACAAAAAAAGATAATGGGTTGCATTGATTGAACTTGTGAGCATACACACCCACACCTGCACCCACACACCTACACCCACACACCCACACCTACACACCCACACTGACACCCACACACCCACACACAAAATTATAATCACACATGCACATGCAGTCACACACAAAATTAAGAGCAGATAAGTGTACGCGTTTGAATTATACTGCAGGTTTGATTATTATTATTATTATTATTAGCATTTATGCTTAATCTTGAAAATAAGTCCTAGGCGTTTATATATGTAAATATCAAAAAGGAAAAATTGAACACAAGATACCAAACATCATTGAAAACTATTCATCCAACCCCCAACCCCACCTCCCCACCCCCCACACAGTACACACAAGCACACGCGCACGCACACACACCAGCCATAGCACACAGTCATGAATAGCACACAATAAAAAATACACCCACAAATCCTGAAACTATAAAAACTCACAAATGACATCTCGTTTTATAGGGTGGGAATGCCTGTATAGATCTGTGAGGTGGTTGAAATGTCCAGAAGGGGAGGGAGGGGGGTGGTGGGGACCTGGAAGACGGAAGTGAGAAGCAAAACAAAATCAAACACAAAGCAGAAACTTCACACAAAAGACTGAAGAATGTTGATTAGAGTAATTGATGAAAAATGACCAGTGGGGAACACAGAGAAATTTGTTGTGACAAAACATACAAGGCAAGACAATTTAAGACACAGTAATAATCACTTCTTCTTCTCCCTCCACTGCTGATGCTAGGGAGAAGCAAACCAACCAAAAGCAAAAGAACAGAAAAGAAAACAAAACAAAGAGGAAAGTGGCCTCAGCTTTGCAGTCAGCCAGTCATCATCAGCAGAAGCCAGTAAGGAAGGGCTAAACTGAGTAAAAAAAAAAAAAAAAAAGAAGAAGAAAAGAAGTGAATCAGGGGTCAAGAAAGGAGACTTGATGGATGACAAAAGGGAGCCCACCTCCTTTACTCCTCCTTGTCCTCCTCCTCACCCTCCATCCTCCTCCTGTTTGCCCTGTGACACTGGTCAGAGAGCAAGGTCAAGAGGTTTCTGGTGGTCTGTCATGCAGGGCTGTGGTAGTGAGGGTGTCAGCTTTCCAGCTCCACCTCCACCCCCCCCCCCCCCCCCAAACAGCTCCACCCTCCCCCATTCTGGCTGGTGATTAATGCTAGTGCCAGGGGTCCTGTTTCACATCAACAAGAGAGCCAAATATATGTCACCATACCATCAGCTTTCTCTCTCTCTCTCTCTCTGTCTCTCTCTGTGCCTGGTCTATAACTAAGGTCTGTTTCCCACTGACAGGGGTGTGTGTGTGTGTGTGTGTGGGGGGGGGGGGTTGTGAGTTGGGATGGGGTGGTGGTAGGGGAGTCAGTGGGGAGGAAAGGGGGGCTTTGAGGAGGGCGGAGGGGGCAGCAAGGGGAGAGGATAATGAGGTGGTATCAGTGGTGTTAACCATGCCTGAACCAGCCACTTAACTTTTGTCTCAGTGCTTCTGTCTGGTTTTTTTTTTTTTTTCTGTTTTTTTTTCTTTCTTTTTCTTTACCTCATTTCTCGGGCAGTAACAAGCACAGTGCTGGTACACAAATTCTTTAAATTGCCCCCCACCTTTTTTTTTTTTTTTTTAATAGAAGTATCATATATTTTGTTTGATTCATACATTTCCAGAAGTTAAAGAAACTAATTAGGTTGATTTCTTTCTTTATTTCTTCTATTTTATTGTTGGCTTTTGTACTTATTTGCTTACATTCACATGAAGAAAATAAGTTCATGAGGTGGTTTCATATATAATACAAAGAAAGGACATTCACAAGAAATAAGGACGACATAGTAATGTTTCTTACTCTGTGTATGTGAAATCAAGATTTGTTCATTTGTTTTGCATTCAGATCAGGTTGTGAAATTAAACAGCATACTTTTTTGACTTTTCCCTTAATTTTTTCTTATGAAAAAGTGGGTTGGAGGTGGAAAACAAAGTAATGTTAGTCTGTAGATTAGTCATTTGATAGAATACTTAAGTTTGATAAGAGAGAGAGAGAGAGAGAGTCGGTTGTGTAGAGTTATCGGTGACAGTAATTCTTCTGAAGCACGCTATTATTTTGAGAAAAAATGTAGATGTGTGCAAGTCCCATCTAAATCAGACCACCAGTGGGGTGTTCTTCATGTTCACAGTGACATTGAAGCTGAAATGCCAGAACATTAGGTTACTTCAAAACCAGTCTTGAAAGTTATTTGTTTAACCAAATAAAGTAAGCAGGCACAGAAGGACCCTCAGTGACCCAGAAAGGTCTTAAGTAATCCACTTGAGGAGGGGAGCCACTAACAGGATTATTTGCAATGCTCTCAAACTTGATAATGGCTGGTACAGAATTGTGAGTTGTTCTGGTTATTGGGGTTGATCAATACGCAGTTTTTCCTGAACCTTTTGTTCAATCATGACCTTTTATAAATTGCTTGATTTCTATTAAAAAAAAAAGAAAAAAGGAAAAACCCAAAATGGAGATTGTATTTTCTGAAACATTGTTTTATAGCTTTCACTGCTTCTTTTCTTCTCTCTCTCTCTCTCTCTCTCTCTCTCTCTCTCTCTCTCTCTCTCTCAGTGTATTATCTTTAAAAAAAAAAAAAAAAAAAAAAGAGAAGAAGTTCTCTCTTTTCTCTTTACCTGGTGCTCATGCAGATCAAAGTCAGCATTTTTCAGATACATGAGAGATTTTCTGTTCATTCTGTATTTGTAATAACAATTTTTTTTTTCTTTATCAAGCAAGTCTTCCACCTTTTTCCGTTCAAATCTGTGTTCTTTGCCTGACTGGCTAAGCATGATGGGTTATGCTGTCGGTCAGACATCTGCAGAACAGATGTGGTGTAGCGTATACGGATTTGTCCGAATGCAGTGATGCCTTCTTGAGAAACTGAAACTGAATCACATTGTCAAAATGGAAAACCCTCAGTCAGAAAAGCCCGACAGGCTTGGCTGAATTGTGACGTGATTTCAGACATGTTTGCAGGTACGAAAAGGGGATGAGTGTGACCGGAGGTACGCCCAGGCTAAGGGTCTTTTTCCGTGGCAGACATACAGTGCTGCGTGGGGCAGAAAGTAGTTCCTTCACTTTGATCCACGCTCTGCATGCTAGTATAGTATAAGTGTTGGTGTGCCCAGGGAAACCTTTCAAGTCACATAAATAAAAGATGGGTTATGAATCCTTCATTTTACATTTCTGTCTCTTTCTCTCTTTATATCTACATAGATGTATATGTGACACAAACTTTTCTTGACAGTATGTATATATTGTGCATACATGTATGTCTATATTTATCAGTCTATACACACACGCACACGTACACGCACACATGTACACATTATGATTTTGAGGTCCATTTATTTGTTTTTTCGAATCATCCTTTTAGAATCTGTCTCTGATCACTTTGCTGCTTTGTTCATATTTCTACAACCTAACAAACAGTTAAAAGAAAAAGAAAAAAGAAACAACATCAGAAAGACACTCCATCATTGAACCTGTGACTAGTATAAGGCAGTGCTGGGATTGAACTGCAGACCTTATGGACTGGGTGTAAGTCTGACACCTTGACAGCTGTCTTGCCTGCTCAGAACCTGTGTATATTGCAAACATTTCAATCTGTGCTTGTTCTTTTTCCTTTTTTTGTCTTTTTATTTGTTCAAGTCATTGTGTTGGCAAGACAGAAGGACTCTTTGTAGAGAGCTGCGTTGTGTGAATGAAAGAAAGTGCAGACATCTGTTTCCCTAGTGCAGGCATGAGTTTTCAGGTCCTCGTGTTCTCGCAGTCATAAACCCCCACTTCTGGTCTCTGTAAAAAAAATTACTGATTTAACAAAAGGATGCGTCGTAATTTCCTTCCTTGCGCTTTCAGCAGCCTTTCAGTTTCATCAGATCCGCCCGCTGCGTAAAAACCTACATATTTGAGGAGAGTGTTTTCCCATATGACCGGTAATAGATTTCCCCTCAGACCAGGAATAGACCAGAAAGTAGTGGTGGAGTTTGACCTGGTGTTGCACTGGAAGTCTGAGTGCAGCTGTAGTGGCGTCTGAGTGCGTCCAGTGTGTGAGCTTTTAACGATTAAGGTGATAAGGAAATTAAGGGCTGGCTTGGAAACAGGAACTGACACTATTGTGGTAGTAAGGCTACTGAGTCAGGGATTGATGCTATTGTTGTGGCAAATGATACTATTGAATTAACTGTTTTTCTTTTGTGTGTTGGATGGTTCTTTTTTTTTTTGGCGGATAAAGCTTTGATGAAAATTAAAATGCGTCACCATATCTTGTCTATCTTACACTGGAACCTGATTAGACAATTATCAGACTAAATTTACCTTCTACTAAAGATATATATATATATATGAATTCCTAGTTTTAAGAAATGTGAGAGATTAGGTTATATATATATATATATATATATATATATATGTTACAAGAATCAAACATTTTCAGTTGGGCTCTTTGTTGTTCTGTATCTTATTTGCATTTTTCATTCTTGAAGGCATTGTCACTGGTCAGAACTTCCAGACAAATTTATCAAAGTAATGTTCCCCATTCATTTTTATTTTTCTGCCTTTTATTTTCCTTTCTCTGTTTTTTTCTTCTTTTCTTTTTTTAATCTTTGCTTTTCTTTTCTTTTTGTTCTTCAGGTTTCCTTTGTCATGGGGATTACTATCATGGACATCTTATGTTGTAACAGAAATCTGTTACTATTAAACTTTGGACCACATTCCTTCTTCTTTGTAAGGATTTGGAAATCAGAAATGAAACTGACCCAGAAAATTCTGTTTTGACAAAAAAAACACAAACTAGTATGTAATACAGTGTAATATTGCAATACAGTTGCGATACCATACCAGCACAGTGAAACACTACAATACAGCACATTGCATTTCAGTGCAGTACGATTCAGTTCAGGTTAATTCATCTTGTCAGTGAGCACAATGGTTGAGTGGTTGAAGCACTGGACTTTCAACTTGAGGCTCGGCTCCTTGGTTTGAATCATGGTCACTGCACCTCGTGGGACAAGGATGGAGACTTTTCTTATCTTCCAGGTCAAAAGATGTGCAGTCCTGCTAGTGCCTGAACCCCCTTTGTGTGTAAACACATGCAGAAGATAGAATATGCATGATAGAGATCCTTGTAATCCATTTCAGCTTTTGGAAGGTATTGGAAACAAGAACATACCCAGCTTGCA
The DNA here is from genome assembly GCF_041734735.1 of Babylonia areolata. Taxonomy (NCBI): domain Eukaryota; kingdom Metazoa; phylum Mollusca; class Gastropoda; order Neogastropoda; family Buccinidae; genus Babylonia; species Babylonia areolata. The sequence continues at coordinate 14,432,464 of NC_134896.1, read as the reverse complement.
CCCCCCCCCCCCTCCTCCAAAACAGGAGTATGGTTGCTCAAATGGTGCGTTAAAAACAGTCACACATGTAAAATTTGATGCATACATATATGAGTGAACGTGGAAGTTGCAGCCCATGAATGCAGAAGAATAAGAAGAAAATTGAGCTTGTGTTCATTGATTTGACAGGCGTGCAATTAACACACTGACCTGTTGTTTGTTTCAGGGTGCAGAACATTCTGAACTACAGTGAGGAGGACCTGGTGGGGAGGTCCCTTTTTGACTTCCACCATGCTGTGGACAGTGACGTGGTGGAGAGAGCCTACAAAGACTGTGAGCGCAACATACATACACATGGCATTGACACACATAACAGCTCTGTCTCTGGAACGTAACACATTGACACAGATAACAGCTGTCTCTTTGGAACATAACATATTGACAGAAACAACAGTCCTCATTTGTTCAGTTTGTGATGAACAATTGAACTATGTTTAAATTCACTTGGCCCCAGCCCGTCATCACAATCCCCTCACCTCTGTCCCACACATTGATGTGACATTCCCCTTTCGTGTGTGGGTTGTTGGCCTTCACAAATGAAATCAGTCAGTGTCTGTGTCACATTCCAGGAGGTCTGTGAGGGTAAGTTTTTCAGGGGCTTTCAATCCCATCACAGAACCATGACAGTCACAGTCACAATAAAGCTTGCATTTAAAATCATTGTGTTGATTCATTGGAGTGCTCATTGTGAGCCTATTGAAGATAAACCTGAAAATACTATTACAAAAATTGTCATCAGACATGTCAGTTAAAAGATCATTGTTGTTGTTTTGTTTGGTATGTTTCTAATTTGGAATTGGAATTGTTTGTATGTGTGGCTGATATAATTGTTTTGTCATTGGAAGTTTCTGTCTGTTGACCTTGTAATGGCCTCTGATCAAAAATGTGTTCAGTAAATCTGTTTATAATATTCAATCATGTGTTCTCTTGCTTCAGAGTACCAGCAACCCGAGCTGTCATGCCAAAGCAATTTTTGTTGTTTTTGCAGTGAAAATAGTTCAGTATCAGTTACAAGGAGGTGTCAAGGCATGTGTACTGATTGATATACCCTACACTGCATTTACTGTAAGGAGAAAAACAAAACAAGAAAAAATATGACAATATCATGTGATGATGACCATTGAGGACCACAACCGTTTTTGTCTGTTTCTGTGGGACACATCTGTTGTGCAGTGTTATTTTACAACTCTCCTGTGTGTGTGTGTGTGTGTGTGTGTGTGCAGTGCACAGCAAAGGTCAAACGATGACCGGACGTTATCGCTTCATGGCCCATGGAGGGGGTTGGGCCTGGGTCATCACACAGGCCACAGTGATCCACAACAACCGCAACCACAAGGCGCAGTGGGTGGTGTGCATCCACTATGTCCTCACGTAAGACCACCCTCTATTCTCCTGTCCCTAAAAATTCATAAGAATAATAATTGGTAACCTTCCCAGTGACTTCCTAAGATTAATCAGTTAAATTTTCTAGTGTTTTCGTGGACTTTCCGGTGACTTCTTGATTTTTCGTTTTTTTCCTCTCTCCAACGACATGGAGGAGTGGATCCCGGTGTTGATGTTTTATGTTTAGCCCATTCAACTCTTCAGAGTTTTCAGCCTTAGCAGGCTTTCCTGTCATACTGATATGGAAATACGCAGAAAATATACTGACATTGACTGGTTTCCCCTCCAAACTAATAATTGTTCGACACTGTCGGAAATACTGCTGAAGTAAGTTCCCTTTGTTTGCAGTTTAACCATACGTAGGAAAGTGGAAACAGTTTTTATGAAAATATTTCTAATTTTGACGCTAGAGCAGTGCTTGGGTGGAGGGTTCAGTGAGTTTATTTAATTTTCTTTCTGACTTCTCTCTTTTCTCCCTCTTGCTCTCTCTCTATCCAGTAAGATAGAGGAGCAGATGTGAGGCCAATGTTAAAAATTATATATATATATTTCTTTCATTTCTTCTCTATATGTACAGGAGCAACAGTAATACCCAGTCTCATCCCTGTATATGTTTATTTTGTTTTGTTTCATTTTGTTTTATCTTATTTTATTTTTTCTTCTTTCTGCAGTGACATAGAAGAGCAGGACCTTGTGCTGTCGGAGGTGCAGACCACCCAGCCCCAGGTGCAGGACCTGCACTCGCTGATGATGCCCTGCACGGAGTCCATCTTCAGCCCCAAGACAGCCGACATGGACCAGGGCTACTTCATTCCACCGCACCTGCGCAACAAAGTGAAAAGTAGGGAGGAGGATAGGTTTCTGAATGACGTGGTGGTGGAGTTGAAGCACAGTGAGTCTTCATGTAATCAACCCTCTGGGCTGGGTTTATCCATGTGTCTGTGTAATAAAAATGACCTGCAGTCTGGTTGTGTGTGTATGTGTGCGTGTGTATTTGTCTATGAGTGTGTGTGTATTGTATTGTATTAATATTGCTGTTTGTCACAACTGATTTTTCTGTGTGTAATTCAGGCTGCTCTCCTCAAGTACAGCACGAAGCCACAGTGCAACTCCCCCACCCCCCCTGTATGCAAGTGTATTTGTCTTACTATCAAAGTAGTTTGTTTTTTTACAGAGTTTTGCCAGGTACACCCCTTTCTTGCCATGGGTTCTTTTACTTCTGCCAGCTAAATGACTTCTGCACATGAGACATCAGTTTATCTTCTCATCTGAAAGACTACTACCCAGACCACTACTCAAGGTCTAGTGGAGGGGGCGCAGAAATCCTGGTCCAATATAGAACCTGCGTCACTTGTTTCATAGTTTGGTGCTGGGTTGAGTCAGTTCAGATCAAGTCATAGTGATTTTTATTGATGGTAAAAGAGTAAGCTTATACAGGTGTTTTACAACCTACCCATAGAAAAAGAAGAAAATATGATTTAAAAAAATGAGGGTGGGGTATAACATGAGTATCACAAGCAGTACACAAGAAATTCTATTGGAGAAAAAAATACATATAAATGGCTATATATATGATCCTGACACAGTATTGGTACATGAAAGCAACATCCTTACATGATTAACATTATCTAAGACTATATTTTTGTGTGTGTTGTTGGTAAAAACTGAAAATGTTGTCATTTTCTTGGCTGCTACTTTGCAGTATGCCCCCTGCCCACTTTTTCTCTCTCTCTCTCTCTCTCTCTCTCTTCTATAATTCCTGTCTTTATTTAATGGGTCTTGAGGAGCTTGCTTCCCATGTGTTTTTTGTATGGATGGCAGATTTGGATTTTATTTCATGATGGGTTATATTTGTTGACTGGACCTGAAACCTGGTTTGGTCATGTGGGAACTGCACTACTTAACACATCACCAAATTCTCCATTTCTGGTGGTCTTGGGATAGACCTTGGGTTCCAGGAAAGCTCCTCTCTGTCCACTCAGTGATGTCTGCCCACTTCTTTTGCTGTCTGTTTCGTTTTCTTTTCTGCTGAACTGTTCCCTGAAGGATGATTCTGGAGAGCCGGTTTAATCTTGTAAATGTTCTTGGCACAGTCTTTAGTATTATAATGAATGGGCTGTCAGTATTCACTATTGTTCAAGAAAGAAGATTTGGAAGGTCTAGACTGGGAATGTAAACATGTGTATGTATGTGTAATATTCTTGAAGTGATTTCAATGGCTGGTTGAGGGATCTAATTTTTCTGGTGAGGAGCTTCTCCATTGAAGGTTTATGTTGTACACACACACAGTGACATATTTTTCATTTTGCTCTGTCTCCTAACATGATGATAGATGATGTAAACAACTACAAAGATTAGTGTGTGTGTGTGTGTATCCAATATGTGTGTGTATGGATTCTGTTGATTAGTGAGGAGAGAGAGAGAGAGATAGTTGTAAAATGGTGTAAAAGATGTATGTGTGCATTGTTTCAGTGCCCCCTTGAAATACTCTTCTTGCCTTGCTTTGCCTTGCCTTGTTGCAGATTTCTGATTGAAGAGATAACTCGCTGCCTCATATGCCTTAACAATTGCTTCCCAAATTGTTAGTTAATTATTGGCATCCTCTAGGGCAAGGTTCATGTATGTGTATGTAATAATTCTGCCATTCCCTGATGTTGCAGTGACCAAAAGCAATGAGCCGGAAGACCTGTCCTATCTGGCACCAACAGCTGGAGATGTGGGCATGCCTCTGGAACCCCCTTTTCCTAGGCAAGGTCAGTACATCAGACTGCGTTTGTTGTGGTACACCTGGTACCCGTGGTAGTTTACCTTTGTCTTTGTTTAGTTTACCTTTGTCTTTTTTACCCCTGGTAGTTTATCTTTGTTTCTGTATAGTTTACCTTTGTCTTGGTAACCCAGATAGTTTATCATCTTGGTTTTGTGTACCGTTGTCTTGGTATCCATGGTAGTTTGTCTTGGTATAGTTGACCTTTGACTTGGTACCCCTGGTAGTTTATCTTTGTCTTGGTATAGTTTACCTTTGACCTGGTACCCCTGGTAGTTTATCTTTGCCTTGGTATAGTTTACCTTTGTCTTGGCTGTCTTATCTTGTTCTTGTTTTTTCTTTCTTTTTTTTTTAAATTGACAGTTTGTTTAATGTGTTGAGGTGAAGTTGGTTGGCTGTGCAGATCTGTTCAGCAGCAGCAGCTGCAGCGAGAGGAAAAAGGATGGGGACCTGATGTCCCCATCATTGGTGGTGCTGGAGGGGCTAAAGCAGGAGCCCGGCCTGTCCCCCTCCCTGTGCCATGCCCACCACATGCACCACTCCTCCCTAACCAACCTGTCTCCTGGCTCCAGCGTCTCTCCGGCCTCCTGCTCCTCTTTGTCAAGGGTAGGTTGTATTGAATTGTAGTGTGTTGTATTGTATTACTTTTTGTTACAACAGATTTCTCTTGCGTGAAATTTAGGCTGGGGTGGGTGGAGGGTGTGTTGCCAGAGTGCAGTGCAGCGATGTCACCATTTTTTTTTTTTTTTTTCAGTTCGCAGATGTAGAAGACAATAGTCATTTATATAAAAGCTTGGCAGAAAAAAATGACATGCTGTCTACACACGAAAAAAAGTATGGTGTTCATTTAGTTTAGTCTATTGACGTTAGGTCAGCAGGAGGCTGCACACCAGAGGAGACACTGCACTGCTGTCCAGTCACTCTGGTGGTGTTCAAAAGTGCCTTTTCTGATCCAGCATTCACAAGACATCACCTGCAAAGCTCCCAAGCTCCCCCTTTGAGGACCGTAATCGTTAAGTCGCATAGCTTGTTGAGTGGACATCCCTTCCAGAGTGGAGACAACCCCCACATCCATCCAACTACAGTTCAGCAGGAATCTGTTGACACAAGACTTTTTGACAGGAAGTCAAACTTGGCATGGAAGTGGAGCGGGGTTGAAACTGAGGTCACCATGACAACAGGGCATAGGCATAAAAAGTTCAAAGAATCAATGACATTTTTTTCTGTATCGATGATGAATGAAAATGAGGATGATAACAATGCTGCTATGGAGGTCCATTTTAGGTTTGGGACTATGTGACAAGGCTATGCCCTGTGCTTCCTTTAATGATATGTCTGGCCTCAACCAGGCCTGAGAGATACAGTCACTTGCAGTGTTGGTCAGGAAGTTTGAGCAACACTCCCAAAGACACATCTGTGAAGTGAATGACCCTCAACTGTGTGGTCCCAGACTTCCCATTTGAGCCCAGAGCATGCTCAGCTTTGGGTAGGAGCCGGCCTGGATCCCAAAATCCTAACTCTGCTGGGAATCAAATCTATACCCTCCCAGTCGTAAGTCCTCAGTGCTAACCACTATGCTGTGGCATTTGACACACAATACATAATACATAAAACTTACCTGTGTTCAACAGATGAGCAGTCCCAGAGACTACGCGAGTGTAGCAAGTCCCAAGGCAACTGATTCCATGGACCAGTTCTTCCACTCGTTGGAGATGAAATGTGACATAAAGGATGAGGACCATGATATTCAGGTCATTGTTTTGGCATGCTTTACATTGTCATCAAGAGTAGAAGTGGTGTTAAATTTTTCAGGTCAGAATTAATCCCTTGACTGCTGCTGACATATGAACTGGTCAGTGAAAGGCTGTTGCCTGACAGTGATATGATTGAGTTTATAGGTCAGGCGTCCGTTGCCATTTCTGTATTTGGACTTCTTCCTCTTGGGACTGGATTATTTTTGTTCACCACTTTTTGAATTACACCATCTTAACCCTTTCGCTGCCAGGAAAATAAGATTTAAGTGAAATCTATTTGCCAGGGTTTTTTTCACAAAAAATGGGTATAAATTTTCCAAAAAAATTTTTTATTTTTTTTTATTATTATTTTTTTTTAAATTGGAAAAAGACCCATAAAAGTATATATTTTCTGAAAGTTAAATGAATAAAGAATAAAAAAAAACACCTCCTCCCTAGTCTGGGGAGCCCACATGGACTCACTCCATGCAGCAGGGACTTGGTCCCTGGAGGAGTGCCTATGCCACATCAATGTTCTGGAACTGGAGGCAGCTCGCAGGGCTCTCCTGCACTTCATGGGGGAGGCCACTGGCAAGACCATCCGCTTGTTCACAGACAATACAACAGTCGCATGTTACGTGAACAAAGTGGGGGGGAGAGCGCACTCGGCAGACCTCTCCCTGCGGACCGAGGCTCTCCTCTGTTGGTGCCATAGCAAGGGCATTGCACTTTCAGCGAGACACATAGCGGGAAAAGCCAACATCTTGGCAGATGCTCTCAGCAGGTCCAAGAGTGTCATCCACACAGAGTGGACCCTGGACAAGGACACCCTTCAGGGGGTGTGGGAACTGTGGTTTCGGCCGATGGTGGACCTCTTTGCCACAGAGTTCAACAAGAGACTTTCCACTTATGTCTCTCTAGTCGCTGACCCGGAAGCGTGGGCAGTGGATGCTCTGTCTTTAGACTGGAGCAGTCTGATTGCCTACACGTTTCCTCCCTTTCCAGTTCTGTCCAAGGTGATACGGAAATCCAGATTGGAACGCCCACGGCTGATTCTCATTGCGCGGAAATGGCCAGCCCAGCCCTGGTATCCGGACCTTCAGTCCCGGACACATGTTCCACCCCTGAAAATCGAAACCAAACTTCATCTGCTGAGGCAGCCTCGTTCGGGGATTCCTCATTCCAATCCACAACTGCTCCACCTGCACACGTGGCTGCTGTGCGGTTGGAACTGTCAGCATCACCATTGAAGTCTTCTTTGTCGGCTGCGCTTACCCAGGGGGGTGCCTCCTCTGACCTCCTCTCCATAGTCACCAAAGCAAGGAGGGAGGGAACTGAGACTTTGTATGACTTCTGCTGGAAGGAATGGTTGTGGTGGTGTACGGCTCAGGACGTTCCCCCTACTAAAGTTTTGTTTTTTGTCACATTTTCATCTTGTTCATTACAAACATTAGTCAGGTAATTTGCACTAGAATATCATATTTTCTGGATAAATGGGTATCTGCAAACACAAAATCATACTAGAACAACCACAATATATATTTTTTTTTTATAAAGAGATAGATACACAATGCATTGTGACTTCTCCAAGTGATAATATGGATGTGAGGCCACGCCCCCTCAGTCTCTGAGTGCCAAGAATATCGCTCACACTGTGTCCTGCTAATAATTCTGTCCCTTCTGTCACCTGCTAGATCTGTTTTTCAATGAACTGAATGCAAACCATGGAAAAGTTAGAATATTTTGATGACGAGTTATCTCGTCATTGTGGCAGCGAAGTGAACATGCTCATGATGACGAGTTATCTTGTCGTATAAGCAGCCTAGGGGTTAAAGAAGTGGCCTTGCACTAAAAATTCCGGCCACACTGATTTCGTTCACCAGGTTTCAGCAGTCGAGGGGTTATCATCACTTCAACCCATCCCCATATTCAGGCTTGTGTGTGTGAAGAAAGTGTCAGTGAACTCACCCGGTCTCAGTTATCTGTGTGACTTTGATGGACTTACAATTTCTTGGCAACCATAAAGGGTGTAGGAACAAACTTTTCCAAAATATGAATAAGATCTTTCCAGTCATCCCATTTATAATTATGTGGCAAGTTTGTCAAGGTCATGAATTCAGCAATTAATTTGTCATGTTCTGGAGTGTGACAGAATGTATAAATTTAAGTTTACTAAGCACACACCTTCTTATGAATACAGCACAGCAGATCATATGCTTCAGGGTGGAAAGATACATTGACATTGAGACCTTGAACATTTGCCATGAAATATACGTCCATGTAACATGTTGCATGGATGCATAGAAAGTGAGATCTCCGATACATTTCTTGTGAACTAAAAGTGTATGTTGCATGTTACAGGTTTATATAGAAAGTGAGGTCTTTTGTACATTTCCCATGATCTAAAGGTGTATGTCACATGTTACAGATATACAGTGAAATGGACAGAGCCCCATACATCCCCATGAACAAGTCAGAGGACCTGAGGGCGGCTCCTCCCACTGTCGACTCTCTTCTGACTGTGCAGAAAGACGTCAACCCTGCGTGAGTCAAACCTCATATGGCTTTTGTCTTTTGTGTGGGGTGCTGGGTATGTCTGTGTTTCTGTGAACCACCAAACACTTGGATTACAGGATCATTAATGTGTGTATTTGATGTTTTGCATGTGTATACCTGAAGAATGTTCAGCAGGTTTGCACAAATGTCAGCTTGGGAGATAAGAAAATCTCCAACCTTGAACCAGTAGGTGCTGTGACTTGAATTCAAATCCAGGACTCTTAGACTGAAATTCCAAAGCTCAGACCACCTGGCTATAATCATTTCTGTGTTCAGTTTATTTGTTTTCCCCTTCCTTCTACCATCTACTCTGCATTCTTTGCCTCTTGTTTCAGTCTTCTATGTCTGTGTGTGGTTCCCCTCTGTCCTCCTCTTCATCTTTGTCTCCTGTAAATCTCTTATATTCCTGTTCTTCTTGTTTTATTCAATCATGAGTTAAAGTATATGTATGCTGATTTGTTCTCTGGAGAATCTATCTCTCTATGTGTCTGTTTCCCTCATTTGTGCTTATGTCTGTGACTTATGTTTGATCCTTTCAATGCTTTCTTACCAGTAGGATATGCAGGGCTTTTTTCAGTGTTACTGACAATAATTACATGTGTCTGTGTATCAAGTTTGGGAAAAGATAAAAATATTCAAGGCTTTCTTAACAACAACAACGACTAATATATATATATAGAGAGAGAGAGAGAGAGAGAGAGAGAGAGAGAAAGTATGGCAGAAAATAAGAAATGAAGAGATGACAGAGAAACAAAAGGCCTGAAAGAAAGAGAGCAATAGAAAATTGAGGAATTGCAAGCACAGAATTTACAGAAGGGGGGCGGGGGCAGGGACAGTTTATACTGGAAGACGCCCCAGCATCCCAACAGGGGCTTGGGGGAGGTGGGGTGGGAAGCCAGAAATGTGATTTTGTTTTTGTCATTTTTGAGTTTCAGTGAAGACTGAATTGTTAATTGTAACACTAACGAGCAAGTTCTGTTTTCTTCTTCCAGGCTGCAAGGGAAGACGGAGTACGTGTTCCATTCCAGAGTGGACAGCATATTTGAGGAGCCGCCCCCGCCCCCGCCCCTCAAACCCCGCATACGAGACTTGCTTGAGGGCAGCACGGCTGTGGCCAGTATTGAGCAGCCCCCGGATCTGATGTTCAAGCAGATAAAACGGCCGCTGGACATGAACAGCCTGGAAAAAGGGCCCCCGGAACACAAACTACCTCGGCTGATGGGACACGAGTTACAGCGTCTGCAAGTCCCAAATGGTGAGTGCATTATCAATCAGTGAAATCGTTTCAATATCCTTCAAGTTTATTTTAAAAGAAATCTTTTTTAAAATTTTTTATAAGAATTTGTAACAGAAATGGTATATGCGTTTTGAAAGTCCTTAGAAATCTTTTAAAAATGACCCAGGTTTGTAAAGTTTTAAATCTTGGCCTCATTATTACTGATAACAAAAAAATATGAATTGTTTCTCTCAGTGCTTAAGAGAACAGTTGTGAAATGTCCCACATGAAATTGGATTTAAAGTAACATAATTATTTTTGAAAGCTCAGTCATGAAAGTGCCTTTGTGACTGAAATGCTGGCACTTAAAATATTTTACATTTCATATGGGTCCTGATTTGGCTTTTGGTGTTTTAAAGGTCTAAAAAAAAAAAAAATTAAAAAAAGAAAAATTGTGATTAAAAACGGTATGAACCCCGCTTGTCACACCTTTGTGTTGGTGTGCATGCATTGGTGTGTGTGTGTCAGTGATAGGCAGACTAAAGTAGTCAAATAGATAGGCAGAGTAATTGTATGATAAGGCATGGTTGTGAATGTGTGTATATGTGTGCACATACACGTATGTATATGATCTTGCACATTTTCATATCTTGATCAGTGATTTATAAGTGATGTAAGTCTCTTGTGAAATGGTGCAGGCTTTTTTGATCAGATGCCGTAAAAATCCTACTTTAATGAAAATGTATTAATCTAGGTATTTACATGAATAATTTCAAGCAGAATGACTGCTGAAAATGACAAGTAGGTGCACAAAGATGTAGGAAATTTGTATCTACATCTTTTTTCTTTCAGCTGTGTGTTGGGTTGATATTAACTGAAGTGATATACTCATGTAATGCTGAGTTGATGTGAAACAAGGCGAGGTACTTAAGCTGCAAGTGTGTTGGCTGTTTCAGTGAGGAGCCAGAAAATGCTCCTCAACCTCCTGCTCAAAGGAGAAGATCCAAGTGGGTACAGGACCATGTCCTTGGGCCTGACTTCACCACCATCTAAGGTATTGTATCCTTCATCGCGCAAGCACGCACACGCACGCACACACACACACACACACACACACACACACACATCTGCATGAATAAGCACAAATATGCACAGACACACACATTTGCACAAAAGCATGGAATATGTATATACCCTGCACACATGCTTAAGTATATCCAGACCAATTGAATAAGGTATTATAGACTGGGATCAAATGGAACAAATCAAAACAAATGCTCACAGAACCATGGAATACCATATACACACGCATGCATGCACACAAGCACAAGCACACTGACTCACTCTTGAGTGTATCCAGCTGGTAGGTATTGACTTGCATGTGAATGCTTGTGCAGATATTAACAAATATGTCATGAAAAACACGCTGTCTGACACACATGTAGACTTGATCATACAAAATAAACCAAATGCTCACAAAGGCATGGAATACCAGCATGCCACTCACATACGCATGCATGAACACACTCACTCACTCACTCGCTTGAGTTATATGCTTGTACATAAATGAATATAAAACATGTCATCACAAACACACTGTAGTTCTCTGTACCAATCCATTATTTTGTCTGCATGTTACAGGAAGGTATATCAGGCCAGTTGTTGAACCCGCTGTCCTGTCTTACTCGGCATGACTGCGAAGTAAACGCCCCAACCCATTACAGCCCTTTACTGGATGGGGATGAGCTGCTCACAGCCTTGGATACTGGCATGCCTTCAACACTTCGTTAGACACCTTTTGTCTGCCTTCCAGATGCCACAGTCTTCAGAGCTCCAGGAGGGGATGTCTAGCTGTCTCGAGGTAGTTTCAGGAACTAGGCCATCAGAACTGCTTGAAGGGGTCATACCTGCAGCAAGTTGACTTGACTTCTTCAGTCCTGTAGCTTTAGATCTTAAGGTGATGTCTTGCTGGAGAGCTTGGTTGTCATGTCATGTCTTTTGTGACAAACACACACAAGCCTCTTGCAGTCATTGGACATAACTCTGTTCACCTGACTTCAGGAGAACATCGTCATCTTTACCTTTTGGAAAATGTTTTGAATTTCTGAGGCTGTGATTTCTTGTTCATAAAAGGGATCTGTATTTTCATAGCTCAAAGATACGTCTTAGTCTGCGGATGTTTTTATCTGAAAGTTTTGAACTTTCATACGTGTGGCTAAAGGCTTGTCTTCAGACAAGTCAACATGCTCCTTTTAGGTAATAGAAATGGTATTGTTCTTGGAGGAGAACTTTTATCTTTGGCCTTCTAGTGAGCATTACTTTTTAAAACTTGACCAGCAAACCATGTCTTCAGATTTTTGGTAAACATCTCTGTTTTGGTGTTAGAGCTGGAGATCCAAGTTTTCAGATCTTACGAGGTGTCATTTTCAGACCATGGAATGGGATTTTAACTGGCTTGAGTATGAGGATCTATTGACTGATGTCATTAAGGTCAGAACTGAAGTTTTAGGTCCTGGTTTTGTATAAATGTCTTTTGTTGATGGCTTGAGTCAAGAGCTGTGCTGGCTTTGGTGTTAGGTCTCTGTGCGGCCTGTTTAAACGGTGACTGCTTTCTGTTGCCTTTTCTCAGCTTCATGTCACATGTTGGAGTTGAATATAAAGCACACTGTTTTCTTAACACTAGGGTATGAAAGTTGTCATCTTTCAGTGTTCTCCCAGTTTTTGTAAATACTAACCCTTGACATGTACCGTTTTAAGGAAAGTTATTTGTGAGCCGAGTGTGTGTACGCACGTGTGCGTTATGTGTGTGTACATGTGTGCACATGCACAAGTGTGTGTGTGCGTGTGTATGCATATGCGCACATGTCCTTATGCCCAAAGCATTGTGTAAGTGAACACAGATGTGTGTTTAAAGAAGAGAATGAATGTTGTATAAATGTTTGTGTTATTCATTGTTGGCTCGTATTGCCAATCATCAGATAGATGTGTATCCAGTTTTCTTTTCAAAATTTGATTGGCATCCAATTGTCTTCTCAGTGTTTGACATTTGAAATGCTGCAGTGTCTTATTTGTACTTTTTCAGTGAACTTTTCTTTGTTCTCATGTACGCATTTTGTATGGTGGTGATTATCATAAGTGTAGCTCTGTACTCTTTGTTTCAGCTGATGTCACGTGTTCGTTACAGTTAACATAATGAATTCAATACCAACTATTGCTCATGTAAGGTTGGCTGCACTTTACCTTCCATGCATGTGAGAAAGGATCTCTTCACAATCTCTGAAAGAAAGAGGCATTCATGAAATTCTCTTGTATGTTTCACATAGTATGTGCTGCATGTAATCTCAAACTGCATCTTATGAAAGTATCAAATACTCAAGTGTAATATTGTCAAAACAAGTGAACTGTTCTCAGCACTCTGTACATGTTGCTGAAACAAGCAAACTCTGTGTGGTATTGAATTTTGAAGAGACAAATGACAATATTGACATGTGTGCTGGAACTTGTGTAATAAAAAAAAAAGAAGGAAAAAAAAGGAAAAAAAAGAATATGATATAAATATACATAAATAGGGCATGGACATTGATATTGTGCCTTTGTTTTGTGCTTTTTACTGTGAATTTCATTTGTCTGTGTGTGTTTTTAGTGTGAGTTTGTGAGACACATTTTTCATTGTAGAGATTGAAATGAAGGGATGGAAAGCTGGGGGAAAAGATGAGAGGGGTAAGAAAGGTCAGGTCATATTTCTCATTATATGTAAATTTGTTTTATAATGCACATTTCTTAGTTATGTGAGTGTACTTAATGTTAATAGTATGTTGAAAATACTTTGAGCATAATTCAAAAGTTACCATCTTTGATGGTGTAATAAATTTTTTGTTTGTCTGTTGCTTAAAAAAAAAAAAAAAAAATTTGGTTCTGTCTTTCTCTCGTTCTTATTCTTCTTTTTATATTTCTTCATTTTGTTCTTTTTTTTGTGCATTTTCTTTCCTTTGAAGGGGACAGTGAAAACCCTTTAGCTTATTCGTTTTTCCTCAGTTGAATTCATCTATTTCTCCCTCCATCACTCTTTCTGAAATTCTGCTGAATACTCTTTTAAGACAATATGCTAGTTGTTTGTTGAAAAACGCACCAACACGTATACCTCCAAATCAGCTGGTGTCTTATGTGTTGAAGCTTGGTGTCTTTACTGCCAAATGGGCACAAAAGAATCAAAACGAGAATCAGTCATTTGAACTTGCACCTGCTATATTCTTTCCCAAAACAAGGGTGCATGCGATGACTTGAAACTGATGCACTCTTGTAAAAAGAACGGACATTGCTGATAGGCAGATTTTGACACTTTTTGTTTGTTTGTTTTTATGTTACACTTAATTGACAATCCTTTTTTTTCTGTTTTTCTTTATTTTACATCATTACAGAGGAAGACTTCTCAGCTAGGTACTTACAGTATATTGGAATCCGGTTTTGTTTTTTTATATTTTTGGTTGAAGCATGTAGAACTTATCTTTAAATGCTGGAAAGAAATCCTCTCCTGGCATTTAACTTGCAGGCACTCTAGAAAAAGTTCCGTATGATCTAGTCCTGACAGATTCATTACTAGATGTTGTCAGGTCCATAATGGACCCCAGGCCTTCCGTACCCCCATTTACCCCAAGCCATTTCATACACCTACATTTTTTGAATGGATATGATTTGTTTCTTCTTTGTTTGTTTGTTTTTGTTGTTTTTTGTTTTGTTTTTTAAAGTCCAGAACCTGGGCATTTTTATGATGGTAAAGAATTACCAAGGGGAGTGAGTCAGTAAAATATTTTCAACATAAAGAAAATATGGGTTGAAGGGATTTTATTTTGGAATTATTAACCATAGAAATCCAGGATTGAGCACAAAAGCTGTGAAAGATTTGGTTGAGATGGGGAGAGAGATGCTGGATCACTGTAGTATCATTGTCTGCAGAGAGGTGCAGGCAGTTTGTATGATTCCATGAGTTTGTTTTGGAAAAAAAATTATCAGGATAATATAAATCTGCTGATGCAGGGGAACCCAGTGATTTCATTCCTCGGAAATGTTATTGGAATATTAGGTGAATTGCATTTTAAGATAATGCAGTTCTGGTTTTTGTTCTTTGTTAAGAGTTTGTGATTGAGAGTATGTTTGTTACTTGTGGTCACAAGAATTGCTCAATGGTTAATATTATATTGTCATTCACAGTTGCAAATTGTCAATCAGTTGTTTTGTGATACTACATGCTTCAGAGAATCGTTTTTGCTAAAAAAAAAAAAAAAAAAATTAGCAAGCTGAGTATGGTACACTGAGTATTTTGATATCTAAGATATTTTTTTTCCGATCACAATGCATTCAGCTATCACACTATAACTGCTAACTTTCTGAACATCACCCTATCACTGTTATTCAGTAAGGTTCTGAACTTTTTTTCTTCAGATTTTCACTATTTTAAGATCAAAGTGGCAGTTTAACCATCCAATCTTTTTTCTCTCTCTTTTTTTCAGTTCCATGATTGATATATTATTAAAATGAATATTAAACTCAAGAATATTGATCATACCAACATTATTATCAAAGTATTGTCCTTGCTTTGATTTCTGGTTGTGTTGACACCTGAGGTTACTAGTTTATAGACCAAGTGGTGTAGAATGCTTAAAATGACAGACTGGAATCGGCCATCCTTGTTTCAGTTAAATTCAAGTCATTTAAGATTTTGTTCCTAAGACTTCCCTAAAGCATGTCAGATGGAAGAGAAATGACTAACAGGCTTAATGACTCACTTTTGTGTGATTTTGGAAAGAAGAATCCTCTGTGTTAACAATGTGAAGTCCTCATGGTACCATGATTATCATTGTAAAAGGGAACATTTGTGTGATGTGCCACCTTTCACTGACCAGTAGGATTTGTACAATATCCAATACATGCATTGTTGCTGCTTTCTTGTGGGAGGCCTACTTCTTCTGTATGTTCCTCCTGAGATTAAAATAAAGTCTTCACTGAGAAGGTTGTTAAATTCCTGTGTCTTTTTCTTCAATCCGCAGTGCTTTTTGTGGAGTGAAGACTCCACAGTTGTTTTCTGCCTCTGGCTGCCTGTGGCTGTCCTCTGTGTATCTTTCTACTGCTTTCAGGTCCTCTGACAGACTGGTGTTATCAGGTCCTTTCAGGCACTCTCTCTCCCTCCCGCAGGTCCCGGTGTATAGAGCTTATCTCATGACATTGATTGGCTACTTCCGTAAGGTGTGTCCAATGGCATTGCCATTTCCTCTTTATGATATGGACTTCCCATCGGTTGCAGATGTTCCAGAGGTTTTCATTTGTCAGGCTGTCAGCCACTTGAGTTGCAGGTGTTTTTTTTTCTCAAAGACACTTGTTGAATGAGGCAAGGATTGATGTGATGGAGGAGTGGGTTGCTGGCCATGTCTGTGATCTGTTAATCAGTACCCACTTTGTGTTGGCTCAAAAAAATGGAAACTTGCCTTTCAGGAGCTAGCAGTTGGCTTGGAAACTGGGCAAGGAAATGAGTGGAGATGAACAAGATGCATATATTTAATGTAAACAAATCTGCTTATTGAAGATGAACGTTTGAGACTTGTGGATTTGTCATGAGCCAGAGATAATATTTTTCACCTGGTCCTATTTCAGACCAAGTAAAAAGTGTAAATATATTGGTCATATTCAGAATGAATAGCCTTAAGATTCACAAGTTTTTGAGTACTGATGTGGAAGAAATAGCCTTTTCCTGAAGCAGTTAATCTTGCTGCCACTTGAAATGTGATGTACACATATTGCTACCTGTTGAAGTGCATCGGGAATGTGTTCCTGTACTTTCAGCTATGGTTACACGATGCAAAGTTGATGTATAGCCAGATATATTTTATAGCATTTATGACCGAAATATGAAAGTATTTGACCCCCACGCAATTTGACTTTCATGAAGCATAAGGTCAGTGCTAGAATTTGACCAGTTTTATCAGTATTTTGGTGATTGGTATACCCATCTGTAATGTCATCCCCCCCCCCCTTTTTTTCATAAATGGGATTATATCATGATTGTTTTTGCTTTGGCACAAATGGTATTTTTGAAGTGGTCTCTTTTTTTCTCTCTAAACCTGTCCTCTGCACATGTGGAATCTTGGTCTGAAGAAGTGCCCACTAAACCTTTCCCATTCTTACAAGGGTCATACCACTTCAACTTTCCCCTCACATGTTGATCAGTTGTCTCCCCTGACCCTACTCTGACCCATTTTCTTCAAAACACACGTTTCGAAAATAGTTTGTCATGCACAACACTTTGAGGAGTCTTACAACTCTTGTGTCAGAATTTAAAACCATGTTTCTGGTTTTAGGTTAATGTGCCTTTACCTGTTAACCACAGTTACTTTCTGGCACATTGCTTCGTGCATCAGTGGCCTTGCATTGCTGTGTGTGGTTTGAATACAGCTCTGTTTATCCCATGAGCTGATAAAAGGGGCCTCTTTTTCTGGTGTTGAAATGCCTTATCTCAAAAGTTGTTTATTCCTTCTGCTGTATAAGCTATTTAAAGGTCCATTATGTATTTTGATTTTTTTCTGAAGTGTCTTTAAGTAAGTGTGAATAATATACTTGAAATTCTCAACAACACCACCAAAAAACTAACAAAACAATCACTTTACAAATATTAATTTGATAACAGTTTGCAGGTAGTTTTGAGACCTGGCAAAATTTATAGTGCCTGTTGTTGAACATGAGCATGCGTGTGCAACGATGGGTATGTAGATATAGAAGTATAAATCATAGATATAATGAATTAATACTTGCACAACAGAACTGCCAAAACATGTCACACTGACAGAAAATGTTTATAAAAGAAACAAGTGTTTACAAACAATAAAAACAAACTTGTCAGCAAGTATATTTTTGCAGGCATTATTCGTTTTTATATATACCTGTGTGATTTTATGTTGGCAGATAAAAATCTGGTTTTCAAAATCTGAATCATCTCACAGCTGTCAAACAAAATGATTTTGCAACAGAGATATGAGTACTTGTCATAGTCGTATCCACATGTTTTTGCAAGAAATATTTATGTATTTTCTTTCCTGCTTTACTGTTCTCTTGAGATTGCTGTCCTGGTCAGCTATGATACTGGCCGTAGGTTGGGTTCACTAGAGAACTCCCACTGTTTAATCTTGGAAAGAACACATGGTATCAGTCACCGAAGAGAATGACGCCACAAGATGCATGCATGTTTCATTGCCTTGTAGTTAGTTATTATGAGCTCAACTTGTGCATGTGTAAAAGGGTTCTGTCAGGAAAGTGTGAGAGATTTGACTGCATTTATGGATAAACACACAGAGGTATCAGTATTCTGAATCAGAACTTATTAACAAACAGTTCAGTCAGTATTGATATAGTATTTTGACTTAAATAATTTTTTTGCTGTAGATATATACATTTGTTCCCATCCAGCAGCATAATTTAGGCGAGCAGTCTTTGAAGGACATAAAGAAACTACTTACCGCTTCTTGTACACATATTTACCTCTTAATTGTCTTGTTTTTGTGGATCAAGGATTGTTGTATTTTTGCTTTGGATATAAGATGATGAAATGTCACATGTTAAATGCCCAGTATCCTGTTGTGATCATCTTTTGATTTTCATTATTTTGTGACCATTCTGAATACTTTAACAAGTCTACAATAAGCCATGATCATAAGCTGTCAAGTACAAGCAGAGGGAGGCAGAGATGCACATAAAGACATCAACAGTTAAATCTTTTTCATATTGTGAAAGGTCAGGTTTTTGTTTGTGTCGTGTCACATTTTCAAGATCATAAACAAGCAGTGTTTTGGATTTTAGTTATATTGAGCCTTATTTTCCAAACATGGTAAGTTATATTCATCAGTGGACTAGATAATCTTTGATAAATATGTAATGAAAATGTGCACATGAATCAGTGCATTCAGGGAAAGGAAATGGCTGGGGGAAGGGAACAGTATGCATAGAATAACTGAATGTGCATTCACATGTCTTTCATTCAGATGTTGCATTCACATGTCTTTCATTCAGATGTTTAGTGAAATTGTTACTTGAATCACTTAACACCAATGAGTGTGTTATGTATGCATCAAAACAACATTGTGCAAGATAATATGGGGTGTTGCTTAGTACACTGGAGAGGTGGACAGGACAAAATGGGGATTGATATTGAATGTTTATTCACAGTTCATTCATTCAAATATTTTTGGTGAAATTATTAATGGAATCACTTAGCATGTATGTGGGTTTTTTTTGGTTTTTTTTGTGTTTTTTTTTTTTTTTGGCATCAAGATTATACTGGGAAGAAGATAGTTTTGTAATGATCTGTACAATGATGAAGGTTGGAGGGGGAAGGGGGGTGGGGTGGAATGGGGATTTATATCTGTTGTTATGTATTTGTGCCTAAGTAATCATTATTTTTTTGTGTAATATGTATTTGATGTACAATGTGTATATTACAATAAAAAAAGAAGAAAAAAAAAGAAGGAAAAACAGTTAAAAGGCATCAGTATGTGTAAATTTTTGTTTCTGTTTCTCTTTGAAAGAACGATGCATGTTATGTAACAAAAGAGAACCTGTGATCAACCCAAGTATCTAAAAGCATCTGATCAGGATTCAGGTTTTGACTCTTACTTGTCATAAATGCACACACACATGCATACACGCACGCGCGCACACACACGCACACACACACACATACACACACACACACACACACACACACACACACATGTATATATCACAGTAAGAGCTCCAGACATGTCAACAACCTCCTATACATAATTTCTGCATGAGCAGCAAATGGAGAGAAGATGGAAGAAAAAAAAGATAAAGCATCATGAAATGGCGACAATGAAAGAAGTGACTAAAACTCGTGATGAATTTACACAGTAAATATATCAATTGCTTCTCTGAATGCCCTCATCTAGGAATCATTTCTGTGTCATCTAATGTGCAAATGCTAAGTGTCCCAGTGATGTCCACAGAGGACAAGTTTTGTGTGCTTATTCTGACAAACGTGCAGCATGGATCAGCAATCCCATTAGGCTTTAGTTTATGTGCTCTTTATAGCGCTAGGTTTTTACTTGAAGCTGAAGTTTTGAGGCATGAAGAATCTGAATTCAAGTAATTAGCTTGAATTATTCAGCCGATGACCCACTCATTGCACCACTGTAGACTCATGTGATAAAACTAGCATGGAGGTCAGCATCCTTACATCATTTTCTTGTGCAGTAAAGGTTGAAAATCTCTTTCGTTTAAGATGTCTGAAGATATATATAAATACTGTTTCCATGGACAACCCTGGCTTCTCTTCTCACTATCTCCCCACACAGAAACTTTCAGAGCTTGTTGATCTTCTTCCATCATGATAACAAGTCTCATCCACCTGCAGGGTCTCCTCTGACTTGTGGCCTGCCAACCTGATATTGTACTTCCCTGTGGACTGCCAATGCTGGAATAGTGACAGATGAATGCAGGTGTGGCTGTATATGGGGGTCTTGGAATAAGCAGCATGGAAGTAATGCCACTGAAATGGTGCAGATGACTGGGCAGCAGAAAAGAAAAAAAAAGTCTCATCCACCATAGCTGTGCCTTGATGAGCAAAACACCAACATTGATAAGGGTCGACTGTGGAGTGATGGCTTAGAGGTAACGCGTCTGCCTAGGAAACGAGAGAATCTGAGCACGCTGGTTCGAATCACGGCTCAGCCGCCGATATTTTCTCCCCCTCCACTAGACCTTGAGTGGTGGTCTGGACGCTAGTCATTCGGATGAGACGATAAACCGAGGTCCCATGTGCAGCATGCACTTAGCGCACGTAAAAGAACCCACGGCAACAAAAGGGTTGCTCCTGGCAAAATTCTGTAGAAAAATCCACTTCAATAGGAAAATCAAATAAAACTGCACACAGGAAAAAAAAAAGGGGGTGGCGCTGTTGTGTAGCGACACGCTCTCCTTGGGGAGAGCAGCCCAAATTTCACATGGAGAAATCTGTTGTGATAAAAAGAAATACAAATACAAAATACAACCCAGAACTTCGATCAAGTGGAACAGGGGTGATGGGGAGAGAATGCTTTGAATTTGGGGGAGAGCAGCTGACGGGTTGATATTACCAAGTGCCATGGATATCAGGATACATACGTGAACGGCTTTACGCACACAAACACACAAAGGGACAAACACACAAACACATGCACTGTCATCCACAAATACACACATGCTGACATCCGCAAGCATACTATGCCCGCGTGTGGGTGTGGAGGGGGATAGAGGTGGGAAAGTTGGGGGAGGGCCTAGGTGGGTAGGCCCAATCTTTTTCTTACCCATTTACACCTGGGTGGAGCTTGGAAAATCGGGAGTATTTTCAATGTCCTTTCCAAGTACACACATCATGCCAAAACATGACCTCAGACTCCAATCACAAGTAAACACTGGATAAAAAATTCAATGATTAACACGCACACACACACACACACACACACATGCATGCCTGAATTACATATTTGATTTGGAGTTTATTTACCACACACACACACACACACATACAGGCTGTGTGTGTAATTCTGAAAAGAACAACAAACAAAAATGATAGATAAATAAATGATAAAAAAGAAAAAAAAAGAGAGAAAATTACTGTCATTATGCAATACTCTCCTGATGAAGCCCAATGTGCGAAACTGAGCGTGTAAGGGAAAAGAGAATCATCATTTTCTTTTCTTTCTCCCCCCCCCTTTGTGTGTGTGTGTGTGTGTGTGTGTGTGTGTGTGTGTGTGTGTGTGTGTGTGTGTGTGTGTGTGTGTGTGTGTGTGTGTGTGTGTGTGTGTGTGTGTGTGTGTGTGTGTGTGTGTGTGTGTGTGTGTGTGTGTGTGTGTGTGTTTGTTTTGTTTGTTTTTGGTTCTCTCTTGCATTTTCTGTTGCCCTCAAAGTATTTTCATGGAGTGGTGCCAGCAGTTCCAGGCTTTACCTTGTACACATATATACACGTGGACATGTCGTTGTGTGGTAAATAGACTTAAAATCAAATCAGTTATCCAACTTATTCCTGCCTTTATGATTTTGAAATGTAGACACTACTCAGGGGGAAGTCTGGGTGTAAAGAAACGCAACAGAGATAATCTGTCATTATTTTTTTGATAAAAATTAATTGTCTGTTGTCTTCCCACAAACCGGAGCAGAGTGTAAGGGAAACAATCGATGCACAGTTGAATTCAACACATGCGTGATTATTGCCCCTGCTTATCAAGTGAAACATGAAGATGGTATGTTTGTATTTACTCTAAAAGGGGGTTATGCAAACACACACACACACACACACACACACACACACACACACACACACACACACACACACACACACACACAACTACAATGAAAAAATTCAGAATACGAATATAGCTTTGCTTAGACAACCATTTGAGCTCATGAACACACTTCCCGCCATCCTTAATGCATTGTGGGTATTGCTAGGGTAAATCAAAATGGCTACTTAAGGACTGCAAATTGTTTTGCAAGCATTCGGGTCAGTTGTTCATTCATTTGAACATGGATTTGTCGCCATAAAAGTGTTAGTAACCGGTTTGTGTTTTGTGTATGAACAATTCAGGTAATTTCGGGATCGATGTTGGTCTGAAATATGTGAAATTGGGATGAATATCGTAGTCTTTTATATGTTTTGAATGATAACACACCAACACAAAAAAGTAAGAATTATACATACGTAGATAAGAATGGAAAAAAAAAAGTGCAGACAGACTCATGCCGCTTGCTGCCGCTGCTGATGCTACTACTACTTTTTCTACTGCTGCTACTATTGGCATTGCACGGTTGTGTGAACCAACAGAAAAACAAACCGTACAGACTTGTGTGGTGATGGTTCCCTGGTTCAACATGGGATAAAATTCATTAACTTTGGATTATTAAGATACTTTTAAACACGTTTCAAATATCACTGCAATGATGAGCAATATTTGTAGGCCGTGATTGTGATGATTATAGACTATTGTTTAAAAATTTTCAAGCATGATGATAAATATCGTTCATTGTAACAAAAATGAAGACAGATCATTGAGAAAAAATATTGAATGCATTATGAAACAACATACCAAAGTTTATATATACAGAGAGAGAGTTATGTGTGTGTGTGTGTGTGTGTGTGTGTGTGTGTGTGTGTGTGTGAGAGAGAGAGAGAGAGAGAGAGAGAGAGTTGTGACTTTCTGTGTGTGTGTGTGTGTGTGTGTGTGTGTGTGTGTGTTGTTGTTGTTGTTGTTGTTGTTAATCATTCTAACATTCTTCCAGTAAAATGACAGATAAGAAGAATGGCAGTGTGTGTGTGTGTGTGTGTGTGTGTGTGTGTGTGTGTGTGTGTGTGCATGCACAAAGGATATAAGTGGTTAATTTTAGAATGAAAAAAAATCATTCTCTTGAAGAGAAAAGTGTTGAAACCGTTCTTTGCAAAAAAAACCCCAAAACAACAACAACAAAAAAAAACAACAAAAACAAAACAACAACAATAAAAAACAAAAAGAATAAAAAATGCTGTGATGAGTAAACATGTCTATATATATATATATATATCTATTTATATCAGCCCTGATATAGCCTTAGTGGTCGGCTTGGCCATAAACAACATGATTTGATTTGATTTGATCTCTCTCTCTCTTTCTCGCTCTCTCTATATGTATTGCACACACACACACACACACACACACACACACACATACACACACATACATACACACATATATATATATATATATATTCATTTGTTTATATATTTACAGAAGAAAAAAAAAGGTGGCTGTGCACAATGAACGTTTTATTTTCAGAAGGGGCAGCCTCAGTTTTACACATACATCATCATGGTGAAGTTTTGTTCCAGATAAGTTCTGATTTTTAGGACAAGACCCTCTTCAGCAGAATGTCTCGTGAGGAATCTCGGATCAGTCGCCTGAGCCAGTACTCTGCATCGACTGTCCTCAATCAAGACTTCGCTGAAGTTTCCACTCTTGAGCAGGATCTGTTCAGTAAAGAGAACTCAGATAAGATCAAGGTGACACGATTTCAGGCTGGCCTTGAACCAATTAAACCAGGACAGGAAAATGGCCTCATGCAGAACAAGAATAAGGCCGGACCTGGCATGGATATGGCTGCAAAGCTTCGAGAGCGGCTTTATGATCGCCCTGAAAATTCTGGAGTCCTCAACTATGTTAAGCAGCAGACTTTTGGAAGAGGGAGACCAGTTGTGAGTATACACTCTAATGCGTTTGTATATCTGTGTATCTTGTGTGTGTGTGTGTGTGTGTGTGTGTGTGTGTGTGTGTGTGTTTGTAGTGTGTGTGTGTATATGTGTGTGTGTGTGTGTGTGTGTGTGTGTTGACATACACACAAAAGAAGGGAGGTATGATCAAGAAATAGATTGTGCAGGTAATTAAAAGTCTGTTACTAGAAGTATCAGCTGTGAGGGTATTGTGTGTCTGTAGATATTATATGCAAAAGAAAGCTGAGGACATTGTATACATGTGTAATACTGTGTGAATACATGCACAGAAACTGGCTCCCCTTGACCGACCATCTTCAGCCAAGCAGAACCAGCCACAGACTGAAGCGTTCCGCACGACAATCTTCAAGAAGGATTATGCACAGAGGCAGTTACAGCTTCAGGAAAAACATAAACAGCCATCTGGCCTGCAGAAAATGTAAGTAATTGTTTACAAACTAGGTTTCTTCTTCTTCTTCTTCTTCTTCTGCTTCTTCTGTTTCTGCTTCTTCTTCTTCTTGAAGTTCTTCCTCTTCTTCCTCTTATTCCTCCTTTTCATTTTCTTCTTATTATTTATCTCATCATATTTGTTATTGTTTCATTTATTCATGTATTTATTTTTCATTCTTATTTTTCATTGATTCTCGTTATGTTTAGTGTTTGTTGAGAATGGTGTTCTTCCTGCTTCTCTAAGCTATTTAACCCTTTCACTGCCAGGAAAATAAGATTTAAGTGAAATCTATTTGCCAGGGTTTTTTCCACAAAAAAAACGGTATATATATAAAAAAAAAAAAATTCTTTGCTCTTTGTTATTGGAGAAAGACCAATAAAAGTATATATTTTCCGAAAGGCAAATGAATAAAGAATACAAAACACATGATGTTTTCCCATTTTATATATTTTCAGTGACATGCTGTTGTTTTGAAATCAGTGTTTTGTTTTTTGTCATATATTCAACTTGTTCATTACAAACATTAGTCAGGTAATTTGCTCTAAGATATCATATTTTCTGGACAAACGGACAATACCTGCACAAACAAATTATACTAGAATAACCACAATAACATTTTTTTAAAAAGAGACAGATACACAATGCATTGTCACTTCTCCAAGTGATAGTATGTATGTGGGGTGATGCCCCCTCTGTCTCCAGCCCTCTCCTCTTCACCCCTCTCACACAGTCACGCGTTGGCTAAGTGCCAAGAAAATTGCTCACACTGTGTCCTGCTAATAATTCGGTCACTTTCTGTCAACTGCTACAGCTGTAAAGGTTCATCACTGTCTTCTCCTTTGAATTTGCGCTTCAATTCTTTCTCAGCATCAGCTAAAGAAAGCAATCTTGGTTGATTTTGGGCAACACGATCACATGTCTTGAGCACGGAGTTTGACATTTTGTTGAGTAAGCGAGGGGAGGAGCCAGACAAACACTGCGGCAGTGACTCAACCAAAACATTCAAATAAAGGACTGCCTCATGACGTAGATGGGGTTTCTAGCTATGAATATAATCTAGAAAGATTCCCCATGCTAAAGCTACCAGTATTTTTGTCAACTCACTGCAAACCAGGGAAAAGTCAGAATATTTCGATGACAAGCTATCTCATCATTGTGGCAGCGAAGCGTACATGCTTGTGCTGACGAGTTATCTTGTCATATAAGCAGCCAAGGGGTTAAGAATGGAATATAGCCATGAAGAAATGCAGCGAGATTCATTCAAACATTAATGACTTTGTGTGTGTGTGTGTGTGTGTGTGTGTGTGTGTGTGTGTGTGTGTGTGTGTGTGTGTGAGAGAGAGAGAGAGAGTATTTATATTTATGATGTCTCATAAGTATCATCACATGTATTGGAACCCACGGAAACAAAAGAGTGTTAATAGATTTTATTAAGCGTGTGTTATAAATTTTCCAGTTTAGAATCTGCCGTATATATCTATTGCCAGAATGTGTGTTATTGGATTGTATGGAGTGTGTATTATCAAATACATTGTTATGTTGTTAGCCTGGATAAGCAGATGACCAGCATCAAGGCGGCACAGGAGAAGAGCACCAAGATGAGAAGCGAGTCCCAAGATATGACCGATGACCTGAGCACTTTGACAGACATGAGTATGTCCTGTATTATCAGCATTCTTATTCTCTGGACTTTTCAGCTTAAAAAACAAATTGCAGAACGTTTGCAAATCTGCGGATGTGAAGTGGAAAACAGATTTCCATTACTCAACAGATAATTTGGGTGCGCTGGTACCGTTTGGTGGACTTGAATGAATTGATTTTACAACATTTGTTCAGTTTTCCATCTTGGGGATGTTAAAACAACATCAACAACAAGCCCACACAAAAGAAAAAAAAAATCACAAAAAATCACATAACAACTCCAGCTATCAGAGCATAAGTCTGCATGTGTTTAGCTTAAAAAAAAATTCTTGTGCTCTTACACAAAAGTTTAAAAAAAAATATATCTTTCATGTTTTATTTGATGGATTTTAGCTTACAGAAAGCCATTTCTTAAAGATAAATAAATAATGGAAACAAATAATTTTATTGCAAGATTGAGTTTGCTCCTTTGAAAATGTGTATGTTTGCATGTGTGTGTATATGTGTGTGCATGAGTGTATGTAATTGTTCATGAACAGATTATTTTCAGAATGATTTTATCTTTGATGGTGTCAGTACAGATCCATGGAACAAAGGCCCTCATAACACTTCTATTTATTTAGTCACTTTGCTCAGCATGCTTATATTAATGAAGGATGCAGACAGTTGTGTCACTTTCTCTTCCACCAACATCATAAATGTGTGACTTGTCTGACATTGCTCTTGTTCTTTGATTGGTTTTACCTTCAGGCGACACAGAGAAAATGCCAGACGTGGAAATGGCAGAAGTGTTCAGTGACATCGTCAGTGACCCAGCAAAGACCTTCGGTGCCGGTGAAAAAGTCCCTGAGATCCTGCGAGGCGACATCACCACCGATGAAGACAGCTTTGACACCCAGAGAGACAAGGACAGCTTGGTGGGAGTCCCCACCATGCTGAGCAAGCCGGAGCTTCCCAAACCTGCCAAACTCCCTGGTATTTTGCCTTTGGAGCGGCGGCACTCGTCAGCCAGTCTGGACAGACCTCAGTC
This sequence comes from Babylonia areolata, assembly GCF_041734735.1. NCBI lineage: Eukaryota > Metazoa > Mollusca > Gastropoda > Neogastropoda > Buccinidae > Babylonia > Babylonia areolata. The sequence goes on along the minus strand of NC_134896.1, from coordinate 14,405,373 downwards.
GGCGAAGACCAAACCCCGGCCCACTCGGCCCAGCAGTGCTGCCATCGCTCATCGACCTCCGTCAGGGGCAAAGAGAGCGGCGTCGGGCAGAATGGACATGTCCAAGGTGTTAAGCTACCTGAAGAAGAATCGATACGATGACTCAGGTCAGTTGTTCGTTCGTTCTTTTGTTTAATGTCTGTCCACACTTGTGATTTTAGACAATTGTTGTCAGTTATATTTGTGGGCATGTCTTGTGCTGCATTGGGATGCATATTGTTTGATTTTTGTTGTGAACTGTGTTGGAACTGTTGTTACGTTGTACTGTATTTTAAAATTTGATTGATCTCATTACTTTTGCATACTTACGTTTAAGGTACATTAGAATTTTGATGGATTGCCCTTTATTATATGCTCGTAGCACTAATGCACTGCACTGCACAGTACTCCTATGTACTGTGCAGTGCTTTGCTGTTCTGGGATTTATTGTATTGTGCTGCACTCAATTGCACGGCATAACACTGATGTTGTATTGTGTCATATTGTTTCGATTAAATGATGAAAGTCTTCTGTCTGGTCCATGATTTTCAGACAGTGTCAGACAATGCATGACAGATTTCTGAAATTAAAATGCTTTTCACATTTGGCATTTATGCAGTTTATTGATTTTAAATTCAATTTGTTGACAGAATTCTGAAATGAGTAAAATCACATTGTCTCAAGGCCTGATTAGTGTGTTGGGTTTATGCAAAGATCATGCATCTGCACCTTTATTTTTCTATTTATTCATCTTTTTTTTTTTTTTTTTTTTTTTTTTTTTTACAACAAATTTAGTGTAGCACAAATTGACCAGTCTACACATTTGACATCTCACTGAAACTGGAAACTGAAAACAGACATTGTTTTGATATTTTGTGTGAGTTTGAAAGTCATTCAGGAACTCAAGTTTTTTTGTTTGTTTTTAAAAGTTATTTCATTTAAACCAACCTTTTCAGTGTTGCTGGTTTTAAGGAGACAGAAGAAATTTAACCAGGGACTTTCTCCTTTTTATTTTTTTTTAATTATTTTTTTTAATTAAATGCATCACATTGAAGTGTGTGACGTGTCGACAGTGCCAGCCAATGACAGTGTGTACGACAACCTGATAGAGATGCGGCAGAAGTTGGGGTGGGTGACGGACATTCCTCGCCACGGACCTGACTGCAAGAAGGACATGGACAAGCTGTCAGATAAACCACTCTCTGAAAAGGTGAAACTTTACCTCCTTGACTGTTCTGGCGAGTATGTTTGTCAGTAAAGAGCTGTTACCTTTCTGAGTTTACAGGTCAGGATTTAGGTCTTCATTGTTCATTTCCATTTCTTCCATTTGATAATACATGTACATCACTTTTATTAAAAAAAAAAAAAAAAAAAAAAAAATCACTTGCATTCCTTAAGAGTATGCAGAAAGTAGTAATTACCTCTCAGATTCATGCCACTCGGATCACCTTTCACCAAACTTCAGCAGTCAAGGAATTAGAAAAGCTTGTATTTCTGAAGCTGACTTGTTTTTGTCTGTTTGTTGATTTTGTTTATTTAGCAGTTTTGCTGGCTTCAGAAAGTTTGTCTGTGGTTGAGGCTTGCAAGCTTTCCCTGGACACTTTTTTCTCCATTTGTTTTCTTTTAAAATTGTTTTTTTTTAATATAGTATTTAGTATGCCCTTCTTCACTGTTTGAACAATTTTTTTTTTCCATTTATTTAAAAAAATTATATTTTAGTCCTGTACAAGCTGAGTTTGTTCAGAGTCATGCTGCTTTTTGTCCAGTTGAACACAAGGGGACTGAGTTCCTCGTAAAGCTCAGTAGTATGGGTCAGTATGAAGGTAAAAGATTCAGTAAATTACTGTGCAATAAATTGAACAGTCCCATCATTTATGTCCAAGAGGAGGTTTTGAAGAATAATAGATCACAACACAATGGATTGAACAGCCGCACCATGTTTATCTGACAGGAATCTTTGAAGGATGAAAAATCACAATACGGTAGATTGAACAGTTGCATGTGTATGTCAAACAGGAAGCTTTGAAGGATGGAAAATCACAATACAGTAGATTGAACAGTTGCATGTGTATGTCAAACAGGAATCTTTGAAGGATGAAAAATCACAATACGGTAGATTGAACAGTTGCATGTGTATGTCAAACAGGAATCTTTGAAGGATGAAAAATCACAATACAGTAGATTGAACAGTTGCATGTGTACGTCAAACAGGAAGCTTTGAAGGATGAAAAATCACAATACGGTAGATTGAACAGTTGCATGTGTATGTCAAACAGGAATCTTTGAAGGATGAAAAATCACAATACAGTAGATTGAACAGTTGCATGTGTATGTCAAACAGGAATCTTTGAAGGATGAAAAATCACAATACGGTAGATTGAACAGTTGCATGTGTACGTCAAACAGGAATCTTTGAAGGATGAAAAATCACAATGCGGTAGATTGAACAGTTGCATGTGTACGTCAAACAGGAATCTTTGAAGGATGAAAAATCACAATACGGTAGATTGAACAGTTGCATGTGTACGTCAAACAGGAAGCTTTGAAGGATGAAAAATCACAATACAGTAGATTGAACAGTTGCATGTGTACGTCAAACAGGAAGCTTTGAAGGATGAAAAATCACAATACAGTAGATTGAACAGTTGCATGTGTACGTCAAACAGGAAGCTTTGAAGGATGATGAATTACAGTCCAATTGATTGAACAGTCACATTGTGTATGTCAAACAGGAGGCTGGCTTTAAAGGATTATGATTCACAATACACTATATTGAGCAGTCACATTACATTTGTCCAGCAGGAGTCTCTGAAGGTTGAAAAATCACAATGCAATAGATTGAACAATTTCATCATGTACGTCCAACAGGAGTCTTTGAAGGATGAATGAATCACAATAGATTAGATTGAACAGTCGCGTCATGTGTCCAACAGGAAGCTTTGAAGGCTAAAGATGATGATGGACAGTTTCTGTATTGCCTGCCTCGCAATCGTAACCACCCGAGGGCAAGGTACAACCCCTATGACCTTCAGGTGGTCTCTGCCAACACAGCACGGGCTCACTCTGTTTACTGGACAGTCAGTGCTTCCTATATCACCATGGTGAGAGAGTATGTGTGTGTGTGTGTGTGTGTGTGTGTGTGTGTGTGTGTGTGTGTGTGCACATTTGTTTGTATGTATACGTGTATGTGTCTGTGTGCACATATCATGTGTTCTTGTTTGTGTATGTGTGTGTGTGCACATTGGTGTGTTCTTGTGTGTGTGGGTGGGTGAGTGCATATTGTGTTATGTGTGTATGTTATGTGTGTGCACACATATGATATGTGCTTGTTTGTGTTTGTGTGTGTGTGCATGTACCTATAAGTGTTTATGTGTTTGCATTATGTTGTGTATGTGGGAAGATCTGTTGTTGCATGTTTTCATTTGATTTATTTAGTCTCATTACTCTTGATTATATTGGACTTTATACTGTGTGTGTGTGTATGTTTGCGTGTATGTGTGTGTGTGTGTGTGTACGTGTGCGTGTGTGCATGTGTGTGTGTATGTATATGTACAACAGCTGTGGTAAATGAACTTGAAAAGTAATATGTAATAGTGTTTGTTTGTGTGGGTGGGCGTGCAGTCATGTTTATGCTTGTGTGCGCAGGTGTGTGAAACCTGCTAAACCCAACCACACATTTCTGAACTCTGCACTACTCAGTTTGACCAGCGCAAGCTACATACTGATTAATGGTATAGGAAAAACTGGTCTTTGTGAAGCTGGCTTTGTTTACAGTTGGCAAGAAAGAGGTTCAGAGCGATGCTTGTGTATGTACAAAAAAGAAAAAGAAGAAAAAGCGAAAGGTGCGTGACGCTGCACCATGGTGACATGCCCTTCCCAAAGAAAGCAGCCCGAATTGCACACAGAGAAATCTGTTGTGACATAAAAAAAATTACTTAATACAATACAGAACAGCAGAACACAACAGAGAAGAACACAAGACAAGGCAACACAACACAACACACCACACCACACCACACCACACCACACGATAACACAACAGAACACAACACAGCACAACACCACACAACACAGCAAAGCACAGCTTAACACAGCACAGCACAAGCCAACCCAACACAAGCCAACACAACACAACATAGCACAGCACATCACAACACAGTGCAAAGCAGCACAGCACAGCTCAACAAAACACAACACAACACAGCACAGCGCTACCCAACATATCACTACACAATGCAACTCAACACAGCATTCTGGCTTTGCGTCGTTTTCATCTTTGAGCGGACCCTGCGCAGTCAGGTGTGCTGTGAGCCAAACTGAAGTGAGGCGAACTGTCTTGCAGTGTGACGAGAGATCCCATCACGATGACCAGACCTCAACCACCCCGGCACTGTGGTGGCTGTGGGAGCGACGCCTCTTCTACATGGTCTTTGAGTTCCCCGTGTTCGTCAAGTTCAGGTCAGCTTCGGTTTATATTGACAGTGATTAAGGATGATAATGATATTAAAGTAATGATAGTAATCAGCTCCTCCCATGAAACAGTACACATCGTGACATACAGTAGCACATAATGACTTACAAGAAAAGAGAAAAACATCCAAGATGATATTATAGATTGCAAATATGACTCATCAAAAAAGGTATGAAATATGCCTTACACCAACACACACAGACACACAGGTATACACATATAATGATAATGATACTACTATTACTACTACTAGTATCACTGATAGTAATAAAATAGGTATTTTTTTATAGCTTTTAATCTGAACAGACAAATTCAAAGCGATTTGTGACGTATGTTTTGTATTTATGTTATTGAAGTAAGTGAAGTTGGTGGAGGGTGAGTGTTTGTGGACTGCCAGCAATTGCTGCAGCTGTGTTCTGCCCTTATTGCAGGCTGTGGAAAGCTTTCCAGCTGTGGAGCTATCAGATCAGGCATCAGAAGAACTCCAGCAACAAGTGAGTCCTGTCTGATTGGTCTGTTGGTGTGTGTGTGTGTGTGTGTGTGTCTTTGTGTTTGTGTTTGGTTTTATGTATGTGTGCATGTGCGCGTGTGTGTGTGTGGACTGGCATGGGTGTGAGGGAGAGCTGGATGGGTAAGAACAGTTTGTGTGTATAGAAAGTGGAAAATGTATATTGAAAAAACAAAAAAAAAGAGAGAGTTTTTAAACCAGAGTTTCATCTATCTGATTACTTACAGATAAAGAAACACGGAAATATAACCACTGCTGTCCACTGGACAGTGAACAGTATGATACATTTGCACACGTTTGTCACAACATTTACGCAGGTCTTTCATCCCCGAAATCAGGGTATGGCTGCCTAAATTTCAGGATAAGAACAGTCAGACATGGAAAAGCCCACTCATAGATACGAGTGAATGTGGGAGTTGTAGCCCATCAATGCAGAAAGACACGCACACACACAAAAAATGCAGGTGTCGAGATGGCTGCCGGCAAAAGAGGGCGCTAGCCAGGGGGACAAAGGGGACGTTACCTACTTCCGGGAGGTTATTGGCCGTAGTACTTTCGTTTTCTCCGCATAGGCGGATAGTAGTTTACACAGGACAGGAATGTCAGACCCTTGCCGGAGTCTGCACTAGTTGGGTCACTGTAAGCATGTTATTTAAACATAATTTTAGATAGAAAATTTCCTATTTCTTTGTTCCAGAGCCATTTTGTACAAGACACTGTTTGTGGCCAATGAGGTCTTGCAAGGGGCACTGATCCACATCCAGAGTCTGTGCGAGGCCGCTAAAGGTGCTAGCAGTGATGGCAGCTTCATTTCATTGGTCGACCTTGACTCCACCAAAACCTTGACCCTGAGCGAGTTTCAGGCCAACCAGGATCGTCAGTGTGAGAAGGCCTTTGAGCAGCTGACTGCTCTGAGGGAGAAGATCATCGACATTGTGTGGGAATCATGTGCAGTGAGTCCTTCTGTTTCTTTTCTTGTTGTTATTGTGTGTGTTGATTTGTGTGTTCAATGTGGTCATGGTACAGTAGGAAATGCGGTCATGTCATTATGATTGTTTGCAAATTAAATGCTTCTCTTTGATCATGACCTTTGCAGTGTCTGGCTTAAGAGAAGTCCGTGAATAGTAAGAAATTATGTGTAGTGATAATCGTAGTTTATACAATACTGAAAGTCTGTGAACTCACAAATGCTACACAAGTGCCAAAGTTGGCCAATTTAGAATGTGTAATGAACATGAAAAGCAATGCAAAGTTTGTAACAATTTTTTCCAAATATTGATTCACCGAAGGACAATTTTTTGGACAGTTTGGTTGAGCTATTCTGGTCACTTGAGTGAAAAGTGAATGCCACACTTACAAGAAGTCACATTCCCTGACACAACATTTGGCAGTGCGTGTCTCTGCCACACACAGAGACATGGGGTGTGCAGAGTGCTCCCTACATACATATGTATAAATGTACAGGTATCTATGTTGTCCCCCCCCCCCCCCCCCAACATCTTGACACTACTATCTCAGTTTTTGACCCACCATGATTTCTCACTCATATTTCTTTCTGTCTGCCTCTCTCTCTCTCTCTCTGTTGGTGGAGTAGGACTGGCTCTCTTGAGGACTCAGTGAAAATAATGATCATGATGATGATAATATTGATAATTATAAAGATGATGGTAATAATACTGAGAATGATAATAATGATAATAAAAGTAATGATAATAATAAGGACACTACTACTACTGCCAGTAATAATAAATGTTGTTTTTTATCTTGCGCAGAGACAAATCAAAGTGATTTCACCCACCAGTCATTCACAAGCATGCACAACTGACTCAAGAGTGCTTGTCTGTTATCCTTGAAGATAAAGAAAATAATTTTTATTTTGTCTCAGAAAACACCCTTCTTATTCTTCTGCCAGTCCAAATAACTTCCTTCTTCCTCCTTCATACTCTTCACACACGATAACTTAACACGTTTGAACAAGAAACGCACAGTAAGTACCGGTAACAAGGCGTGCATGATCACAGACTGTGGCAGAGATGGAGGGGATAACCCAAGGAATCCGCGAGGACAGCGCCACCCGCAGAGTCACCATCCAGCCCCCGGCAGCCAGCAACACCATCATCCACAGAGGGCAGGCGCAGAAACAGGCCGCCGCCGCTGCTGATGCCAGAAAGAAAAAAGAGGAAAATCAGCGTTAGTATCTGAGTTAACCCTTACACCGTCAGCTATGCTCAAGCCGCTAACAGCTGCTAGCCAGCTAAGTCAGCTGCATAGTATAGCTGAAACCGGCTGTGCAGCAGAGCAGCCAGTGGGAATGTGGGGTACTTGTTTTATCACTGCGATGTGGCACGAACTCTTCTCCACTGTCACTGTTAACAGCAAAATCATTTTCTGCCAAATGACTTTTAGTTATACTTGCAGCTTGCTGTCCCATATAGCATGGTCTAAAGCGAGACTGCTGGTTGCAGTCTGAACTGGTTGAAGAACTCACCATAGTTGAAACGGTCACTCCAAACCGCACGAGAGTTGGTTCAACATTGAGATGGATGTTGCTGGTAAATGTGGCAGCAAATGCTGGCTGAGTTTGATGTTATTTATTGAAGAGTAGCACAAGTTTGTTAACTCTAATGCTCAAGTTACCAGCTGGCACCAGCAGCATTCTCCCTACAAGTCGCTGTGCAGTGACTGTGGCTTTCTCACCACAAGTTGCCGAGCAGCGACCAAAGGGTCAAAAAAAAAAGTTAAATGCCCCATAGCCTTTTATAGCCATCGGGGGTAGTGATATTCGTATCCACCAAGTCCAGGGCACCGCACAGGAAGGTGGTGTCCAGTTCTCTCCTTCTGCCACTTTAACCTTCCCCAACCGAAATCAGGTATCCATTTTCACTGGGGAGAAGTGAGGAAGATCAGAGTAAAGTGCCTTTCCCAAGGACGTTACACCATGCAGAATCCTCATCTCTGGATGAGAAGTCCAGCGCCTGACTGATTCTGCCACAGTGCCTCAATCAGACTGTGATTTATAAGGAAACAACAGAAGCTTTGATGTTATGATGCAGTGCAGGTCATTATTAGTGTGCAGTTTATGTGTTCTGATGTGATGCAGGTGTACAATTTTTTTAAATTTTATCAGATGTGTGTTTCTTTAGCAAGGTGTCAGATTTCTCATGATAAAAGGTATATATGATAGTCAGTCATGTCCGACTAAGACCATCAGAACAGCAGAGGAGGTAGCTGCTGTCCCAAATATCTGAGCAAGAATTTCGTTATAGTGGAGAGTGTCTTGCCCAAATTACATCCCCACTCTCTCGGCCAAGAGGGTTTTTAGGACAGTCGGCATTGGGAGTGTTCCCAAAGGCCAACCAGCCCACAAGGGTGTAGCACTAAGAGCCAATGCAATTTTGCCTCCTAGTTTGAGAGTCATAGTCCTTCACAAAAGACTAAGCTGTAAATGACTTCCCATTACAGTAGGGAAACCATAAATCATATAGCTCTCACTTTGCCCAAATGTAAGCTTATGTCAGTCTGTGATATAAGCTGAGCTTTGGGGATAAAAGGTGAACACCTTGCAAACAAAAAAGTTTCAAGAAGACAGACATCAACAGAGCTGACAAGGAAGCAGGCAACATAGCATGTGAAGAGAGTTCTCATGATGACGTCAGGGCCTCAACATCAGTATGTTTGTGAGCAATTTCTCAGGCTTTTCCAAGAACAAGCATTTGCTGTGTCTCTTTGAATTGCTATCTTTCTTCACTTTTGTATATCATTTTGTGTACCATGTACCATGCTGCACCTTTTGTGTTGTTAAATCAAGCTTAAAAATTGGGAGGGTGCACATTTAATCAGAATTGCCATGTTGGCAGTAAAATAGAGGTAATCATTTTGCCACAGCGCATTCTGGATTACCATCAGTTTAAAACTCTATCGCGCCCTTTTGCAGCGGGGAAACCCCTGTACGCTGAGATCGCCGAGTGGCGGAAGATCCTGGCTCGTTTGGCATGCTTCCTGCGCTCGGTTGACTACTCCCTGCAGGAACTGATGCGCCACCTGGTGTTCTCCTCCACACAGAGGCTGCTGGACCACCTGATCACCAGCTACCACGCCCACGAGGACGAAGATGCTGACCGCAGACATGCTGACGTAAGGGACAGGGCTGGGCAGGGATATTATATTAATCATAATTTTTATTATAATAGTGATGGTGATAATGATAACAATGATAGCAATATGCTAGTTTTTGCGGTGAGATGATATACCCAGTGGTTAAAGTCTTTGACTGTCTGTGGATACTAGGTTTGAATCCCTGTCATGGTGTCCAGTGGATTATGGGTAAATATTGTTCTCATCTCCCAGGTCAACAGATGTGAAAACCTGCAAGTGCCTTCACCGCCTTTGTGTGTGTATACACATGCAGAACGTCTAACGAGCATGTTAAAGATCCGATATTTCATGTTTGTGTTTGGTGGGTTATGGAACCAAGAACATACCCAGCATGCACATTGAGTATGGCTGCCTACATGGCAGGATAACAATGGTCATACACATGTGTGCCCATACATAGATATGAGTGAGCATGAACTGTGTGAGTTGCAGCCCGTGAATGCGCAGGAAGAAGAGGAATTCCATTCCTTTGTCACTTTTATTGAGGAATAGATCTCCATCACGTCACTTCTCTTATGACCATATGGGGGAAATGATATAATAGAAATATTGATTTTGAATTGAAGTATCATTGACTTCTTTTTTCTCTTTGAGAACATGAATGTTTTCAGCAGGAGTTTTGACAGGCTGAAAGAAAATTGATAATTTCATTCCCTCAGCCGTTCGCTTGCTTGTTGGTTTTTGATGTTACCCTGAAGATCATGATATCTCTAGTGAATGTGGCATAAGATCAGTTGACCTCTCACGTGTTGTTTACTCATTGTTTGCCTCACACCTGTCAACAACAGATAAAACACGTTTCGTTTGAGGATGACTCCAGCTCTGTGGTGGTGAGTTTCTGTACAGCAGTGGAGTAAAGACTGCAGATGAATGGCTCCTTCATTTCGCTTTGTTACTGATATGTATACGAACTAACATCTCCCTTGGTACTGCAAAATGACGTGTGAATCAGCTGAATGTAAACATATTAACTAACATATTTCAGTGTATTGCTTTGAATCAGTTGTTACAAAGATATACCAAGTAACAACTTCCAGTATATCGCTGCGAATCAGAAATATTTTAACTAATATCTCCCAAAATGCTGCTCTAAATGAGATGATCATGAATATGTATTAACACTGTTTATCACTCTGAATTAGAAATATGTTATTTAACATCTTCCAAAATATTGCAGTGAGTGAGATGATCGCGTAAATATTTACAAACATCTCCCAGCGTATCATTATGATAAGGATGTTGTGAATGAACTGAATTTTAATGTGTTTACTGATATCTCTCAATGTATCATTGCAAATTATCGGAATGTAAATATATTGACTAACAACTCCCAGTGTGTCGATGTGAATGATCTGATGTCAAGACATCAACTAACTTCCCCCAATGTATTGCTGTAAATAGTCTGAATGTAAACTAACATCCCCCTGTCTACTGTAGTGAATGAGTTGAATGTAAATGTAAAACTAATATCTTCCACTTTAATGTTATTTTGAGGGTAGTACTTTGTGAATGGGTTGAACCTACCTGTCTGGCCATTTATCCCATTCCTTTGTTTAACTTTCTGTGCCCACATGCTTTGTTTTTCATTCATGAATGTTGGTACTGAATTCCTTGTCAGTGGAAAAAGAATGACTGGTAAAACACCGATCCAAGAATTGGTATGGTTACACTTCAGTGAACAGTTATGCAGGTTCCCACATACTGGCATACATATATACACGTGCTCGCACACAGACACACACACACACACACACACACACACACACACACACACATATGCATGCATGCATGCATGCAAACATGCACACCTTATGCTACTTTATGGTGTCACCTTCAGCATCTAGAACAACAAATGTAGCAGCAGTAGCAGCTAAAAAAGAATAATAACAACAGTAATAACAAATCACTTAGATATACATGTCCTCCATTGCTTACGAGTACAGCCAGTACATTTCTTCAGCTGTGGCTGTGAAGAAAGATAGGTAACATAGGAGTAAATTCTTGCTCACTTGTTGAAAATTTGGACAACTTTTTGTTAGAGGGGTTTTGTTCATTTTCTGATTATGTCAAAGTGTTGTCATGACCAGATAGAGTGATGGCCTTGAGGTAACATGTCCGCCTAGGAAGCGAGAGAATCTGAGTGCGCTGGTTCGAATCACGGCTCAGCTGCCGATATTTTCTCCCCCTCCACTAGACCTTGAGTGGTGGTCTAGACGCTAGTCATTCGGTTGAGACGATGAACCGAGGTCCCGTGTGCAGCATGCACTTAGCGCACGTAAAAGAACCCATGGCAACAAAAGTGTTGTTCCTGGCAAAATTCTGTAGAAAAATCCACTTCGATAGAAAAAACAAATAAAAAACTGCACGCAGGAAAAAAAAAAAAAAAAAGGGTGTCGCTGTAGTATAGCGACACGCTCTCCCTGGGGAGAACAGCCCGAATTTCACACAGGGAAATCTGTTGTGATAAAAAGAAATCAAATACAAATACAAATACAAATCAGGAGGAAGCTCTTTTAAAGAATGGTGGCAGTTATCACTGTCATATCTCAGTATTTTTTTTTTCTAGCAGCTTCAGAACATGCTGTTACCACTCTCCCTCTTCACCATTCTATAAACAAATTAACAGTTATTGTGCCTCTTTTGTGGTCAGTGTAATGTGTGTGTGTGTGTGCGTGTGTGTGTGTGTGTGCGCGCGCGTGTGTGAGCGTGCGTGCGTGCGTGCATGGGTGGGTGCATGCATGCATGTGTGTATATGCATGTGAGCATATTGTTTGTGTGAGTGCGTGTGTGCGTGTGCATGTGCGTGCGTGAGTGTGTGTGTGTGTGTGTGTGTGTGTATGTGTGTGTGTGTGTGTGTGGATGCAGCTTAAGGTAGATATGAGAAACAAACCAACCACATTTAAGATTGTGACATACGAATGAATGTGATGCTGTTCATTTCCCAAGCTTACTCCTTTGTAGCCCTTCATTGCCTCCTCTCCTTCTGGCTTTCTCCCTACTGGAATTGTCTATGTCACTCTTTGATGAGAAATGGACACCTTGCAAGTGGTTCATGCTTCATACCAACCCTATGTCTCCTTATTGGAATTGTATTTGTCACTCTTTGATGAGAAATGGACACCTTGCAAGTGGTTCATGCTTCATACCAACCCTATGTCTCCTTATTGGAATTGTATTTGTCACTCTTTGATGAGAAATGGACACCTTGAAAGTGGTTCGTGCTTCATACCAACCCTATGTCTCCTTATTGGAATTGTATTGTCACTCTTTCATGAGAACTTAAAAGTGTTTTGTGCTCCATATGAACCCTATGTGTCCACATTGGAATTGTATTTGTTACAATTTGATGAGAAATGGAAACCTTGAATGTGTTTTGTGCTTCATACCAACATTGATGTTAACGTAATGTTAGTGAATATGATTATGATAATGATAAGGTTATTATGATGATAATGAAAAGAAGAATTAGGATACTACCACTGCTGTTCCTTATCCAACTGTTGCTGCTGCTACTGCTGCTGCTGCTACTACTACTACTAACGCTGTTACTGCTGCTGCTACTGGCTGTTGTTGCTGCCGCCACTACTACTGCTGCTGCTACAACTACTTCTACTACTACTACTGCTACTGCTGCTGCTGTTAAATTGTTCTCACACATAAACACCCTCTACCACACCATATTTGCTTGTTTAGATGTATAGTCTTAGTTTGTTTTGTCAAACTTCTGTAAAAATAAAAATCTGTTGACATTATTTCATTTTGTTCAAATTGATCAATAAACTCCAACTACTGTAAACATTAAATGGATCTGAGAATGGATCAAATGAATATATGACAATAATCATTTATCTCCATGTTCATGTCATGCCAAGTATACTGTTTGCTGTTAGCAGACTGAAAGCACATTGAGAGGAGAGCCCCACATAGTGTGCCAGAATGCACCATACTCCGCTTTCTGCAATACGAAAATTTGTTTGCAGTATATATATATATATATATATATATATATATATATGATAGTCGCGTCCGACTATGACCATCAGAACAGCAGAGGAGGCAACTGCTGTTGCGAATATTTGGGCTAGAATTTGATTATAGTGGAGAGTGTCTTGCCCAAGTACATACTCTCTCGGCCAAGAGGGTTTTAGGACAGTCAGCGTTGGGATGGTTCCCAAAGGCCAACTAGCCTACAAGGCTGCAGCACTAAGAGCCAGTGCAATTTTGCCTCCTATTTTGAGAGTCATAGTCCTTCACAAAAGACTAAGCTGTAAATGGTTTCCCATTGACTGGAGAAATATAAAGCACTTAAACAATGCACAAGAATTACAGTCATTCAGTATGTATACATAAAAGACATAAAGTGCTAAAATGGAAGTAAACCACACATTCAGTAATCACAGAGGATAGGCATAAAACATCAAGCTACTATTCTACATATTGAAATTATAATTCACAGCAGGCTGTTCGACAAGTACTTCAGTAAAGGTGTCATGATGAACGCATATATACACTAGCACACATTTTGTGGGGTCACATTAATTTCAGTTGATTAAGAGCTGAATTAGATTTGGAATAAAGCTGTATTCATTTCAGTTTGTTATGAAATTTAGAACACATAAGCTTCCACCTTCAGGTAGAAGTTGATAATAATCTGCAATAGTATGGCTGCTGTTGCTTGAAATGCATTTGCTCTGTACTCTGTACTTTTGTACTCTGACCTTGCACAGTCTACATAAGCTGCTCTGTTTCACACCCACAACCTTGCTGCATACATTCACGATCTTATTCAGCTAATAATAATTAACAAAAGAGAAAGTTAAGACAGATTTAGTAAAACATACAAAAAGTCCTTGATGCGCTTTAGCATCAACTGTGATGTTTTTAGGTTTTTTGCAGTACAGTAGATGTGAGATGCATTTTTTTGTGAATAAAATTTGTAAAAGAAGTAAAACCAGCTTCTGATCACATTTTGTATTGTATTCTTTACAGGATTCTCAGAGTGAAGCTAACAGTTCTCGAGCAAGCAGTTCCAGGATTCAACGGTAATGTTTGATTTTGTCATGGGCAACAACCCCCTCCACTAGACCTTGAGTGGTGGTCTAGACGCTAGTCATTCGGATGAGACGATAAACCGAGGTCCCGTGTGCAGCATGCACTTAGTGCACGTAAAAGAACACATGGCAACAAAAGTGTTGTTCCTGGCAAAATTCTGTAGAAAAATCCACTTCGATAGAAAAAACAAATAAAAAACTGCACGCAGGAAAAAATATATATAAAAAATGGGTGTCACTGTAGTATAGCGACATGCTCTCCCTGGGGAGAGCCGCCCGAATTTCACACAGAGAAGTCTGTTGTGATAAAAAGAAATCAAATACAAATACAAATCAGGAGGAAGGTGTGTGTGTATGTGTTTGTTTGTGTGTATTATATATGATGTAACACAGTCAGTTTTGATATCTGTTGTTGGGTTTGGATTCCTGTTTCTGCATGTCCTGCATTATCCAGTGAGGCCCTCAGACCTGAGATGCTCTGTCCATTTAAAAATCAAAACAAAAGGATAGATATATATGTCTGCATCATCATGTATGCATTTGTCATGTGTGATGCTATAAATAGAATTCAGTTTAATCACAGCTGTTTGTTCAGTCTTGGGTCTGATTTTTTTGTTTTTTTGTTTTTTTGTTTTTGCATGTGAGTCTTTTGATATGATGATAAAAAGAAACAACAACAAAACAACAATCAGTATGATGTAGATAAGAAACCAAACAAAACCCCCCCTTGACTGCTCTTTATTTCATTTGATGCTCTTTCTGTATCTCATACTTCACTTTTTTCTGTTATTTTTGTGTGACGTTTTGGGTTGTTGCCCCTTGTTATTTTTGTGTGACTTTTTGGGTTGTTGCCCCTTATTGTTATTTTTGTGTGGCTTTTTTGGTTGTTGCCCCTTGTTATTTTGTGTGGCTTTTTTGGTTGTTGCCCCTGGTTATTTTGTGTGGCTTTTTGGGTTGTTGCCCCTAGTTATTTTGTGTGGCTTTTTGGGTTGTTGTTTCTTTTCTTTCTTTTCTTGTTTGTTTGTTTGTTATTGTTGCTGTTGATGTTCTTTCTTCTGATGTTTAGACTGCATGTTCAGACTTCTATATATGTACTTGAATTGCATACTGATTAAAAATAAGAGAGAGAGAGAGAGAGAGAGAGAGAGAGAGAGAGAAGAACACCTTTAATCCTAATGCCTGTTTCTGCCCTCCGCAACATTCCAGAAGAGTCGCTCGCGCCGACACAGACGAACTCAGCTTCCTGTCCAGTGCCCCGGGCAGGAAGAAGAAAAAAGAGGCGACGCCCATTGGCTACGTCATCCCTCACTACGACTTCGACAAGGTCGAGGAGGTCGAAGGTCCTCCGGACATCGATGAGATTCTAGACGAGATCCGTCAGCGTGATGTGGTGGAGGATGTGATTTCTCCCGTGTTCTTCGTGGACCTTGTGCTGAATGTGCCGTCACCAGCGAGAACCGGGTCGTCCAAGTCTAGGGACGGCCGTCGGGAGTCGAAAGCGAAGTGGCCTGGGAATGCTACCGGGGTATCGCCCAAGAAGGGTGTCACCTTCCAGGAACTGTCTGAATCGGGTGAGAGGGGAACGAGTGGGATTTGTGTGTGTGTGTGTGTGTGTGTGTGTGTGTGTGCGCACAGATTTGTGTTTTTGGTGGTGTGTGTGCGTGTGTGTGTATGTCTATTTTGCTGGGTGTGCTTGGCTGTTTATATCAGTTTAACTGCAGTTTGAAACTAATCAAAGAAATCAGTGACATTAAGTTTCCTTAACTTCCTTAGCTTCTCCATTGTTTGCCTTCATAGTTTCACCAGAGTATGTGTTGTTTATTTTCTTGACAGTGAAGAGGAGATATATCATAATATATCATAACTCATAGTCAAACTGCATTTGAACGTTATTTGATAGAATGTTACAGTCCCACATTGATGGAGTCTCCTGTCGGTCCGACGGATGAGTAGGCAGGCAGGCTTATCTGTTGGTGTGTGTCCTCATATGGGAGAAGAGGCCGATTCTGGATGCGCGGCACTTCCCACAGGTGTTGCAAGGGAAAATGTCTCCAGAAGTTGAACCCTGCTTCCTTCACTCACGCTTCTCCTTAATGGCCAGCGTTCTCTTGTTTTCAAACGTCTTTATGCCACTAGAGCATAGCATCCTCCAGCGACAGTGGTCAAGGGCATCAGTTTCCCAGGAAGCGATGTCTATATCACAGGCTTTGAGGTTTGTCTTCAAGGTGTCCTTGAAGCGCTTGCAGGGTCTTCCACGTTCACGGTGGCCTTCCTTCAGCTGGCCATACAAAAGCATCTTCGGGATCCTGCTGTCTGTCATGCGGACAACGTGTCCTGTCCAGTGTAGCTTGCACTGGATCAGCAGGCTTTCGATGCTGGGCAGGCCACTTCTCTCTAGGACCTGGAGGTTGGAGACCCTGTCTTGCCACTTTATGCCGAGGATCTTTCGTAGGCATCTCTGGTGAAACTGCTCAAGTTGTCGAATGTGACGGCAATACGTCATCCATGTAGCAAGGGCTATGCCCCTGAGCTGACACAAAGTCCCACATTGAGGTAAGTATTTTTACCCTATGTTTCTTTCCAGAGAGTGAAAGTGGCAGTTACTCTCAAGATGAGGACAGCGAGGATGAAGGGATGCAGACATTGTCTGAAGAAGAGGAAGATGATGAGGATGAAAGCCACACCACTGCTGGAGCCAGCACTGGCTATGCATACTCTCACAGCATGCCCAAGAGGTCACAGCCTTTAATAATCCCCTTAGATACATGCTTTATTTAGTGATTTTGCTCATTGAAGTGGTTATCCAAAAAATGGAAAGATTCCTTTTTCTTTAGCATCATTACAAAATTCTCTGACACTCACCAGGTTAAATAAAGTATTTGAAAAGGGGTAAGGAATTTGACTTTTTTTCTTAAAAAAAAAAAGAAAAAGAAAAAAGAAGTGAAATGTATTGAATAAAGTAATGAGAAAGGAACAACAAAATCCCTACTGGTTCAGATATTTTTGGTCTTTATTGCTGGTTTCTGTATGTGAGGCTCAGTTTTGCTGTTTTTGTAAAAGAAAATAATAATGATAAAAGATAACAAAAAAAAAAGAAGAAGAGAAAACTGACGACAAAGAACAGCACGAACTAGATTCTGAGTGTTAATTTTCCCCCTGCTCTTTTCAGCCCTTATAAAGTCCTGCACGGTTGGCTGGGCTATAAGCAACAGTGATGAATAAATAAATAGATAAAATTCCCATCAATCTGTTATGACTGTTCCCCTGTGCAGTCAGGACAAGGGGGAGAGAAGCCACACGTCCAAGTCGTTCATCAGCCTTTCACCGTCCTCCCAGGAGTTTGACCACAGCGTTCATCACATGGTCGGCATCTTTGAGGACACTGTCTGTGAGTTCGCTTGACACTGAAAGTGAATATCAGTGGCAAATGATAATCGTAGTATACTATCAATGTAACTGATGCTTTTCCTGTTGCATTGGTTGAAGTGTTTTTCTTGAGTTAAAAAAAAAGTTATATGATGCAATGGAATGCAGTACAATGCAGTAATGCAACAGAACACAACACAATGCAATGCAACACAACACAACACAGCACAACACAATGCAACGCAACGCAACGCAGCGCAACACAATGCAACAAAACACATCACAACACAGTATCACTTTATTAATCCTTTGCAAGGGAAATTTTAGTGTCTGCTGTGACTGTCAACAAGAATTGAATAAATGCGATGATAAGAACATACAGGGTGATAATAACAGTGATGATAATTGTATATGTGTGCTTGAAAAAAAGTAATAATAGTTGATAACAGTAATGATGATTTTGCATGTGTACATATTTCTGCAGCGTTCAATTTTCTAAAATAAAGGCAAATGTGATAAAGGCCAGGTAAAATTCGGCAACAGACTTTTTAGGAGATCATTCGTTTGTGTGTCGGCTAGTTGGGGAATTTCTTCCTCTTTTCTTTTCACACATTGAATATATATTTTGTATTCTTTTATACACGTGCATTTGTGATACGTTGCCTTTATTACCAAGAAAGCATTTTTGAAAAGAATCTGGTTGTGCGTATGTCTACCATGTCCATATATAACTATTATATCACTTGTGCAGCTATGTGGCTGGTACATGTGTATGTGTGTGTGTGTGTGTGTGCGCATACTCGCATGCGTTTGTATGTATGAGTGTGTGTGTGTTTGTGTGTGTGTGCATGTGCATGCGTATGTGTAGACATGCACTTATATGTGCACATATTTATAGATGTGTATGTGTGTACCACACAGCCAAGTTTGTTCCCATGCTGAGGGAGCCTCGTCTGGCGGTGTTCTACTCCCCGCCGAAGCACGACCTGCGCCTGAACTTTGACGAAGAGGAGGAGGCGGAGAGGAGGGGGATGCAGAAACCATGGCCCGACCTTGAACTCATTTTGCACGATGACCCCGAGTACCAGCGACTGCTGACAGGCATCCAGTCCTACATCGACATGGAGATGGAACTGTTGAACCAGTACATCACGGTGCAGTGGCTTGGGTTTTCTTTTTTTTCGTCTTTTTTTTTTTTATACAGTAGCGGATGTTGTTTTCTGAGTAGTGACATCATCTTCGGAAAACTGGATTGGAATCTGCCTTGTTTTCACCTGCTTGTTGACTTAGCTCTGTTACTCCATTTGTCTGCTCTGTTGTCTGGTGCTTTCTTGTTGTTTCTTTTTGCTCTTTTTTTGACTCACTTGTTTTATTTATTTTGCAAACGTTTTGGTGCAGCTGTAATTAAGGGAAATTACTCTGTAATTAATGCTAGGGGACTTAATTTGCTTTAAACTGATCTTTCTCATCTTAAACATTACATTTTGAAATTATACTCAATACATAAAAAGCTTGGATTTTTTTAAAAGTGTATCACAAGTGAATCTTGAAGGCCTTGCCTCTCTTGTTTTTGTATACAATTTTACAGCCTTCAGTTGAATGTATACTGTTGTAAGGCCCCAGTTCATTAGTTTGTTCAATCAGAATCTAGTCTGCTAGCCCTGCTTTTCAGTCCCATCTGCCATTTTGCTTTGTGTTCTGCTTTTGAAAAACAGTCAGTTCACTTCTGATTTCTCTACTTTCACACCATGAATTAACCTATCCCCATCCCAGACACTGCTCATTTTTCATGGCCTGAGGGCAAACTGTGATCGTGTTCAGTTGAAATTTTGTGCAGTATGCAATTCGATTTCAGTTTGATTCGATGGTGAACATGAACCATGTCGATTCAAACAGTGTTAAGACTTGCTGTGCAGTTGTGAACGTTTACTGTGATCAGTGATGTCATGTGTTGAGTTTGTTGTGTCAGGTGGCCCCACATGGTGGTCAGAATTTAGTTTTCAGACACAGATAGAGCACATACAGCATATAAAATGTAAGGGTCAGATTTGAATAAAAAGATAGTGCCTTTTAGGCCAAAAATTATGCTAATCATTTTTTAGTACAGTTGAAAAGAAAGGTGTCTGTTTTCATTTATTCAGAGCTGACAGTTACAAACAGAAAATTGTGTGTATGTGTGGGCACGTGCAGGTGCATGCATATGTACATGCACGCATATGTGTATGTGTTTTTCGTATGTGTGTGCTTGAGTGTATGCATATGATCGTGTGTGTGTGTGTGTGTGTGTGTGTGTGTGTGTGTGCGTGTGTGTGTGTGTGAGTGTGTGTGTGCGTGTGCATGCATATGTGCATGTGTACATGCCAGCATGCATACTCACAACACAAAACACACAGTCATCGTTGTGTGCACACATTGTGTGTGTGTGTATGTGTGCATGCATATGTGTGTGTATGTGTGCATGCATGTGTGTGTGTGTGTGTGTGCACATGCATGTGTGTGTGTGTGTGTGTGTGTGTGTGTGTGTGTGTGTACATGCATGTGTGTGTGTGTGTCTGTGTGTGTCTGTGTGTGTGTGTCTGTGTGTGTGTGTGTGAAAAAGCGTGACTGAGGACTGATGCCTGTGTGTGTGTGTGTGGTGCTGACAGAACTACCACCAGTTCTGCCTGATGGTGGACCAGTGTCGTCAGATGAAGGTCGAGGAGTCCATGGCCAAACGGGCGTGGAACACTGACGACTTCAACCAGGTCCTCGCCACACACACCGAAATGGTCAGTGGTCACACACACACACAGCTCTGTTGTGGTGTTCTCCATTGCTTTGTATAAATGTCTAAACTTGCTGTTTACAGCTGTTTCATATGAACTTCTAAATGTGTTGTTTACAGCTGCATCTAAGTGTGTTGTTCACAGCTGCATCTAAATGTGTTGTTCACAGCTGTGGATTGTCAGTAGTCACACACAGAGCTGTGTTGTGTTGTTTTCCATTGCTGCGTATAAATGATAAAACATGCTGTTTACAGCTGTTTCCTATGAACTTCTGAATGTGTTGTTGACAGGCTGTGAATGGTCTGTAGCCTCTTCTTCTTCTTCTTCTGCGTTCACTCGTATGCACACGAGTGGGCTTTTACGTGTATGACTGTTTTTACCCCGCCATGTAGGCAGCCATACTCCGTTTTCGGGGGTGTGCATGCTGGGTATGTTCTTGCTTCCATAACCCACCGAACGCTGACATGGATTACAGGATCTTTAACATGCGTATTTGATCTTCTGCTTGCATATACACACGAAGGGGGTTCAGGCACTAGCAGGTCTGCATATATGTTGACCTGGGAGATCGTAAAAATCTCCACCCTTTACCCACCAGGTGCCGTCACCGTGATTCGAACCCAGGACCCTCAGATTGACAGTCCAATGCTTTAACCACTCGGCTATTGCGCCCGTCGGTCTGTAGCCAAACACTGAGCCGATGGTGTGCAACAGCCAGGTGTTTGTAACAGTGTTGGACTTTCAGTGTTCTGTTTCCAGCTGCATTGTACAAATGTCTTATATTTACAGCTGTATTGTATGATCATCCAAATGTTTTTTTTGTTCACATATGCAATGTATGAACATCCAAATGTATTCTGGACAGCTTTACTGTATGAAAATCTGAATGTTTTGTTCATAGCTTTGTTTTGTGGACGTATAAATGTGTTGCTCACAGCTGCAAATGTCTGAATGTGTTGTTTACAGCTGTATTGCATGAACGTCTGAATTTTTTTCACAGCTGCATTGTATGAACATCTAAATGGGTTGTTTACAGTTGTGTTATATGCATGCCTATGCCTGACAGCTGCGTTATATGGATGTCTAAATGTGTTGTTCACAGGTATGTTGTATGAATGTCTTAATGTGTTGTTCGCAGCTGTGTTGTATAAATATCTAAATGAGTTGTCTTACAGCCGAGTTTTATACGATCATCTGAACGTTTTTGTTCACAGCTGCATCTAATGTGTTGTTGACAGCTAAGTTTTATACGATCATCTAAACGTTTTTGTTCACAGCTGCATCTAATGTGTTGTTGACAGCTGCATCTAATGTGTTGTTGATCTAATGTGTTGTTGACAGCTGCATCTAATGTGTTGTTGACAGCTGCGTCGTATGAACGTGATGGTGATGGAGCATCGTGTGGCCATGGTTCACGTCAGGGCCAAGGACTTTTGTGATGCTTCCACCCCCTTTCCGGACAAGATTGTGTCAGATGTGCACCAGAGGCTGCCGGTCTTGGCCAACAAACGCAATGATGACCTGCTGACCATTATCAAGGTGTGTCACAGATTTCATTGATTGTGTTGCTTTTAGGTTGATTTTGTTGCAGTTCTGCAGAGGTGCATGGGAATGTTTATGTGTGTTTGTGTGTGTGTGTGTGTGTGTGTGTGTGTGTGTGTGTGTGAGTGGTGCATGTGTGTGTGAGTGTGTGTATGTGCGTAGGTGTGTGAGTGTGTGTGTGTGTACGTGTGTATGCGTGTGAACCCATGCGTAAACCTTTTTAAAAGAATATTAGTGCCAACAATCCTTATTGTTTATTGTATATGTTAGAAAAATGAAACTTTACATTTAATACTGAATTTCTATAAAAATGGACATGTACATAAATACAAGCGAATGTGGGAGTGACAGTACTGTTGCCGTCTTTGTTTTTGCCCTTTTTTTTTATCTTCCCTCACTATTGTCTGCTTTTTCTTCTTTACCCGTCCATTTGTGCTTGCTTTTTTTCTTCCAGCAAGCTTTGACACTTTTCTCTCTTTTCCATGGTCTATTATGTACCATCTGTGCTGTTTTGACCTGGTGATCAGATACTGTAAACACTGGCATGGGCGTTAGCTGTCCATACGACACTGTTACTTGCACATATGGCCATTCTAAAGAAAAAAATGTGTGTGTGTGGCTTTGATGTATTGTTTGACCTTTTTTTTTTTCAAGTTGTTTTGTAATCTGGGGATGATAGATGAAGTGGAAAGACCTTCATCCTCAGCACAGCCTGGTCTTGTTAGCCTTGAGGAGCTTAATGATTAGGATGTCTCCAACTGTGCTTTTTGTGGATGTGTGTTTATTTCATTTACATGTGACAGAGCACTGTGTCAGGGTTTTTTTATTTAGTTGAGCAGTCCTGATCTGGACCTGTGCAGTCGGCTGTACTAAAAGCAGTAATGTCACCACAAGCAATTGTTCTTCTTCTTTACCCCTTCAGTGCTGCAGTAAATAACCCATTTTGTTCTTTTTAGTAACATCATGAAACAGTGCATGTGTATCTCTGTATCAGTGTGCACAATGTACAGTGACTGTGTATCTCAGTGTGAACAATTTACAGTGAATGTGTATATCTCAACAGCAGAATGTGTATAGCTCAACAGCAGTATGAACAATGTAAAATGCATGTATATCTCTGTATCATTGTCCAAATCTAAAGAGCATGTGCCTGTTGTCTGTGCGTTGCTTAGGGAGCCTCCCAGCGCCTGGACAAGTTCCCCAGCACGGTGGAGGAGTTTGTGGAGCACCTGTCCTTCCTGGGCCGCATGTCCACAGAGCTGCCGGCCCTGGAGAAGGAGTACAACATCGTCAACAAGATGTTCACCATCGCCCGCGACTATAACATCAACGTCCACCCAGAGGAGCTGGCTCTGTACAAGACTCTGGCCCCCAGCTTCCAGCACCTCAAGGTATGCAGTGTCTTGATAATAACAGTGTTGTTGTTGTAAGGTACGTTTATTAAATACATATACAGAAGTAACACTAGCTGGACTTTAAAAACACTTTATTCTATTCAGCTATATATAGTTGGCTATACAAAACTCTGGCCACCAGTTTCCAGAACCACAAGGTCTACAGTGTCTTAATGATAGGAAGGGTGTGCAGCCCGCTTTCATGATGGACTTTTTGTTGTTCACAGAGCAAGAAGTAGGTCATATGACGACATGGGCAGCCCACCAATGTAACTGGCTTCTCCTAGTGTGCATTGCTTTTGTTCGGACAACTTTTCAGCAGAGTTTATAAATGCATCAATTCAAATTTGTAACGGCAGATGCATGACAAGAAACATGCTGAAAGTAAACATAGAAGACTAAAGCAAATAATGGGTGTAATTATAAAACCAAATATATCTTGTAAACTTGCATAAATAGTTCAGGATTATGTTAAAAAAACCCAGTGATTTCCATGACAAAATTTTAGCCTTTTGGTGACTTGGTAAAAAAGGAAATGGAGACGTGCATGCGCACATGATTCTCGCTAAAAATAACTAGGGAACCCTGACGAAAATCCAACGAAAGTGGGCCTCCCTAATGTTGTTGTAAGGTTTGTTCATTACATATACAGAAAAAAGAATGGACTTTTAAACACTTTTATTCTAATAGGTTACAGACTACAGTACAGATAGGTCATTACACACAAAGAGAGTCAATGTTTTTTTGTTTTTTTTTTTAAGTTTTCTTGTTTGTTTTTTTTTTAAGTCTCAGAGTCTTTTTATAGCAATCCAGGCTGTGGGATTTATATCCTCTCTGTCTGGAGCTTGGCATAGGAAGGTGGGGTCCAGATCTCTCCTTCTGCTGTAGTGAATGTCTTCATCTGAAATCAGGTATCCATTCACACCTGGGTTAGAGTGAGGAAAATCAGAGTAAAGTTCCATTCCCAGGGACGCTTACAACATACTGAAACAGGGTTTCAGTCCCTGAAGACTGGTTCAGAAGTTCAACACTTCAATGATTCTGCCATGTCGCCTCCATTTTGCATTTTAGAAATAGCCAAATGAAAAAAACAGAATATAATTACATGCAGATTAAAAGATGCTTTAAAAAAAAATACAACTCAGAATGTTGTTTTCTTGTAGTTAAAGAAGTGCCTTCGTTTAATACGTTTTCTGTTGTCAAGAAGGCACAGTGATATGTAGAGTGGATCAAGTCTCTTAATAAATGAGCAGAGTAAGAGCTCATTTTGGAACATGGGAGCATGGTAAAACTTTGTGTCGTTCTGTGAAGGTAATGTATATGCTTTTTGATCTTGTTGCCATTTCTTTTTTTTTAATACTTTTTAAAAATTTGTGAACCTCGTACCCTTCACCCACCCACCTCCCCACACAGTCCACCATCCTGTACTGCGAGGCCAAGAAGGACGACAACATCCGCAAGTTCTCCTCTCACCTGGACACGCTCATCTACAACATCCGCACCAAGCTGATGGAGCTGAAGAGCAAGGTGCAGGACCCGGACCTGCTGCATGAGGAGACCATGGCCGTGTCCGCCCTCGACACCATCCAGACCCTACAGGAGGAGGTGCAGAGTCTCTCCGTGCGCGCCCGCAGCTACGGCAGCTACCAGGAGAGGTTCGGCAGCTCCCTCTCCAACACCAAGAGGGGGTTCTACCCTGAGTGAGTTGAGTTGCCTGGGGGGTCTTTTTTGTGTGGTGGGTGGGTTTTTGACTCACTTGTGTAAACAAAGTGAGTCTATGTTTTAACCCGGTGTTCGGTTGTCTGTGTGTGTGTGTGTGTGTGTGTGTCCGTGTGTCTGTGTGTCTGTGTGTCCGTGGTAAACTTTAACATTGACATTTTCTCTGCAAATACTTTGTCAGTTGACACCAAATTTGGCATAAAAATAGGACAAATTCAGTTCTTTCCAGTCATCTTGTTTAAAACAATATTGCACCTCTGGGATGGGCACAAAAAAATTAAAAAAAAGAAGCCTAATTATATGCAAACTGCATTTACTGTTATATTTATATTTTTTGTATTCTCTAAACTTCGCACTTTGACCTCTTATTCTGACACAACAACAAGAGGAGTTATTATTATCATTTTTTGTTCAAACAGGAACTTCTTTTGCTAAGCATGGAATTTTTATTTATTTTTGCAAACGTTTTGGTGCAGATAGTAAAAAAGGGAAATTACTCAGTAATTAATGCTAGGGTACTTAATTTATCACAAGTGAGTCTTGAAGGCCTTGCCTCTCTTGTTTGTTTTTGTTTTTGGTGTGAAGTTTTTTTGTTTTTTTGTTGTTTTTTTTTGCAGCTGTTGGGCTTTGTTTTTTTTGAGGGGGGAGGAATGTTGTCTGTGTCTGTCTTTGTTAGCTACGTCACTATCAGGAGAGATTCGTCAGCTTCCTGTCCAACACCAGGAAGGGGTTCTCTCGGGGGTAAGTTGCCTGGGGGGTCTTTTTTGTGTGGATGGGTTTGTTTTTGTCTGCGTCAGTGTGGGGTCGGGGGAGGGTTGTTGTCTGTGTCTGTCTTTCCATGTCAGCTACGCCAGCTACCAGATGAAGGTTTGGCAGATCCCTGTCCATCACCAAGAGGGGGTTCTACCCTGAGTGAGTTGCCTGGGGGGTCTTTTTTGTGTGTGGGGTGGTGTTTTTTGGGTTTTTTTTTTATGTGATGTTGTGGATGTGTTAGGTTTTTTTTGTCCGCATTTTTGGGGCTTTTGGGGTGTGGGTGGGAGGGGGGAGGTTGTTGTCTGTGTCGTGTCTTTCTTTATCAACTACGCCAGCTACCAGGAGAGATTCAGCAGCTCCCTGTCCAATACCCAGAGGGGGTTCTACCATGAGTAAGTGCTGGGGGTCTTCTGTTGAACTGGGGTGTGATGCTTTTGGGTGAGTGTGTGTGTGTGTGTGTGTACGTGCATGTGTGTGTGTGTGTGTGTGTGTGTGTGTGTGTGTGTGTGTGTGTGTGTGTGTTTCTTTCATTCTTTTCTTTTTGTCTCATTTTGTTTTTTCTTTGTGTTCTTCCTTCTTTCCTTTTATTTCTAAATAGATGATTTGTGCATTTTATATACATGTACATATGTTTTTTACTAAAACATTTTCAGCCTGGCCATGATGGACAAGAAGTCTGACACCAGCGCCCAAGACATCCAGACAGACCTGTCAGAGATCGAGCGAGACCTGACCCTGCGAGGGTTGCTATGGCAGTCACTGGAGGAGTGGAGCCACCTGGTGGAGGATTGGACGGCCACGTCCTTCGATTCCATCAACGTGGAGTCGCTGCAGAAGAACGTCAACAAGTTTACACAGACTGTGTACATGTTGGAGAAAGGTGAGGGAGGAGGGGTGGATGAAGCATGACGTGTTTGTGAGCTCTGTGAGAGGTAATGATGGTTGACTTGGCTGTTGGTGGTTGCATCCATCATTATCATCATCATCAAAGCCATAGCTGTTCATTAAAGACAGTGAAGGTGTCAGCCATTATCAGAAGAGTGACTGTAGCTCATCAAAGCCCAGTGAAGATGTCAAACATCCCTTTTTCTCATTTTACCCAGTTTTGTGGGCACATTTGAAAAATACATCCATCAAGACATATGAGTAATAAGAATTTAATGATGTTTTATTGAGATATTTGTACAAACTGGTTGAGGGTTGTGTCACAGGACACTGTCCTTGATGCTCATTGAGATTCTTGTACAAACTGGCTGAGGGTTGTGTCACAGGACACTGTCCTTGATGCTCATTGAGATTCTTGTACAAACTGGCTGAGGTTTGTGTCACAGGACACTGTCCTTGATGCTCATTGAGATTCCTGTACAAAGTGGTTGAGGGTTGTGTCACAGGACACTGTCCTTGATGCTCATTGAGATACTTATCAAACTGGTTGAGGGTTGTGTCACAGGACAATGTCCTTGATGCTCATTGAGATTCTTGTACAAACTGGTTGAGGGTTGTGTCACAGGACACTGTCCTTGATGCTCATTGAGATACTTATCAAACTGGTTGAGGGTTGTGTCACAGGACACTGTCCTTGATGCTCATTGAGATACTTATCAAACTGGTTGAGGGTTGTGTCACAGGACAATGTCCTTGATGCTCATTGAGATTCTTGTACAAACTGGTTGAGGGTTGTGTCACAGGACACTGTCCTTGATGCTCATTGAGATTCTTGTACAAACTGGCTGAGGTTTGTGTCACAGGACACTGTCCTTGATGCTCATTAAGATACTTATCAAACTGGTTGAGGGTTGTGTCACAGGACAATGTCCTTGATGCTCATTGAGATTCTTGTACAAACTGGTTGAGGGTTGTGTCACAGGACACTGTCCTTGATGCTCATTGAGATTCTTGTACAAACTGGCTGAGGTTTGTGTCACAGGACACTGTCCTTGATGCTCATTGAGATACTTATCAAACTGGTTGAGGGTTGTGTCACAGGACAATGTCCTTGATGCTCATTGAGATTCTTGTACAAACTGGTTGAGGGTTGTGTCACAGGACAGTGTCCTTGATGCTCATTGAGATTCTTGTACAAACTGGTTGAGGGTTGTGTCACAGGACACTGTCCTTGATGCTCATTGAGATTCTTGTACAAACTGGCTGAGGTTTGTGTCACAGGACACTGTCCTTGATGCTCATTGAGATTCCTGTACAAAGTGGTTGAGGGTTGTGTCACAGGACACTGTCCTTGATGCTCATTGAGATACTTATCAAACTGGTTGAGGGTTGTGTCACAGGACAATGTCCTTGATGCTCATTGAGATTCTTGTACAAACTGGTTGAGGGTTGTGTCACAGGACACTGTCCTTGATGCTCATTGAGATACTTATCAAACTGGTTGAGGATTGTGTCACAGGACACTGTCCTTGATGCTCATTGAGATACTTATCAAACTGGTTGAGGGTTGTGTCACAGGACACTGTCCTTGATGCTCATTGAGATTCTTGTACAAACTGGTTGAGGGTTGTGTCACAGGACAGTGTCCTTGATGCTCATTGAGATTCTTGTACAAACTGGCTGAGGTTTGTGTCACAGGACACTGTCCTTGATGCTCATTGAGATTCTTGTACAAACTGGCTGAGGTTTGTGTCACAGGACAGTGTCCTTGATGCTCATTGAGATTCTTGTACAAACTGGCTGAGGTTTGTGTCACAGGACACTGTCCTTGATGCTCATTGAGATTCTTGTACAAACTGGTTGAGGGTTGTGTCACAGGACAGTGTCCTTGATGCTCATTGAGATTCTTGTACAAAGTGGTTGAGGGTTGTGTCACAGGACACTGTCCTTGATGCTCATTGAGATACTTATCAAACTGGTTGAGGGTTGTGTCACAGGACAATGTCCTTGATGCTCATTGAGATTCTTGTACAAACTGGTTGAGGGTTGTGTCACAGGACACTGTCCTTGACGCTCATTGAGATACTTATCAAACTGGTTGAGGATTGTGTCACAGGACACTGTCCTTGATGCTCATTGAGATACTTATCAAACTGGTTGAGGATTGTGTCACAGGACACTGTCCTTGATGCTCATTGAGATACTTGTACAAACTGGCCGAGGACTGTGTCGCAAGACACTGTCCTTTCCTTGACACTGCACTTGATTTATTTGCATGCACCATTTTGTCCCACCAGGTCTTCCCCACAACGAGGTGCTGCCGCAGCTGAAGGACAAGGTGATGGACTTCAAGCAGGGCATGCCGGTGATCACCAGCCTGAGGAACCCCTCGCTGAGGCATCGGCACTGGGACAGCATCCAGCGCATCATCAACAAGGTCATCAGCAGGGACAAGGCCTTCACCCTGGGCAACCTGCTGGAGATGAACGTGAGTGACGGCAGTGCCTTTCTGGATGGTGGTGATAAACTGAGGTCCCGTGCTCAATTTCAGTTTTACCCTTGAAAACTGAGTATAGCTGCCTACATAGCGGGGTAAAAACGGTCACACACATAAAAGCTTACTGGCATACGTATGAGTGAACGTGGGAGTTGCAGCCCACAAACGAAGAAGTTTCAATTTCAAGGAAGTGTCACAAGCAAGCATGCAGGCTGATCCATTGTGCTACACCATGTCCACTGTTAAAAACAAAAACAGGGTGGGGGGGGGGGAAGCAAATGCTAGACTGTCACATAAACCCAACACTGTTCAGGCCTTGAGTTTTCACATGATTTGAAAAGAGAGAGAGAGAGAGAGAGAGAGAGAGAGAGAGAGAAGTTGGAGGGAACTGAGTGTATAGAAGGAAATTAGATAAAATAAAATGATACGCTGTATTAATCTGTTTGTATAATGCATTTGTTTGGTCTTTATTTCTTTAATGTACCCAAATGGTGGGGATTTGACAGATAGAGTATGGACTCAATGAGCACACAGTGTTTGGAATTAATGTGAATTCTTGTTTGTTTGGTGGTGAATTTGCTTGTATGTGTGTGTATGCGTGCGTGCGCATGAATGCAGTGTTGTTGATGTTGATCTTTATCTGGTGATAAGAGAGAGAAAGAGAAAAGTGATCACCTCACTGTTTGGTGATCATTCACTGCAAAACACAGCACTGCCAGCTGCAGACTGGCAACACGTTGGTGTGTCTGATGGCTCTGTGATACCTGTCTGTGGACAGATCTTCAAGCACAAGGAGAGGATCCAAGACATCTCCACCACAGCCAGCAATGAGGCCACCCTGGAGCTGATGCTGCAGAAGGTGGGGTGGATTGTTACCTTTTCCTCCCTGTCTTGCTTACCTGGGTGTACATGTATTCAGGCATAGTTAATCATCATATTTTACAGTCTATAAGACAATACATTTTTTCTTTGATTTCCATCTGTGCACCTTGTAATGCAGTGCTCCTAATGTTCGGTTAGAATTTATTGAAACACTGTCATGAATCAGAATCGTATCGAGGTCAACCTCTAAGCCGAGAAGTATGACATTCATGGTGGTAAAAAAGCCTTCTGTGTTAAGAGTGCTTTTTGCCCTTTGCACAGATTGTGGACCTGTGGCAGACGACAGACTTCCGCCTGGTCCCTCATGCGGGGCGTGACACACTGATCATTTACGGTGCTGACGACATCATGGCACAGCTGGAAGAGAGCCAGGTCACCGTGGGAACCATCCGGGGCTCCCGCTACGTGGGGCC
Source organism: Babylonia areolata (assembly GCF_041734735.1). Taxonomy (NCBI): domain Eukaryota; kingdom Metazoa; phylum Mollusca; class Gastropoda; order Neogastropoda; family Buccinidae; genus Babylonia; species Babylonia areolata. The sequence goes on along the minus strand of NC_134896.1, from coordinate 14,374,954 downwards.
TATCAAGGTTTGGTGGTCGATTTGTCCTTGATGTGGTGGGTGATTCTGTAGTTGTTGGATTTCATTATGAGTTTCTTTCTTTTTGTGATATAGGGGCCTATCAAGGTTTGGCTGTCGATTTATCTTTGATGTGTGTTGGGTATCACTGTAGTAGTTGGATTTCACTATAAGTTTATATCATTTTGTGTAAGAAGGGGCCTGTCAAGGTTTGGCTTTCAATTTGTCCTTGATGTGTGTTGGGTATCTGAGATTGTTGAGTTTGTTATCTGTTCCTTTCTTTTTGGTGTTACCTGGGGCCTGTCAGGTTTTGCTGTTTTCTTTTGCCTTTGATGTATAATTGGTATTCCTGTCATCATGAAACTTAACCTTTGTTTCGAGTTTTTGTGCTTGTTCTATGGAAAAATGTTCCCCCCCACCTCCTCCCCCATATATTTGCTCTTGTCTTGATTTTCAGTATCATAAGGTCTAGATTCTGATTACGTTGTTTCAGGTAGTTATGTAATTTTATGATGCCAGTGGATTGTTTAAGACAATATAGACCAACAGAAAGCAACATCACATAGCATAATAGTACCAGGCATGACAGTGCTGTATAGTTCAGTGGAGCATGACACAGTTGAAATGAAAACCATGATAAAATGACATGACATGGTGCAAACTTACTATATGAAAAGAATTGTATTGTATTATTGTATTATATTTCTCTTTTTATCACAACAGATTTCTCTGTGTGAAATTCGGGCTGCTCTCCCCAGGGAGAGCGCGTCGCAACACTACAGCGCCACCCTTTTTTTTTTTTTTTTTTTTTTTTTTTTTTCCTGCTTGCAGTTTTATTTGTTTTTTCCTATCGAAGTGGATTTTTCTTCAGAATTTTGCCAGGAACAACTCTTTTGTTGCCATGGGTTCTTTTACGTGCACTAAGTGCATGCTACACACGGGACCTTGGTTTATCATCTCATCCGAATGACTAGCGTCCAGACCACCACTCAAGGTCTAGTGGAGGGGGAGAAAATATCGGCGGCTGTCCTGTGATTCGAACCAGCGCGCTCAGATTCTCTCACTTCCTGGGTGGACGTGTTACCTCTAGGCCATCACTCCACGGTATTATAGCACAACACAACACAGCATAACACACAACAACACAAGATAGCTCTGCACAAAGTAGCTCACAACAGTATCCAACGCAGTGTCGCAGACGTAATTGCATCATACATCAAAGCATAACACAGCAGAGCATAACAACACTCAATAATACAACATTACACTGCATCAGACAACAGTGTACAGCACAGCATTGAAGGTCCAATGCTTTCAGCATCTGGCTGTTTCCTCCATCAACACTGACTAAAAAGAATAATAACAGAATCAATTTCAAATCTGTTTTTTTTAGGCACAAGTTAAAATCTGTTTTTCTTAGGCACAAGTGGAAGAGTGGGAGCGCAAACTTCAGGTGTTTTCCCGCACCCTGGATGAGTGGCTCACCTGTCAGAGGAACTGGCTGTACCTGGAGCAGATTTTCAGCACACCTGACATTCAGAGGTGAGCAGAACTTTTGTTATTGTTGGTTTTTATTCACGTTTTTGGTGGGTATGTTTGCAAACATAGACATTTTTGGTGGGTATGTGTGCAAACATAGACACCAAGACTTACTAACAAGGAATGCAAGTTTGATAAGATCTTTAACATGCTTATTTTTTGATTCTCCTGCATGCGTATGCACATGAAGTAGGTCCAGGCACATGCAGGTCTGCACAGCTCTTGACCAGGGAGATCAGGAAAATCTTTCCACACGTAACCCACCTGGTGCCTTCCCTGTCTAGCGCTGAAGTCATTATGATTTTTTTTTTCACAACCCTTCACACAGGCAATTGCCTTGTGAGTACAAGATGTTCTGTGATGATTTTTTCACCATCTTTCACACAGGCAGTTGCCCAGTGAGTTATGATTATCTTTTCACTGCGCCCCTCCCTTCCCCCACCCACCCACACATTATTTTTTCACCCCCCGTGCCCCCACAGGCAGTTGCCCAGTGAGTAATCATGATTATTTATTCACAACATTCACACACAGACAGTTGTCCAGTGAGCAATCATTGACTGTTACTTCAACTCCCCCCTCCCTTTCACACACAAGCAGTTGCCCAGTGAGTACAAGATGTTCTATGAATATTTTGTCACCACTTTTCACACAGACAGTTGCCCAGTGAGTACAAGATGTTCTATGAATATTTTGTCACCACTTTTCACACAGACAGTTGCCCAGTGAGAACAAGATGTTCTATGAATATTTTGTCACCACTTTTCACACAGACAGTTGCCCAGTGAGAACAAGATGTTCTATGAATATTTTGTCACCACTTTTCACACAGACAGTTGCCCAGTGAGAACAAGAGGTTCTGTGATTATTTTGTCACCACTTTTCACACAGACAGTTGCCCAATGAGTATGACTATTTTTTCACCCCCCCTGCCCCCTTCCACACACAGGCAGTTGCCCAGTGAGTACAAGATGTTCTGTGATTATTTTGTCACCACTTTTCACACAGACAGTTGCCCAGGGTGTAATCCTGATCATTTCTTCACGCCCCCCCCCCCACCCTCCCCTCACACACACAGGCAGTTGCCCAGTGAGTACAAGATGTTCTCCTTCGTGGACAAGTCGTGGAAGGAGATCATGCGACGTGTGGAGGACCGACCCAACGCTCTGCGGTCGGCCATCACCCCGGGCACTCTGGACACCCTGCAGCAGGCCAACGCCAGTCTGGAGAAGATCTACAAGTGTCTGGAGGTCAGTGGGGGGGGCGGGGGTGGAAGGGGGGATTGGGGGGGGGGGTAGGAGGGGGGTAGAGTGTGGGGGGGGGGTTGGGGTGGAGGAGTTGGCAGGCTCTGTTCCTGTTCTTTTCTGTTCTCTGTCCTTTACACACAGCGTGGAAAAGATCTACAAGTGTCTGGAGGTCAGTGGGATGGGGTGTGTGGTGGGGGGAGGGGGTTGGAGGGTGGGGGTGGAGGAGTTTGCAAGCTTTATTCTTGTTCTGTTTTGTTCTCCTTAACTTTTCACTCAGCCTGGAGATCTACAAGTGTCTGGAGGTCAGGGGTGGGGGAGTGGAGGGGGGGGGCAGGGGGGCGCAGGTGCGAAGGAGTGTGGGGTTGGGGGTGGAGTAGTTGGCAGGCTTTATTATTGATCTGTTTTGTTTTCCTTACCTTTTCACACAGCCTAGAGAAGATCTACAAGCATGGTGATGTCTGGGAGGGGCCGGGATGGTGGGGAGGGAAGGTTTGGGTGGGGGTGGGGGGTGGAGGAGTCGGCAGACTCTGTTCCTGTTATGTTTCGTTCTCCGTAACTTTTCATATAGTCCGGAGAAGATCTACAAGTGTCTGGAGGTCAGGGGGGAAGGATGTGTGTGGGGAGGGGGGCAGGGGTGGGGGGTTGGGGGGTGGGTGGGCGGAGAGTGGGGTTGGGGTGGGGAAGGGGGTTGGGTGGTGGGGCGGTGGAGGAGTTAGCAGGCTCTGTTCCTGTTCTGTTCTATTCTCCTTACTTTACACACAGCCTGGAGAGGATCTACAAGTGTCTACAGTTGTGTGTGTGTGTGTTTGTGTGTGCATGTGAGAAAGAGAGAGAGAGAGAGAGAGAGAGAGAGATGTTCTGGGCATGTCTCAAGCCTCAACGACTCTTTGGTATCTTGCTTTTTTTTTCCGACTACTCTGCAGGATTACCTGGAGACGAAGCGGTTTGTCTTCCCTCGCTTCTACTTCTTGAGCAACGATGAGCTGTTGGACATCTTGGCCCAGTCAAAGGACCCCAATGCTGTTCAGGTAGGGCTGATGCTTCTCTGATGTTGATGCTGGTGAAGAAAATCACAGTCTGGAATCACTACACACACACACACACACACACACACACACACACACACACACACACACACACACACACACATACGTTCCAAATTCATTTGCTGCATTCATGTTTTTTGTCTGTGTCTCTGTGTGTAAATATTTGTCTGTTTCTGTTTGCGTGTTTATGCATTGAAATTCAAACGTCGAAATTCCTCATAAAAGACATAAACATTTTGTTGTGTATTTACGCTATGTGTATATGTAATTAAAGATTAAAACATAAATCTTTACCAGCCTCATCTGGGCAAGTGCTTCGGCAACATCAAGCAACTGGACATCAGGCAGTTGCCACGACAACCCCCCACTGTCAAATCCATCATGTCTGCTGAAAATGAGGTCATCAACATGCCAAGGTATGTCTTCCGCAAAGCATGATCACCTGCACTTGAGCAGTATGATTCTTGGTCTTGAAAAGGGGTGCTATCATGGAATGTGTGCATGTGTGTAAGGTGAAAGTGTGTTTGTTTGTGTGTGTGTGTGTGTGTGTGTGTGTGTGTGTGTGTGTGTGTGTTGTGACTGTGTGTGTGTATGTGTGTGTGTGTGTGTGTGTGATTGCTTGGACATACCTGAGACCTTGACCTTTGAAGCCTTGACTCCCCAAGACCTTGCCACCCCTTGACCTTTGAGGTATGGTTGACGTGTTTCAGGAACGTGAGGGCCAGAGGACCAGTGGAACAGTGGCTGGGCACAGTGGAGGCTGGCATGTTTGAGACAGTGAAGAAGTGAGTGTCAGCTGTCGTGCTTGTTTGCCGACTCGTTGTCTCACCTCATCTCACTGTTTAGCCATGGGATCCTAATTCGTCAAACATTTTTTTTTTCTGACCTTTCAACTCATTGAACCATGTGCACTGCTCTTGGGTCAGTATTTGTTTGATTAAAAGGGTTTCCAGGTTCTTACATTTGATTTAAACACAAGCAAAGGGCACATATTTCGACAGTATTTTGGGCATATGTCAATTATAAGGAAAAGACCTGTCGATTTCAGTATATTTTCTGGGTTCTTCCACGTGAATGTGTCAGGGAAGCCTGTCGAAGCTGTAAAATCTCCTAAGGTTGAATGGGTTAACCAAGGGGCACAAGTTTTCTTGATGATTGTAACAAGGAGGTAATGTTTTCACAACTTGCAAAGTATTAAACTATACCAAGTGTACACAGTTCTTTTGATCCTAACAGTTATATTTAGGATGATTTGTTGTAAATAACAATTAAAAAAATAATGATTTGACATCATTAAAAATTTTGGATGAAAAAAGAAAGTATGTAAAGAAAGGCACCCACACACGCAGACACACGCACACACACACACACACACACACACACACACAACACATATACAAATTGGCAGGGGTATATTAACCTCCTACACACATGTAAAAATGATCTTCATGTAAAGTCCAATGCTTTAACTATTTGCTTGTTGTGCCTGTCAGTATTGGCAGTGGTGGCTGTTCTGTGTGTGTGGCAGACACCTGAAGATGGGTTTGGCAGACTGGCTGGACACACCACAGGTTGACTGGGTGTTGAAACACCCTGGTCAGGTTGTTCTGACTGTGGTAAGTTTGTGTATGTGTACGTGTGTGTCTATGTGTGTGTGTGTGCGCATGTGTGTGTGTGTGTGTGAGTGAGTGAGTGAGTGTGTGTGTGTGTGTGTGTGTGTGTGTGTCAGTGTGTGTGATGTGTTTGGGTATGTGTGTGTTTGTGTATGTGTGTGTGTCTGTGTCTGTCAGTGTGTCTGTATGTTCAAACGAGGTTTGGCTAAAGAACTTTTGTTTGAAAAAGCTATGACACCAAATAACTTCGGAAAGGCAAAGTCATTGCAAGGAACACCATCAATCTTCTGTGTGAAATCAGTTGAAATGAATACTGAATCAGGTGTTGTGTCTCAAAGTGAAAGCTTTCGCTTACTAAGCATGACAGTTTGAAAACAGCAATGTTTTTCACATCACAAATTTACTTATGCTGAAGTGGCAAAAGTTAGGTTTTCTGCTGTTGAATAATGTGTGGAACAAGACAATGTTTTCGATTCATGCAGAAGACGAAGAATCATTGTGATGCATGTCAGATTTCTGAGGACTTATTTGAATTGCACTACAGTTGTGAACAAGTTCCACACTGTTAATAATTGTGCACGTACCTAGTCTGTGCATTTGGAATGCTTGTCAAATTTTGCTTGAAAGAGTCAGTTCCCTCCCGATGGGCGGAATAAACGAGTGGTAAAAGTGTTGGACTTTCAATCTGAGGGTCTGGAGTTTGAATTTCGGTAACAGCGCTTGGTGGGTAAAGGGTGGAGATTTTTCCGATCTCCCAGGTCAACATATGTGCAGACCTGCTAGTGCGTGAAGCCCCTTCGTGTGTATACGCAAGCAGAAGATCAAATACGCATATTAAAGATCCTGTAATCCATGTCAGTGTTGGATGGGTTATGGAAACATAAACATATCTGGCATGCACACTTCTGAAAATGGAGTATGGCTGCCTACATGGCAGGGTAGAAACGGTCATAAACGTAAAAGCCCACTCAGGTACATGTGAATGTGGGAGTCACAGCCCCCGAATGAAGAAGAGGAAGTCACTTCCTTTCAGATTATCAAAATGATTTCCATTCTTTTTATTGTTTCATTTTTCTTTCCCTTTTCTCTTTTCTTTTTTCTCAAATGATAATTATAACAGTTGTAATAATAACATATAGCACTTACATTGAATACTCTTGATTTTGTGGGCATTAAGCACTTTCACATGAAGCAATACATAAACTTTTTTTTTTTTTTTTTATCCCTTTTGACTCCATCAGACTCAGATCCACTTCAGCAAAAACGTGCTGACGGCTCTGGAGCAAAGCAGCGTGCGGGCGTCGCTGCTGGAAACCCGTGACGACATCCTGAACAAGCTGAACGAACTGGCAGGGCTGGTGTTGTCTCCCCTGGTGGCCTTCCAGCGGCAGAGCATCGAGGCCTTGCTCACCATCACTGTGCACAACCGGGACATCGTCAACGGACTGATCAGCAAGCGGGTCAAGAAGCCCACTGACTTTGAGTGGAAAAAGTGAGCAGGAGAGAACTCTGTTACTTTCATTATGAACTCATATACATACACATATATATATATATTTGTATTTGTATTTCTTTTTATCACAACAGATTTCTCTGTGTGAAATTCGGGCTGCTCTCCCCAGGGAGAGCGCGTTGCTACACTACAGCGCCACCCATTTTTTTGTATTTTTTCCTGTGTGCAGTTTTTTATTTGTTTTTCCTATCGCAGTGGATTTTTCTACAGAATTTTGCCAGGAACAACCCTTTTGTTGCCATGGGTTCTTCTACATGCGCTAAGTGCATGCTGCACACGGGACCTCGGTTTATCGTCTCATCCGAATGACTAGGGTCCAGACCACCACTCAAGGTCTAGTGGAGGGGGAGAAAATATCGGCGGCTGAGCCGTGATTTGAACCAGCGCGCTCAGATTCTCTCGCTTCCTAGGCGGACGCGTTACCTCGAGGCCATCACTCCACTTATATATATATATATATATGGGGGGGGGAGGGTTTGTTCCAATGTACCTTTAATTTACCTGTGTGTTAGCTGAATCAGTAGCGTAAGCAGCATTGACTTGAAGTTGTGTACCTTGTGAATTGAGAGAGTTACCACTTTTTACTATTTGTTGAATATCTATCTATCTATCTTATCTGTTTATCTATATATATATATATGAAATAGAGAGAAAGAGAGAGATATTTTTTTGTTATTTGTTGATAAGAAAAAAAAACCCTCCTTTTTTCCCATTGTTTTATTATGTGTGTTTTTTGTCGTTGTTGTTTTTCATTTATGGGAATAGATGATACATTTTTCTTTCATTTGAGAGCATATCATCTGGAATGGATCATTTTAGGAGTTTTGGGTTGGGTTGTAATTTATGAATTTGTTTATTTGTGAAGCAGGGTTTCCACAAAAAGGAGAACTTTTTATAATTTGTGACATTAACTTGTAAGTAAGCTTTAATGGCACAATAAAAGTGAGGTGTTTATTTTAAAAGATATGTTGTCAGAGATTTATTTTTAAAGAGTAGTATTGATTTGAGCTTAAAAAAAAGCTTAATGCTTTTTAAATTTTGAAAACAAAAACAACAACAACAAACAAACAAACACATAGACATTTCTGAATTTGATTTTCAAAGAACACCATTTTCTCAGTTGATTCAAATTTTGGACTACATTCTTTTTTTTAAAGAAAATCATTTTCTGTCTGTTGATTTAAATTTAGACATCAAAGACAGTGACTTTTAAACAACAACAACAACAAAACATGAGTGAATGAATGAATGAATAGATAAGAAACAAAATTCAGTGACCTCTCAGAATATTTCTTCATTGACTGTTGCATCAATTTTTTTTTGTATTCCAAAATGAGTTGCTTTGTGTGTGTGTGTGTGTGTGTGTGTGTGTGTGTGTGCGTGTGTGTGTGCATGTGCATGTGTGTGTGTTTGTGTGTGTGTGTGTGTGTGTGTGTGTGTGTGGTGTGTGTGTGTTTGTGCGTGCATGTGTGTGTTTGTGTGTGTGTGGTGTGTGTGTGTGGTGTGTGTGTGTGTGGTGTGTGTCTGCTGTTCCTGTTGTTTCTGTCTGTGTATTTATCTGTGTGTGGTGTTACAAAATCACAATCAAAGCATGGAAAATGTTATGCTGAACACCCCCTCGCAGGCAGCTCCGCTACGACTGGGATGAGACAACCAACAACTGCCAGGTGCTGCAGTCCAACGCGGCCTTCCAGTACGGGTACGAGTACCTGGGGTGTTCCCCCCGCCTGGTCATCACCCCGCTGACTGACCGCTGTTACCTGACCCTGACGGGGGCCATGAACCTTCACCTGGGCGGTTCACCCGCCGGACCCGCTGGCACCGGAAAGACAGAGACTGTCAAGGACTTGGCCAAGGTAAATTGTGAGGAGTGTGGTTGTGGAGTATATATTTCATTTTATTTTATTTTTGCTTCCCAGTCAAAAGCATCATTTTATTGGCATTACTCCCTTGCCGCTCATTCCATCCAAGTCCCCCATACACAGGCGCAATAGCCGAGTAGTTAAGGTGTTGGACTTTCTATCTGAGGGTCCCGGGTTCGAATCTCGGTGGCGCCTGGTAGGTAAAGGGTGGAGATTTTTCTGATCTCCCAGGTTAACATATGTGCAAACCTGCCAGTGTCTGAACCCCCTTCGTGTGCATACGCACGCAGAAGATCAAACACGCATGTTAAAGATCCTGTAATCCATGTCAGCGTTCAGTGGGTTATAGAAACAAGAACGTACCCAGCATGCACACCCCCGAAAACAGAGTATGGCTGCCTACATGGCGGGGTAAATAAACAAAACGGTCATGCACGTAAAATGTTAAATGTTACATGTTTGTCTGAGTGTGTATGTGTGCGTGCCTGAAATCTGATTGAATGACACAAGAAACGAATGATGAGCTCCCATCAGTCGGCTCTACGCAGGTAGGCAGCCTGTTATGTAAATGACTGTGTGTGTGTAAAGCACTTAGAGCTTGGTCTCCGACCGAGGATAGGCGCTGTATAAATATCCATATCAATCAATCAATCAGTCAGTACACACAGTCACACCTAGGTTCGTATGTTGCACACCCAGCATCGGCTGTCCACAGTGAACCATCAGTGTTAGGTATCCAGGAGGCTACACACCACAGGAGACCCTGCGCTGCTGCCGAGTAACTTGGTGGTGTTCAGTAGTGCCTGTTCTGATTTAAAATACACCACTTACTAAGCGCCGTTTCTAATGACAATAATTGCTTTGTCATGGAGCCTTCCTCTCAGAGTGATGGCCACCAACACATCCCTTCCAACAACAGTCCCTGGTGAATTTGCCAACACCGAAAACCTTGTCAGGGCTGTCCCCAAGCATGAAGTGGTGGTGGAGTTTGTGATTGTTGTGGATGTTGTTTTTGTTATTTGGATAATAGTAGTAATAGTCGAGGATGTGATGTAGTCTTGGGGTCTTTTGTGGTCTGTGAGGGTGATTGTGCGATGTCCGTCCTTCCCTTTTACACTCTCTTTCTGCAGCCTCTCCCCCACTGTGGTTCACGCGTGGTTTTTTTCTTAGAAATAGGTTTTAATGGGTTGTTCTTCTCTTATGACATCCTGAAGACACTTTTGCTGTCTTTTTTAATTTTTTTTTTATATATCTTTTGAGGATCTGTTTTGAGCTGCAGATTTTAAAATTCTTATTATGGTGATAATAGTGACATTGACTGTTTTGTTCTTTTTAATAGATTTTTGTTGTTGATACATTGTTGTTGAAAAATTGCTAATGTATATATAACACTTGTAAACACAGAGGGATTTCTCCTTAGATCATAATGTTCATGGATCTATGGATTACAGTGATGAAAATGATGTTGATTGTTGATGTTTTCTTCATCTATGGTATGTGATGTGTGTCCTTGTGAGCATAATTTACATTGCTGTTTACCACAAGTTCTGATAAAGTGTGGAATTGTTCTATAGGATGAGACAAAACAACAACCCAAAACAGAAAAGACATTGAGGGTTTATACTTTATGGACAAAGGCAAAGCCATTCTGTTCTCACTCAGCAAAAAATGATTATCTGTTTTCTTGTTATTATATATAACATATACAAGCACTAATTATTTCTACTTGTTTGTTTCAGGCAATGGGCAAGCAGTGTGTTGTCTTTAACTGCTCAGAAGGCCTTGACTACAAGGTGAGTTAAGTTTGTTTCTTTTGTGGAAAAACTTGTTGATCTGGAGCATGTAATAATTCCTTTTTGGTACTATCTTTGATTTCCAGCAAGGAGTGCTTATATATTTCATTCTATTTGTGCATTTTTTAAATGTTAATTGTATGCATGCATGTGTGTACTTGTGTTTTAAGAGCGTGGAAAAATTATTGTTGAATATCTCTAAGTTATGAACTGGCTAAAGGAAAACTGGTAGATCAAGAAAGTGGAATGACAATATCAGTTGTGAATTAAGTGTAGAGAGGACCCAAATTGACACAATCTGTCAAAAAAAAAAAGAGATTATGCAAAATTGTTTGCACAATGGATAGAAAGAAACACAGAAAATGCATAGACAAAATATCACAAACCACAGAATATTGAAAACAACAACAACAGAAGAACAGCTTCATTTTAGGTTTAATCAATATGCACTGCCTGTGCCTTGTATTTGTACACAGGCAGCATGTTACCAGGGATAATGTTTAGAGATGCCGTTTCAGCATGGTAATGCGTTCATGGGAAAGGCGCTTTACTCCAATTTTCCTCACCCCACCCAGTTGCGAATAAATGCCTGACTTTTCAGGGAAGGCTGAAACAGTGAAAGCAGAGGATAGGGCCCCAACTTCCTTAAACCAAGCCCCAAACCACAGTGGATATGGATTCTCTGCCCCAGAGGCTGTTAAAAGGTGTTGGGACCTTAAACCTGTAAGCCACCTTAACCTAGAAAGTCATCATCATTTTTCAGATGCTGGGGAAGTTTTTCTCGGGGTTGGCCCAGTCGGGCAGCTGGTGTTGCTTTGACGAGTTCAACCGCATCGACATCGAGGTGCTGTCGGTGGTGGCTCAACAGATCCTGACCATCAAGTCGGCCAAGGACTCCAACTCACTGCGTTTCATGTTTGAGGGCCGTGACATCAAGCTGAACGTCACCTGTGCCTACTTCATCACCATGAACCCCACGTCAGTAGTCCTGGGGCTTGTTTTCTGCATTCTTTGACTTTAAACACTGCACTGTCTGCAGCTACTCTGGGTCTGGATGTGCTTGGAATGAATTCTCTCTTTCACTTTGAGCATTCAGCTCTTTGAAGTCTGGCTTTAAAACCTAACTCTTTCCAACATAGCTCTTTCCTTCCCTTCCTTGTTCGGGTTGACAGTTTCTCTGCTATTGTGTTGACATGCTTTTTATGCAAGTTTTTGTATTTCATCTTTCTAAATCAGACTTATGCATGTGTGGGAATGACTGGTGTGTAAGTGCTGTGATTTGTCTGAAAAAAGTTCAGTGCAGTAGAAATGTTTTTTGTTTTTTTTTATCATTATAAGTAGTAGTTGAAGAAATAGTATCATTATTATTGTAGATGCACTGGGCATGTGGAGCTCTTATTATGATGATGATTTTTTCATTATAGCTATCATTATTACTCTGTCATCATCAACACTTCATTTTTATTATGATTATAATATATCATTGTTTTTATTATCATTATCGTCATTATTATTGCTATAGTCATAATTATCATTATTTCTCTGTCTTCATCATTATTATCGTTATTGTTATTACAGATACGCTGGCCGTGTGGAGCTCCCCGACAACCTCAAGTCACTGTTCCGGTCGGTGGCCATGATGGTTCCGGACTACCCGCTGATCGCCGAGATCATGCTGTTCTCGGAAGGGTTCATCAACGCGCGCTCCCTGTCACAGAAGATCGTGAACCTGTACCAGCTGGCCAGCAAGCAGCTCTCCCAGCAGGATCACTATGACTTTGGCATGCGCGCCATCAAGTCCGTCCTCGTCATGGCCGGCCACGGCAGGAGACACGCCCAGATGAAGTGAGTGTTTGGGACATGTGGAAAACAGATAGCTTGCTTTTCCAAGACAAAAGTGAACGCATTGGACTTTTTTTTCTCTTTTTTTTTTTCAATGCATTGGACTTTCAGTCTAAGAGTCCTTGGTTTGAATCTTGGACATCGCACCTTCTGGGTAAAGAGTTCGAGATTTATTGGATCACCCAGGTCAGTAGATGTGCACACCTAGCTCCTGAATCACCTTTGTGTGTATATGCATGCAGATCAAATGTGTACATTAAAGATCCTGTGATCCTTGTTGGCATTTGATGGAGTATGTAAGCTAGATTACACCCAGCATTCACACACCCCAGAAATGGAGTATGGATGCTTACATGGCAGGATAAAATGGTCATGCATGTAAAAGCCCGCTTGTACTTACATGGGAGTTGCAGCCCACAGCTCATCCAGGAGAAAGGTCTGACTTGGCTACCTGAATCACCACTGAAAGGCTATGTTTCTGTTGTCCTTCAGGATGCGCTGAAATTAAAACTTATTTGTCATTTCAGTAAATTTCATTTGTCTTATCCATTGGTTGCTGATGTTAAAATTCTAATCTGCTGCCTGTTGACTAGGAGGAGCTGGGGGTAAATAAAGTGTAATTGATTTCACTTACATGGTTTCTCCATCATTGATTCAGATCTCACATTAGCTTTATAACTTGTTTAGTATCTTTGTGACATCAGATCTGACATCAACTTCATAACTTACTACTGTCCTTGCAACATCAGAAAAGAGAATATGAAAGCTATTTTTAAGTGGACAAATAAAACTAAAATGTCAGTGGAGGGCTCAGGTACTTGGAAAAGGGTTTCTGGTCTTGAATGAATCAGCGTATGTTTCGCTTGAGGAAGGTTTTTAAGAGGACACCGAAAGCTTGTGATAGAAACATCCTTTGCAGTCAATGATTAACACATTTCTGACCAAGCAAACTCTGCTGAGTTGCTGCTCCTGGACCAAGCATTTTTAACTGCAGCAGTCACCGCAACAGGTTGAGCAGTGTAAAAGGTTCGCTTTACCATAATTTTGAACAAATTTTCAAACGCTGCATGCACAGGAAGCTTAGAGAGTGGTTTTCTCCCTACACTCTTGCATTGCGAACTCCTATCTTTATCGGTAGTCTGCAACACCTGCCAAAACTGAATGTCGTAGTCGCGACCAACAGTTTGTCAGTTGAGGACTACAGTTGGAGTTTCACAGGACCAACAGTTTGTCATTTGTGATCAGAAATTTGTCAATGGTTTTCTCTTTGAGGGGATGATGAAACAGTATCGCGCACATCAACTGGGCTTTGCTTTGTGTGCAGTGACGGCAGTTTGGTGTGCTTCTTTTTCTTCTTCTTCATTTGTAGGCTTTAATGTGCGCATTTGATCTTCTGCATGTGTACACACATAAATAGATTTCAGGCACCAGCAGGTCTGCACGTCTATTGACCAGGGAGATTGGAAAAATCTCCACCCTTTACCCACCAGGCGCCGTGACCAGGGTTTGAATCCGGGACCCTGAGATTGAAAGTCCAACTCTTTAACCACTGGGCTGTTGTGCCCATCAGTTTGGTGTGCATCAAATGGGCTTTGCATTGTGTGCAGGGATGGCAATTCGGTGTGCATCAAATGGGCTTTGCGTTGTGTGCAGGGATGGCAGTTTGGTGTGCATTGAATGGGCTTTGCGTTGTGTGCAGGGATGGCAGTTTGGTGTGCATTGAACGGGCTTTGCGTTGTGTGCAGGGATGGCAGTTTGGTGTGCATTGAATGGGTTTTGCGTTGTGTGCAGAGATGGCAGTTTGGTGTGCACTAAATGGGCTTTGCGTTGTGTGCAGGGATGGCAGTTTGGTGTGCATTAAATGGGCTTTGCGTTGTGTGCAGGGATGGTAGTTTGGTGTGCATTGAATGGGTTTTGCGTTGTGTGCAGAGATGGCAGTTTGGTGTGCACTAAATGGGCTTTACCTTGTGTGCGGGGATGGTAGTTTGGTGTGCACTAAATGGGCTTTGCGTTGTGTGCAGGGATGGCAGTTTGGTGTGCACTAAACGGGCTTTGCCTTGTGTGCAGGGATGGCAGTTTGGTGTGCATTGAATGGGTTTTGCATTGTGTGCAGGGATGGGCTGATCACCAGACAGCTGTCGGACGAAGATGAGTCTCACGTGCTGATCCACTCGCTGCGTGATGCCAACCTGCCCAAGTTCCTGGCGGAGGATGTGCCTCTCTTTGAGAGCATCCTGGCCGATCTCTTCCCTGGAGTCACTCCCCCTGATCTGGACCAAGGGAGTCTGGAGGTGGGTGTTCGTCAGGGTTGTGTGTTTTTGTGCGCATGTGTGTGTGTGTGTGTGTGTGTGTTTGTGTGTGTGTGTGTGTGTGTGTGTGTGTGTGTGTGTGTTAATGGGTGGCCAAAAGGCCTATGGCTTCTCAGAAGCAGTTGTTTTGTGTCTTTTTACATTGTAGAAATGAAAGAGAATGATCTTGCTTATTTGGAATTTTAGCCCGGCAGCCAGTAGATAGTGATTTCTTACAAAGACTGGAGGTATTTCAGCATGTATTCTTGCTCGTCACAATGTTGGAAGAAGTTTGTGCTGCATGGGATTGACCTCTGGAAAGTACACAGCTTTGCAGTGCTGTAAAATGTGCATTGTACAAATATACTGCTGTTGCTGTTATCATAAGCAGCAGCATCATTGTCATCATCATTGTCATATTATCATTTCTGTTTTGATTATTTTCATTTTGTTTTATTATTATTATTATTATCAGCATTAATGTTGACACCATCATCATCATCATCACCATCATTCTTTTTTTTCCCTCTTCTTCTTCCTCTTCTTCTTCTTATCAGTAGTAGTAGTACTAGTTGTAATTGTATAAGTATCATCGTCATAATTGTTTATCATTTATCATCATTAACATCACCATCATCATTATTTTGCTGTTGTTGTTGTTCATCCGTGGTATTTTAGTCTGTTACCAGTATTTTTTGTATTTTTTTAAGAGAGATGGTTTCATGCATGTGACAGTATCTCCCCCTGTTTCCTAATGTGACAGTGTCTCCCCCTGTTTCATAACATGACAATACCGCCCCCTGTTTTATACATGTATCAATACCTCCTCCTGCCCTCCTCCACCTTCCCACAACTCCGTATTCCACCCTTGCCCTCCAACCCTCCTCCTGTTGCAGAAAGCCATCTCCATGGCAGTGCGTGACCTTGGCCTTCAGCACTGGCCCTCGCAGATCGACAAGGTGCGGCAGCTGCACAGTCAGGTGTTGGTGCGCCATGGTGTCATGCTGGTGGGGCCCACAGGGGGAGGCAAGACGGCCGTACGCAACGTGCTGCAGAAGGCCCTCATTCTGCTCCCCATGCTTCAGCACCACGATGGGCCCCGCCACGACCTGGAAGCCAAGAGACCCTCCGTGTTCTTGGTGAGTTGGGGTGAGGGGGTTGTTGATGAGAGGTTTGGGGATTCTGATGGTGATGGTGGTGGTGGTGTGTGTGGCTTGACTCGACTTCATTTATTGTCATGAAATACCTAAGGATTTATAGACGCAACAGAAGAACAAAAGGAACAAAGAAAGAAACTGTCATCCAGGACGCATGCAATGAAATACATATTTGGCAAGAGAGTGTGTGTGTGTGTATGTATGTGTGTGAGAGATGTTTTAATGACAGCCATGCCTCATACACAGAGGGGAAGATTGTTTTCTAATCACTTCGCGAATGGCTAATCCTGGTCACTTGCCAGATGGCAAACTAATAACTAGTTTGACAGGTAAATCTAATGTCCTGGTTGATTTTGTTTAAAGTAAGACAGATAACAGGGATCCGTACTCAGAAGGCAAACATGATCTGCACCAATAGCAAATGTTCCACACCAACAGAACCAGTGAAAGCTCCAAATGGACAAAATGTCTTGCATCTAGTCTTATAGCATTTCTCTCTGTTTGGTCTTTCCAGCAGTATTTCAACTCTGTGGTAAATCCACATTCACTATTCTGTCAGTATACTTTCACATTCCTATTGTGTCTGTGTAATATAACCATACTGGGCATGGGGGAGAGGGAGGGAGCATTCACACGGTTTGCTGGCTGCTTGTGGTGCCGCTATGCACTTAAAAGAATAATTAAAAGTTAAAAGAAAAGGTTAAAATGTCCCATAGCCTTTTAAAGCTATCAGAGCGGTGAATTCATATCTGCTGTGTCTGGAGCTCAGCATAGGAAGGCAGGGCCTGGTCCTCTTGTTCCACCATTGAAACCTTCCTCGACTAGAGTCAGGTACCCACACCAGGGTGGAGTGAGGAAAATCAGAACACAGTCCATATCCCAAGTAAGCAACATCATGTCAGAGCAGGAACTCAAACCCTGGTTACTGGTGAACAATGGATCAGAAGTCCAACTCCTTAGCGATTCTGCAGCAGCGCCTCAAAACAATATTGTGTTTCTTCTTCTTCTTCTTCTTCTGCGTTCGAGGGCTGCAACTCCCACGTTCACTCGTATGTACACGAGTGGGCTTTTACGTGTATGACCGTTTTTTACCCCGCCATGTAGGCAGCCATACTCCGTTTTCGGGGGTTATATTGTGTTTCATAACTTGTGTATTCCCTCCCCTTTATTTTCAGAATCGTGGCAAGAAAGGGCATGTGGAGACGTTTGTGGTCAACCCAAAGTGCGTCAAACTTGGAGAACTTTATGGTGAGACAGACCCACACACCTTCGAATGGTCTGACGGTCTTATCGCCACGGCGACCCGTCGTTTTGCCAAGGACTCTGCCTCTCCGGTGCCATCCATGAGCGAGGAGAACAAGTCGACTCGCCCTGTGTCCACCATGACGGACATCTCCACTGCCACTCACATGACCCATGTGAGTTTTGGTGTGCCAGTTTTTGTGTGTGTGTTTCTGGGATGCATGTTTTCTGTGTGCTCTGGTCCTCCTTGCCATGTTTTGATGCACCGCTCTTTTTTCTGTCTTTGTCATTCAGATGAGACGATAAACCGAGGTCCAGTGTGCAGCATGCATTTAGCGCACGTAAAAGAACCCACTGCAACGAAAGGGTTGGCCCTGGCAAAATTCTGTAGAAGAATGCACTTCGATAGGAAAACAAATAAAATTACAGACAGAAAAAAAAGAAAAACAAGAGAGTCAAGGCCTTCAAGACTCACTTGTGATACACTAAAAAAAAAATCTAATCGTTAAAATGTGTTCTGTATTTGTTATTATAAAGCTTCGCGTTAAAAAAAAGAAGAAAAAGTCCTAACCAGATTCGAATTAAGTCCCCTAGCATTAATTACAGAGTAATTTCCCTTTTTTACTATCTGCACCAAAATGTTTGCAAAATAAATAAAACTTCCATGCTTAGCAAAAGAAGTTCCTGTTTGAACAAAAAATGATAATAATGACTGCTCTTGTTGTTGGGTCAGAATATCAGATCAAAGTGCCAAGTTTAGAGAATACAAAAAATATAAATATAACAGTAAATGCAGTTTGCATATAATTAGGCTTCATTTATTATTTTTTTGTGCCCATCCCAGTGGTGCAATATTGTTTTAAACAAGATGACTGGAAATAACTGAATTTTTCCTATTTTTATGCCTAATTTGGTGTCAACTGACAAAGTATTTGCAGAGAAAATGTCAATGTTAAAGTTTACCACGGACACACAGACACACACACACACAGACACACAGACACACACACACAGACAACCGAACACCGGGTTAAAACATAGACTCACTTTGTTTACACAAGTGAGTCAAAAAAGGGTGGCGCTGTAGTGTAGCGACACGCTCTCCCTGGTGAGCAGCCTGAATTTCACGCAGAGAAATTTGTGATTTGTGACAAAAAGAATAATACAAATACAAATCTACAAATACATTTTTGTTGTTTTTTGTTTGTTTGTTTGTTTTGTCTTTCTTTCTTTTCTTTCTTTTTGTTCTTTTCTTTCATTTTTTTTCCATTCTTTCTTTCTTTCATTTTTTTGGTATCTTTTCTTGTAGTTCTTTTTGTCTTTCTGTTATTTTCTCTTTTCTCTTCTTCCCTTTTCTTTCTTTTCTGTCTCTCTTTCTCCGTTCTTCCTTTCTTTTCTGTCTCTCTTTCTCCGTTCTTCCTTTCTTTTCTGTCTCTCTTTCTCCATTCTTCCTGTCTTTTTTGTCTCTCTTTCTTCATTCTTCCTGTCTTTCTTTTCTGTCTCTCTTTCTCCATTCTTCCTGTCTTTTTTGTCTCTCTTTCTTCATTCTTCCTGTCTTTCTTTTCTGTCTCTCTTTCTTCATTCTTCCTGTCTTTTCTGTCTCTCTTTCTTCATTCTTCCTGTCTTTCTTTTCTGTCTCTCTTTCTCCGTTCTTCCTGTCTTTCTTTTCTGTCTCTCTTTCTTCATTCTTCCTGTCTTTTCTGTCTCTCTTTCTTCATTCTTCCTGTCTTTCTTTTCTGTCTCTCTTTCTCCGTTCTTCCTGTCTTTCTTTTCTGTCTCTCTTTCTCCATTCTTCCTGTCTTTTTTTTCTGTCTCTCTTTCTCCATTCTTCCTGTCTTTTCTGTCTCTCTTTCTCCATTCTTCCTGTCTTTCTTTTCTGTCTCTCTTTCTCCATTCTTCCTGTCTTTCTTTTCTGTCTCTCTTTCTTCATTCTTCCTGTCTTTCTTTTCTGTCTCTCTTTCTCCATTCTTCCTGTCTTTCTTTTCTGTCTCTCTTTCTCCGTTCTTCCTTTCTTTTTTGTCTCTCTTTCTTCATTCTTCCTTTCTTTTCTGTCTCTCTTTCTCCATTCTTCCTGTCTTTCTTTTCTGTCTCTCTTTCTCCATTCTTCCCTTTTCTTTCTTTTCTGTCTCTCTTTCTCCATTCTTCCTTTCTTTCTTTTCTGTCTCTCTTTCTTCATTCTTCCTGTCTTTTCTGTCTCTCTTTCTTCATTCTTCCTGTCTTTCTTTTCTGTCTCTCTTTCTCCATTCTTCCTTTCTTTCTTTTCTGTCTCTCTTTCTTCATTCTTCCTGTCTTTCTTTTCTGTCTCTCTTTCTCCATTCTTCCTGTCTTTCTTTTCTGTCTCTCTTTCTCCGTTCTTCCCTTTTCTTTCTTTTCTGTCTCTCTTTCTTCATTCTTCCTGTCTTTCTTTTCTGTCTCTCTTTCTCCATTCTTCCTTTCTTTCTTTTCTGTCTCTCTTTCTCCGTTCTTCCTGTCTTTCTTTTCTGTCTCTCTTTCTCCATTCTTCCTGTCTTTCTTTTCTGTCTCTCTTTCTCCATTCTTCCTTTCTTTTCTGTCTCTCTTTCTTCATTCTTCCTGTCTTTCTTTTCTGTCTCTCTTTCTCCATTCTACCTGTCTTTCTTTTCTGTCTCTCTTTCTCCATTCTTCCTGTCTTTCTTTTCTGTCTCTCTTTCTCCATTCTTCCTGTCTTTCTTTCTGTCTCTCTTTCTCCATTCTTCCTGTCTTTCTTTTCTGTCTCTCTTTCTCCATTCTTCCTGTCTTTCTTTTCTGTCTCTCTTTCTCCATTCTTCCCTTTTCTGTCTCTCTTTCTCCATTCTTCCTGTCTTTCTTTTCTGTCTCTCTTTCTCCGTTCTTCCTGTCTTTCTTTTCTGTCTCTCTTTCTCCGTTCTTCCTTTCTTTTCTGTCTCTCTTTCTCCATTCTTCCTGTCTTTCTTTTCTGTCTCTCTTTCTCCGTTCTTCCTGTCTTTCTTTTCTGTCTCTCTTTCTCCGTTCTTCCTTTCTTTTCTGTCTCTCTTTCTCCGTTCTTCCTGTCTTTCTTTTCTGTCTCTCTTTCTCCGTTCTTCCTGTCTTTCTTTTCTGTCTCTCTTTCTCCGTTCTTCCTTTCTTTTCTGTCTCTCTTTCTCCATTCTTCCTGTCTTTCTTTTCTGTCTCTCTTTCTCCATTCTTCCTGTCTTTCTTTTCTGTCTCTCTTTCTCCGTTCTTCCTTTCTTTTCTGTCTCTCTTTCTCCGTTCTTCCTGTCTTTCTTTTCTGTCTCTCTTTCTCCATTCTTCCTGTCTTTCTTTTTTCTCACACATGAACTCCCGTCTTGCCTTTTCTTTGGTGGTTGTATCATTGCATTTATATTCATTTCAAATATAATAATAGTAATAATGATGATGAATATTTGGACGCCCTAATCTCTGGAGAGCCCAGAGTGTTTGCAAATACAGTTACACATACATACATTGATGCAGATACACTTCATAACATTCATTTGCCTGTATGTACCACAACTGAAATAAACAAGTCACACACACACACACACACACACACACACACACACACACACACACACACGCACCATAATGCACTTTAAACCATAGTGTAATTAATGTTCAACAACCGGGAACTATCAATCAGTCAAATACATACAGTAATTCAATAAGAGTAAGGCAGATTCATACATTATCAAACAGGATAAAACTGAACGCTTTTATAACAAAGTTCAGCAAAGATGTCAGATGCATATGTGGAGAACATATTTCTAGCAACCATGTAATATTCGAATGTCAGAATCTAAAATGTTTTTTGCCAGACTTCACCAAAAGTTCTTTTGAATGTGCTATTAACAATTCCAATATGTTATTTGTTATTGCAGAAGTTTTGCTGCATAGTCCTATAGGACATTTGTTATAAATGTTATAGTTGTTTGATGTTGGCGTTTACAACGCTTCCATTTTTCCTAGCGTTGTCTCTCCCTATTCACCCTCCACACATACACACACTTTTACCCCTCCCCCTCTCACAGCCCCTATCCCCCCACGTTTTTTTTTTTTTTTTTTTCGTCTAATATCACTTCAAGTGGAAAGACGTTAAACTGAAGACAACACACACACACACACACACACACACACACACACACCAGGCATTCATACCGATCCAGCCCTGTTCCTCCATACCAGCAATTGCAGACAGACACATAAGGCGGGAAAACTAATCATAACAACTGTGGAAAAGGTGAGTTCTGAGAGCTGATTTGAATGAGGACAAAGACTGAGCATGTCGGACAGAATAAGGGAGTTTGTTCCAGAAGACAGGTCAAATGAAAGAGAAAGCACGTTCCCCGTGGAGTTTCTTTCCATCTGTGATTCCATCCTCCGTCTATCCTGTTTTCCCCACCATGCAATACAGCTCCCCCTCCATCTCCTCCTACATTAAAATGCTAAAACAGATACTTCCAGTAGGTACGTATACAGTTTCTAGTATGTGTGATGGGACGTTAAAAACGAAATTCCTCCATCATTTGCTACTGTCGTTTTAATTCCTGTCGCTGTTTGTCCCCCAAAATCTCCCCCCTCCCCCCCCCACCACAGATGACTCACAAGACGGAGACAACGGAAGAGGACGGCACGATGTCGGCATTTGAGGTGGAAGGGGAGCGGAAGGACCTTTCGGAAGGCCCCATCACGGACTGGCGGTGGATCGTGCTGGACGGGCCTGTGGACACACTGTGGGTGGAGAACCTCAACACTGTGCTGGACGACTCCAAGGTCTGTCGTCCTTGTGTCCTCCTCCACTCTCCTGTCTTCCTCACTGGGGACACACCATCCCTGCTTGGGGTTTTTGTGGGGTTTTTTGGGTTTTTTTTTTTGTTCACCCTGGCAGTGTGCTGTGACTAGGTCCATGTGGGACATGTTTACATTGCCTTCTTCTGTTTGATTTAGAGATATGTTTGCATGTGAATGTCTGGTGTGTGGAAGCGCTTTGCTCTTGTCTCCCCTCAAAATTCAGCGCTGTATGAATAACTTTATTATTATCATTATTATTATCATTATTATTATCATTATTATTATGGTTATTATCATCATCATCATCATTATTGTTAGTAGTATTATTACTATAATGATAACAACAACAATAACAATAGTAGTGTGGTTCGTCCGTTGGGATCGACGAGGACCATCTAGTCGTCCTGGGGGTGGGTGGGTTGGGCTCTGTGGGTGCGCAGATGACTGGTCAGGCCAATCCGTGCCCGGAAGGTTCTGACGCAGTGTGGACAGGGGATGGTGGCGGCTGTCGGGGACTTGCTGGCACTGCTTTTCCTGGCATGTCTGCGTTGCTCTGCTGCAGCGATTCTGTTGGTCTCACAGGATTTGGCGCCTTTGTGGACAGCTGAACGCCACTTTGGTCTGTCCATTGCATTCAGCTCCCATGTGTCATGGCTGATGTTGAAGGCCTTCAGAGAAGCTTTCAGAGTGTCTTTGAAGCGCTTCTTTTCGCCTCCATGGAAGCGTTTGCCATGTTGGAGTTCGCCGTACAGCAGTTTCTTGGGGAGCCGGTGGTCTGGCATGTGAACTACATGGCCTGCCCAGCGCAGCTGGGCCTGCATCAGGATGGTGTAGATGCTGGGCAAGTTTGCACGAGTGAGCACCTCTGTGTCAGGGATCTTCTCTTGCCACTTTATGCTGAGAAGTTTTCTGAGGCTGGTGGTGTGGAAGTGGTTCAACAACAACAATAACAACAACAACAATAATAATAATGATAACTATTATTATTATTATCATCATCATCTGGCCTTCAATGCACATTCCAGCTTTGTCTGCAAACTGGGGCTCCAGAACCACATGCGAGTACTGATCAATAGAGAATGAGAAGTGCACTGATGTTATAGTTGCATAGGAAAGACAACCAAGAGAGATTATTATTATCATTATTATTACTGTTTTTTTTCATAATTATGATTGATATTGTTGTTATTTATATTCAAGAATGTCAGCATTATTATCATGATGATGATGATGATGATGATGATGAAGGCAGCTAGAGTGACAGGGACAGTGCCTTGCTGTGTGCCAGGTGCTGTGTCTGGCCAGTGGGGAGCGCATCTCTCTGTCGCCAGGGATGAGGCTGCTGTTTGAGGTGGACAACCTGTCGCAGGCCAGTCCTGCCACCATCAGTCGCTGCGCCATGGTCTACATGGTGAGCGGACCCGCGTCGTGTGTAATTTGCTGTAACCTGCGTCATGTGTAGTTCACTGTAACCCGCATCGTGTGTTGTCATGTGTTGTGTGTAGTTTGCTGTAACTTTTTAAGATTTTTTACTTATTTTGCTTATTTATGTTACTTCATTTTATGTTAATGAGAAGGATGAAGCCGGCAGAATGGTTAAGACGCTCATCTGCCAATACAGAGAGTCCATGAAGGTGTGGATTCCAATCCTGCTCTTTTGCCCTTTCTCCCAAGTTTGACTGGAATGGAAAATCGATCAGAGCATCAAGTCATTCGGATGAGACGATAAACCGAGGTTTCATGTGCAGCACGCACTTGACGCACTGAAAAAGAACCCACGGCAACATGAAATGTTGTTCCTTTGGCAAAATTCTGTTGAACAAGTCCACTCTGATAGGTACACAAGTATGTATGCAGGCACTCAAGGCCTGACTAAGCGTGTCGGGTTATGCTGCTGTGGCAGATGTGTTGTAGCGTGTATGGATTTGTACAAACGCAGTGACGCCTCCTTGAGAAACTAAAACTGAATTTATGTGAATGTTTTACCATTACCATCACACCGTAAACAATGTCAAGGACCCAGTGGATCTGGGATGGCGCCCCTTCGTGAAGACCTGGCTGAACCGCCTGCCCCGGGACATGCCGGAGAGTGGCAAGAGCCACCTGCAGGCCCTGTTCTTCCACGCCATCGACAAGGGGCTGCGATTCCTGCAGCGCCACTCCCGCTTCCTCTTCCTGCCCGTGCCGGAGATGAGCGTCATCGCCTGCCTCTGCAACATCCTCAACGCCTACATCGGCTTTCTGAAGGAGCATGGCGGGTTTGGCAGTCCTGGTGAGTGTGTGTGTGTGGAGGGGGAGGGGAGGGCTGTGTGTGTGTGTGTGTGTGTGGGTGTATTGAGTGAGGGTGTGGGGGGGAGGTTAGAGGGGTGGGTGTGTGTGTGTGTGAAAGGGGGGTGGAGGGAGTTGGGGTTTAGGGGATGTGTGAATGTGGTGTGTGTGTGTGTATGTGTTGTGTGCCTGTGTGCTACGTGTGCGATGAATACAAGACAGAACATGACAAAGCAATTGATTACAAGACAATTCACTGCAAAGCAATACAAAGCAACACAAAACAGTACAAAGCAATACATACAAAGCAATACAATACATTACAATACAGTTCAGTTTCATGGAGGTGTCAGAGCGTGTGGACAGATCCTTATACGCTACACCGCATCTGCTGTAAAAATGTATTAACAAATCAGCCCCTTCCTATCTCTGTGGCTGCCTTCACCTCTGCACTCCATCTCACTCACTACGATCAGCTTTGGATCCACTCCATTTACGCATGCCCAGATTCAAACTCTCGACTGTTGGCCACCGTTCTTTCTCTGTCTCTGGACCTTGCAATTGGAATGAACTTCCTCTTTCGCTTCGTCAAGTCTCCACACTCAGCTCTTTCAAGTCTGGCCTTAAAACCCACCTCTTCCCAAAATAGCCTCCCTTCCCTGCCTCTTCCTTGTCTTTAGTTTCTCCAGTTTTAGAGTTATGCGTGCGTGAGAATGACTGGTGCAAAAGCGCTTAGATTCGTCTATGCACAAGATTCAGCGCTATATAAGTACCATTATTATTATTATTATTAAAAAGAAAAAAAGGCAGCAGATGCCTGACCTTCACAGAAACTTAATATGCTGATCAAGCCTTGACATACAGTACAATAAAATGCAGTGTGATAGAATACAATGCAATACAACAGAACACAATAGAATACAATACAATACAATAGAATAGACTATAATAGAACAGAATACAGTAGAATAGAATACAATGGAAGAGAATACAGTAGAATAGAATACATTATAATACAATACAATAGAATACAATACAGCACAACACAACATAAAACAATACAACACAATACAATACAATACAATACAATACAATACAATACAACACAGCACAACGCAACACTGGACCTTGAATGGTGGTTTGGACGCTAATCATTCGGATGAGACGATAAACCAAGATCCCGTTTGCAACATGCACTTAGCGTACGTGAAAGAACCAATGGCAACAAAAGAGTTGTCCCTGGCAAACTTCTGTAGAAATATTCACTTCAGTAGGAAAACAAATGAATTGCAAGCCAAAAAAAAAAAAAGAAAAGAAAAAAGGGTGGCGTTCTCAGTGTAGCAGAGAAATCTGTTGTGACAAAAAAGAGTTATAAATAAATGAATAAATAAAACAGCACAGCACAGCACAGCTCAGCTCAGCTCAGCTCAACACAATACAACACAACACAACACAGCACAGCACAGCACAGCACAGCACAACACAACACAGCAACAACACCCACACCACACCACACCACACCACACCACACCACACCACACAATACAACATAACACAACTCCTTTACCCTGTGGGTAATGCAACACAATAGAATGCAACACAAAAGAATACAGTAGAATACAGTACAGCACAACACAACACAGCACAGCACAACAGAATACAATACAATACAACACAGCACAGCACAGCACAGCACAACAGAATGCAATACAACACAACAACACAACACAACTCCTTTACCCTACAACACGACACGACATGACACACCACACCACACCACACCACACCACACCACACAACTCCTTCACCGAGTGTCAGCATGGCCAGACAAAAAGGAAAGCCAGGGACTGTGGGCCACCACCCCATACAACGCAACAGAATGGAACACAACACAGTAGAGTATAACACAGTACAACACAACACTGTAGAATACAATACAACACAATGTGATACAAACGCAGTACAGCACAACACACCACAACACCACACCACACCACACCACACAACTCGACATGCCACACCACACCACAACACGCCACACACCACACGCCACAACACAATGCAACGCAGTGCAACACAACACAACGCAACACAACGCAACACAACACAACACAACACAACTCAACTCCTTCACTCTGTGTGGGCGTGGCCAGACAAAGAGGAGAGCCAGGGAGTGCAGGCCACCACTCCATACAATATAACAGAATGGAATACAACACAATAGAATACAATACAACACAGTACGACACAACACAATGAAATACAATACAACATGGTATGACACAACACAATAGAATACAATACAACACTGTATGACACAACACAATAAAATACAATACAACAGGGTACAACACAACACAGTAGAATACAATACAACACGGTAAGACACAACACAATAGAATACAATACAACACGGTATGACACAACACAGTAAAATACAATACAACATGGTATGACACAACACAGTAGAATACAATACAACACGGTATGACACAACACAATGAAATACAAAAGAACATGGTATGACACAACACAATAGAATACAATACAACACGGTATGACACAACACAATAGAATACAACATGGTACGACACAACGCAATAGAATACAACACAACATGGTGCGACACAACACAATAGAATACAATACAACACGGTATGACACAACACAATAGAATACAATACAACATGGTATGACACAACACAATAAAATACAAGACAACACGGTATGACACAACACAATAGAATATAATACAACACAGTATGACACAACACAATGAAATACAACACGGTATGGCACAACACAATAGAATACAATACAACACGGTACAACACAAAACAATAGAATACTATACAACATGGTAAGACACAACACAATAGAATACAACACAACACGGTATGACACAACACAGTAAAATACAATACAACACGGTACGCCACAACACAATGAAATGCAATACAACACGGTATGACACAACACAATGAAATACAAAAGAACATGGTATGACACAACACAATAGAATACAATACAACACGGTATGACACAACACAATAGAATACAATACAACACGGTACGACACAACACAATAAAATACAATACAACACGGTATGACACAACACAATGAAATACAAAAGAACATGGTATGACACAACACAATAGAATACAATACAACATGGTATGACACAACACAATAGAATACAACATGGTATGACACAACGCAATAGAATACAATACAACACGGTACGACACAACACAATAAAATACAATACAACACGGTATGACACAACACAATAAAATACAATACAACACGGTACAACACAACACAGTAGAATACAATACAACACGGTAAGACACAACACAATAGAATACAATACAACACGGTATGACACAACACAATAGAATACAACATGGTACAACACAACGCAATAGAATACAATACAACACGGTACGACACAACACAATAGAATACAATACAACACGGTATGACACAACACAATAGAATACAATACAACACGGTATGACACAACACAATAGAATACAATACAACACAGTATGACACAACACAATGAAATACAATACAACACGGTATGACACAACACAATAGAATACAATACAACACAGTATGACACAACACAATGAAATACAACACGGTATGGCACAACACAATAGAATACAATACAACACGGTACAACACAAAACAATAGAATACTATACAACACGGTAAGACACAACACAATAGAATACAACACAACACGGTATGACACAACACAATAGAATACAATACAACATGGTAAGACACAACACAATAGAATACAATACAACACAGTATGACACAAAACAACAGAATACAATACAACACAACAGAATACACCACAACACACACCACACCACACAACATAACACAACTCCTTCACCCGGTGTGGGCGTGGCCAGACAAAGACGAGAGCCAGGGACTGCGGGCCACCACCCCGGACCCAGACCGTGCCTCCAGTCGCAGCTCGTCGAGAGGACCCTCGGGCCGCTCCTCCCGAAACAAGCGTCGGGGGGCGAAACGTTCCGTGCGCATGAAGGACGACTCCGACTCTGTGGACACTGGCTTTGGCAGCAAGCCCAGCTCCAGGTGTGTGTGTGTGTGTGTGTGTGTGTGTGTGTGTGTGTGTGTGTGTTAGTTTGTGTGTTGTTTGTGTGTTGTTTGTGTGTGTGGTGTGTGTGTGTGTGGTGTGTGTGTGTGTGTGTGTGTGTGTGTGTGTGTGTAGTTTGTGTGTTGTTTGTGTGTGTGGTGTGTGTGTGGTGTTTGTGTGTGTGTGTGTGTGTGGTGTGTGTGTGTGTGTGTAGTGTGTGTGTTGTTTGTTTGTGTGTGTGTGGTGTGTGTGTGTGTGTGTGTGTGGTGTGTGTGTGTGTGGTGTGTGTAGTTTGTGTGTTGTTTGTTTGTGTGTGTGTGTGTGTGTGTGTGTGTGTGCACAGGAAATGGTTTTGTTTATCCTGTTGTTTTGTTGTGTCATTTTTTTTTTTTTTAATATTCAATGTTAATTATGCTTTTGTGTTTGTTTCTTCCTTATCTCCAGCATATGTTTTAGGCATAGACCTTGAAGCGTTCAGTTTTGACGTAATCCTTGAGGAATTTTCACAAAGTCACAAACTGTTGATGTCATGTTTTTGGGCATGGACCTTGCTAGACCTTGAAGCGTTCAGTTTAGATGCCATCTTTGAGGAATTTTCACAAAGTCACAAATTGTTGACAGTCGCATTTTAGGCACAGGCCTTGTAGTATCCAGCTTATGCATAATCTTTTAGCAATTTTCATGAGTTCACAAACTGTTCAGATTGTGAAATTTTAGATTGTTAAATTCTTCCCAAATCTCCCAGTGTCTGGTGTGTTGTTTTGCCTGGTGTATGTTTGAACAGAGATTGTACCAAGTATCATGACTTCAAAGTGGTATTAGTGCTTCCCCTTCCCTTTGTAAAACAAACAAACAAACAAGCAAAAAACAGCAACAAAATAAACACAAAACTATTGAAGTAGAGAAAGCTGTGTGCTTTCAATCACATTTCCCCATCATGCAGAGAGCTGTGTACAGCCATCTGTGCACTTACATTCTTGACAGTCCTGTCCGCTTTGATCAAAATGCACAAGAACAATGTGTCTCCATTTTTGTTATCAGTCACGCAGATGCCAAGAAATACTTCCTGGAAAGGCACCCGAGTCAGCTGATCAACCTTCTGGGCAAGCTGTTTGTGTTCTCCTTCACGTGGAGCATGGGCGGCATCTTGCGGCGCCAGGAGGATGCCGAAGAGGACGAGTCCGTCAACCGGCGTGGCATGGACAAGCAGGAGCAGGACTTGGACATATGCAATGAGTTTGACAACTTTGTGCGTGAAATGTTCGAAGTGGAGCCACCTCTGGGTAAGTCCAGTGCCTTTAAGGTTTCAGGGGAGACTGATTTTGGCTAGAGTATTATTATCATTATTATTATTATTATTATTATTTTGAAAGGAAGTGACAAAATAGTGAAAAACCAGAAATGCTTAAAACTAAAGTATAAAGTCATTTACATGGAAAAAGTATTACGACAGGTACTCTTTACTAAGTTGTTTTCTGTTTTGTGCCTTGAATGTACGAGGTTCCCATTAGCAAGTTTGGTTTTGTATGCTGTATAAAAATATTTATGTTCAGGGTTTTTTTTTGTTTTTTGTTTTAATCCTCTGATGAAACATTAATGGAATTGTCAATGTCAAAGGCATGTCATAGATGTATAAGTAAGTGTTTAATTTCATTTCCAGGTGGGGTTTTGTTGTTGTTGTTTGTTTTGTATTGCCAGGTTCTGTAGGACCAGTGTTTACAGTTCTTCAACCCTTATATGGTCCTCTGCAGTGTGCTGTGCGCTACAGGCAACAACAAAAGATGAAAAGATAAACGTCCCTTTTACAGGTGTGCGCCTGCCGACGGGCAACAAGAGCATCTTCAGCTTCTTCATCGACATGGAGACGGGGAACTTTGTGCCGTGGGACGTGCTGGTTCCGTCCACCAAGTCACTGATCGAGAAGGGGGCGGTGATCACCATCGGGGAGACCATGGGCATGGGCGCCAACCACCAGAAGGGCCAGGGCAGGGAGGCGGAGATTGTTCCCACCGTTGAGATTGTGCGCTTCTCCTTCCTGACGGGGCTTCTGCTGCTCAGCAAACACCCTGTGCTGCTGACAGGTGGTGTAGTGTAGTGTGTTGTGTCGTGTCATGTCGTGTCGTGTTGTGTCGTGTCGTGTTGTGTTGTGTCGTGTCGTGTCGTGTCGTGTTGTGTTGTGTCATGTTGTGGCTTGTGTTGTGTCGTGTTGTAGCTTGTGTTGTGTCGTGTTGTGTCGTGTCGTGTTGTGGCTTGTGTTGTGTCGTGTTGTGGCTTGTGTTGTGTCGTGTTGTGGCTTGTGTTGTGTTGTGTCATGTTGTGTCGTGTCGTGTTGTGTCGTGTTATGGCTTGTGTTGTGTCGTGTTGTGGCTTGTGTCGTGTTGTGTCATGTTGTGTCATGTCATGTCATGTCATGTCGTGTCGTGTCGTGTCTTGAGTTGTATTGTACTGGTTTTGTCATGCTGTATTGTGTTGTGTCTTGTGTTGTATTCTGTTGTGTTGGGTTGTGTCATGTTGTGTTGTGTTGTGTCTTGTTTTGTATTCTGTTGTGTTGTGTCATGTCATGTTGTATTGTGTTGTCTTGTGTTGTGTTTTGTGTTGTGTCTTGTGTTAAAATCTGATGTGTCATTTTGTATTATGTTGTGTCGTGTGTTGTGTTATATTCTGTTGTATAGTGTTGTGTTGTGTCATTTTGTATTATGTTGTGTCTTGTGTTGTGTTGTATTCTGTTGTGTTGTTTCTTGTGTTGTATTTTGTTTTACTGTACTACTTATTGTCACAACAGATCTCTTTGTATGAAATTTGGGCTGCTCTCCCTCGGGCAGCACCACCCATATATTTTTTTCTTGTTGTTGTTTCTTTTTCATGCCTGTAATTTTATTAGTTTTGGTTTACAATCAGATAAAGTTATGTGTTTTTGGTGTTTAGTTTTGGTGTGATGTGTTATTTGTTTTAATTGAATGTTTTTTTTTTTCCTTTTTGTTGTTGTTGTTGATGTTTTGTGATGTTTAGTTTGGTGTTTTGCTTTTGAATGATATTTGTATTGCTTTGATTTGTTTTGGTTGGTGTTTTCTTTTTGTGTGGTGATTGTTTTTGGATATGAATTCGCTGCCATGTAACAGTCTTTGTTTCAATGCTTTGTGGCTACGATTTCACTGACACAGGACCTGTCTTTAATCAATCATTCACCACCTCCCTCCTTCTTCTCCCCCCCCACCCCACCCCCACACCTCCCCCTTCGGCAGGCGAGTCGGGCGTGGGCAAGACGGCCATCATGAGCAACATGCTGAAGGAGCTGGAGAAGGAAGGGGGCACCAGCTACAGGCCCCACACCGTACTGGGCACCGTGCTCAACTACTCGGAGAAGCAGTCCTCCCTGTTGGAGAACATCTCCACCCTCACCAGCCTGGGCAGCAGCCACGCTGACCACGGCATGGACGTCATGCTGGGTGGGGGTGGAGGAGGAGGGCCCGGGGTGGGAGGGGACAAGTCGCGGGGGGTGATCGTGGGGCTGCTGTCGACCATGGTGCAGATGAGCGCCCAGACGTCGGCGCACCGCCTCCAGTCACAGATCAAGCTGCGGCTCATCAAGAAGGGCCGCGACTCCATGGGCGCCCCCAAGGGCAGGAGGGTGAGGTTTTTTTTGTTTTTTTTTTGGTTTGGGGGATGGGGTGGGGTGGATGGTAGGGCTTGGGGAAGGTTTTGGGGGTTGTTGGGGGCAGTGGGAGGGGGGACGGATGGTGGGAAGAGGGGGAGGATAGGGGGGGGTGCGGGGTGGGATGGAGGGGTGAGTGAGGATGGTGGACGGTAGTGTGTGTGTGTGTGTGAGGAGGGTGATTATGTGTAAAGGGGAGAGGGGTAGTGT
Source organism: Babylonia areolata (assembly GCF_041734735.1). Classification (NCBI taxonomy): domain Eukaryota; kingdom Metazoa; phylum Mollusca; class Gastropoda; order Neogastropoda; family Buccinidae; genus Babylonia; species Babylonia areolata. The sequence goes on along the minus strand of NC_134896.1, from coordinate 14,342,800 downwards.
GTGTGTGTGTGTGTGTGTGTGTGTGTGTGTGTGTGTGTGTGTGTGTGTGTGTGTGTGAGGAGGGTGATTATGTGTAAAGGGGAGAGGGGTGGTGTGTGTGTGTGTGTGTGTGTGTGTGTGTGTGAGGAGGGTGATTATGTGTAAAGGGGAGAGGTGTGTGTGTGTGTGTGTGTGTTTGAGGGAAGGAGAAGGGTGAATGGGGGAGGGAAGATGAGTTTGGGGAGGAGGATGTGTGTGTGTGGAGGGGTTTGTGGTGTGTGCGTGTGAAGGAAGGGAGGAGGGTGAATAGGGGAGGAGGGTCAGTGTGTGTGTGGGGGGTGGTGGTGGTGGTGGTTATCTGTGTGCTGGGGGATGGATGATGATGAAAGGGAAGATGTGTGTGTGTAGGGTGTGTGTGCGTGTGTGTGTGTGTGTCGGGAGGGAGGAGGGTGAGGGTGGGGAGATGGGTCATATTATGTAGTGTGTAAGGAGAAGGGTGAGAAGGAGGGGTGTATACCTAGGGGGTGTGGGGGGGCTTGGGGGTGGGGAGTGAGTGGAGATGTGTGGTCTGGTACATAATGCACTTCTTTGCTTGATTTGTTTTGTTTTATTGCACACCCATGTGTGTGTGTGTGCCCCCTCACATATGTATGTTGATGTGTTCTTGTGCTTTTTTTGTATCTTGATTGTTGTTTGCTTGCTTTTCTATTGTAAAGTGCTTTGAAGAGAGTGGTCTGAAGAAAGTGATGTATCAATACGCTATCATTCATTAGTATTATCACCAGGTGAGCACTCGACTACCTGAAAAAGGACAGGAGTGTGTGTGTATGTTGGGTATGAGTAATCATGATTGGGAATTGCACAAAGAACTGGGATAGGAGGGTGGTAGGAGGGTTTGGGATGTGAAGTCTGTGCGCATTCACACACGCACATTCTCTCACTCTCTATCTCTCATTCACACGTGCGCACACACACACAGACACACACAGACACACACACAGACACAGACACACACACACACACACACACACACACACACACACTCACACACACACACACACACACACACACACACAATCTATCTCTCTCACTCCCACTCTCACTCCCACTTATATTCTCAATCTCACTCACTCACTTATTCTTATCTCACACACAAATGCATGCGAACACACACACACACACACACACACACACACACACACACACACATACTCACACACACACAGACACACACAGACACACACACACACACACACACACACACACACACACACATTCCATTCCATGACAACAGCGCTTCTTTCAAAGCACCACGCGGAGTCACTCCTTTTTGGCTGACATTCATGCAGGTGATCGTGTTTGTGGACGACCTCAACATGCCAGCTCCAGAGGAGTATGGAGCACAGCCTCCTTTGGAGCTGCTTAGACAGTTCCTGGAACTGGGAGGCTTCTACGACACCAAGAAGCTGGTCTGGAAGGTAGGGCACAGGGGCTGGTGGGTAGTGTTGGGGTTTATTTTATTTTATTTTTTTTTTTATCTATTTTTTATTATTATTATTACTTTAAAATTTTTTTTTAACTTTATTTATTTTATTTTATTTTTATTCTTATTTATTTTATATTTTATTTTATTATTTTTTTTTTATCTATTTTTTATTATTATTATTATTACTTTTTTATTATTTTATTATTTTTACTTTATTTATTTTATTTTATTTTTATTTTTATTTATTTTATATCTTATTTTTTATTTTTATTTTTTTAATCTATTTATTATTATTATTATTACTTTTTTATTTATTTTTTTTTTTACTTATTTTATTTTTATTTTTATTTATTTTATATTTTATTTTATTTTTTTTATTTTTTTATCTATTTATTATTATTATTATTACTTATTTATTATTATTTTTTACTTTATTTATTTTATTTTATTTTATTTTTGTTTTTATTTATTTATTTATTTATTTATTTATTCTCAAGGCCTGACTAAGCGTGTTGGGTTACGCTGCTGGTCAGGCATCTAATTGGCAGATGTGGTGTAGCGTATATGGATTTGACTGAACGCAGTGACGCCTCCTTGAGTTGCTGATACTGATACTGATACTGGCGGTGAACGGTTCATTCACTGCGTCCACAGAAAACTCTGGTTTGACTTTCAAATTGTTGTTGTTATAAGGTTCATTGATCGCATTCAGAGAGGACGCTGTTTGGACTTTTGAACTTTTTATTGTGTTCAACCATACAGTGTGTGTGTTTGTGTGTGTGTGTGTGTGTGTGTGTGTGTGTGTGTGTGTGTGTGTGTGTGTTTATGAGTGTGTGTGTGTGTTGTGCATACACTTGCATGCTTGTGTGAGTGTGTGCACATCTGTTGGTAGTAGTAGTAGTAGTAGTAGTAGTAGTAGTAGTAGTAGTCTTCAGTTTAACGTCTTCCACTTTAAGTGATATTAGACGACATCTGTTGGTGTTTTGCTGACCATAGCCTATTTTTGTTCTCTGGTTTATTTCAACCACATGCCATCTATGTATCTTTCACTTCCTTTTTTTTCTTTTGTTTTTGGTCGAACTCTTTTATTTCACTTTTGTCAATGTTTTTTTTCTTTCCACAAACCTAGGGTACACTCACAAGGACTGCCCAGTACAGTGGGTTTATACATGTTGTGTAGCTAATATGGATCACTCTCTAAGCTGTGACAGCTCCTTGAAACTGAAATCAAAAAGATAGGGTCTATGTTCCATGACAAATGATAGAAAAGCATCCTTGTACGTCAACTGCAAGCTTAACAACTGTGCATGTTTCAGATTCGGTAGCTAGCAGAGCAGTGTCACATCTAGAAACAATGACTGTTAAAAGGGGTGCGGGGGGTGTGTGAGGAGGAGCAGGGGGGGGGGGGATTTATTGATAGTGTTTTTGTATACAAGTCGATAACATGGTTGTTTTAAAACGATGGTGAATGTTGGCCTGGACTGACTTCAGGATACAAGTCGATAACATGGTTGTTCTAAAATGATAATGATGTTGGCCTTCACTGACTGCAGGATATAAGTTGATAACATGATTGTTTTAAAATGATGATGATGTTGGCCTGTCACTGACTGCAGGATATAAGTTGATAACATGATTATTTTATAATGATAATGATGTTGGCCTTCACTGACTGCAGGATATAAGTTGATAACATGATTGTTTTATAATGACAATGATGTTGCCCATCACTGACTGCAGGATATAAGTTGATAACATGATTATTTTATAATTATGATAATGTTGGCCTTCACTGACTGCAGGATATAAGTTGAAAACATGATTATTTTATAATGACAATGATGTTGCCCATCACTGACTGCAGGATATGTTGATAACATGATTGTTTTATAATGACAATGATGTTGCCCATCACTGACTGCAGGATATAAGTTGATAACATGATTATTTTATAATGATAATGCTAACTACAGACCGGTCTCCCTCACCAGCATATGCTGTAAGATGCAAGAACACATCCTCGCAAGCAACATCATGCGCCATCTGACCCAATATGAAATACTTGATAACTCACAACATGGGTTTAGAGCCAGAAGGAGTTGCGAAACTCAACTGCTAACATTGTTCCAAGACATCGCCAAAAACCAGGACAACAGACAGCAGACCGACATGGTAATCCTGGACTTCTCCAAAGCCTTTGACAAAGTCCCCCACAAACGCCTCCTCCGTAAGCTAGACCATTATGGTATACAAGGATCGACGTTAGACTGGATCAAGGCATACCTTTCTGACCGCACCCAAATCGTCGTAGTTGACGGCGAAAAATCTGAGCCAGCACCTGTCATCAGCGGAGTCCCACAGGGGACAGTTCTAGGCCCCATCCTATTTCTGATTTACATCAACGATCTGCCTCAGAACATCAAGGCCAATATTAGATTGTTCGCTGATGACTGTATAGTCTACTCCACCATCAAGACAATCCAAGACTGTAAAATGCTCCAACGAGACCTCAACACCCTGTCTGACTGGGAACAGCGTTGGGGAATGGAATTCCACCCAGAAAAATGTAATGTCCTTACCTGTACAACATCAAGGAACCCCATCAGCTACAACTACAAATTAAAAGGACACACCCTCGAGCATGTTGACAGCGCAAAATATCTCGGCGTCGACATTATAAATGATCTAAACTGGAAAGAACATGTTACAAGAGTCACCAACAAAGCCAATAGCATGGTAGGCTTCCTAAAAAGGAATCTAAAAACATCCAATAAAACCACCAAAGCCAATGCCTACCAAACTCTTGTACGCCCGCACCTGGAGTATTGTTCATCAGTCTGGAGCCCGTACAAAGAAGGTCAAAAGAACAAGATTGAAATGGTGCAAAGAAGAGCAGCACGTTATGTACACAGTGACTACGGGTGGACCAGCAGCATAACACACATGCTGCAAGAACTAGGATGGGAATCCCTCGAATCACGGCGGAACAGACAAAGGCTGACCCTGATGTATAAAATGGTCGACGGCATTGTAGACATCCCTCCAGACAAATTTCTCAAGAAAGGATCCGGCAGAACAAGATCAAATCATCGACACAAATTTGTCCATCTTAGCTCCTCCTCTGACCCTTATAAATACAGTTTTTTCCCATCAACCATCCCCGTCTGGAACTCCCTGCCTGCAACAGCAGCAGAGGCTCCCTCCTTGGCAGCTTTCAAGAGGGAGCTGAACAAGATCACAGTTTAGTCACCACCACCCTTTTTTTTTTCTTTTTTTTTTCCCCGGAGGGACGCTGCGAGTGACGGTGGGAGAGAGTATGTATACATGCTCTTTCTCATTGTCACCCCCTCCGGAGGAAAAGATAGGTCTAATTAGGTTTTAGCTAGGTATTTACGCCTCTGCGCACACAGGTCATTAATAGTCAGTAATGACGGCTGACCTACCAATTTGAAGATTTGAAGATGTTGCCCTTCACTGACTGCAGGATATAAGTTGATAACATGATTGTTTTATAATGATAATGATGTTGCCCTTCACTGACTGCAGGATATAAGTTGATAACATGATTGTTTTATAATGATAATGATGTTGCCCTTCACTGACTGCAGGATACAAGTTGGTAACATGATTGTTTTATAATGATAATGATGTTGGTCTTCACTGACTGCAGGATACAAGTTGATGACATGATTGTTTTAAAATGATAATGATGTTGCCCTTCACTGACTGCAGGATACAAGTTGATAACATGATTGTTTTAAAATGATAATGATGTTGCCCTTCACTGACTGCAGGATATAAGTTGATAACATGATTATTTTATAATGATGATGATGTTGGCCTTCACTGACTGCAGGACATAAGCTGATAACATGATTATTTTATAATGATGATGATGTTGCCCTTCACTGACTGCAGGATACAAGTTGATAACATGATTTTTGTTTTATAATGATAATGATGTTGTCCTTCACTGATCGCAGGATATGTTGATAACATGATTGTTTTATAATGACAATGATGTTGCCCTTCACTGACTGCAGGATATAAGTTGATAACATGATTGTTTTATAATGATAATGATGTTGCCCTTCACTGACTGCAGGATATAAGTTGATAACATGATTATTTTATAATGATGATGATGTTGGCCTTCACTGACTGCAGGATACAAGTTGATAACATGATTGTTTTATAATGATAATGATGTTGGCCTTCACTGACTGCAGGATATCCTGGACGTGAACATTGTGGCAGCCTGTGGCCCCACGGGAGGGGGGCGCAACCCCATCAGTCCTCGACTGCTGAAAAATTTCTGGTGTGTATCTTTTTCTTTTTGGTGTTCACTGTGATGCGGATGTTGATTAATCTGTGTTGGTTTTTTTTTTGTTTTTTTTTTTGCTGCCCCATCATCTTCACCATTTCAGTGGCATTACTCCCACACTGTTCATTTAGATTCCCCCATACACGACCACACCCGGGTTCGTCCGTCACAGTTCCAGCGTCGGCAGTCCACAGGGAACCATCGATGTTAGGTCGCCAGGAGGCCACACACCAGAGGAGACCCTGCACTGCTGCTGAGTCACTTCGGTGGTGTTCAGTGGTGCCTGATCTGATTTAACGTACTTAGGACACCACCTACTAAGCCCTCTATAATCTGTGTATTTGTTTTTTGTCTTCTTTCTCTGTTTCACCAGATGGTTTGTTGGTTTGGAACAAATGACATCTGTGAATCTGTTAATTGAATAAGATCTCTGGATATCAGAAAAAAAAAAGAAAAAAAGTGCAGGTGCTTTGATATCTACTTAACAAAAGAACAAAAATAGAAAGGGTCTGTGGTATATTCAGTTCATTTGCTTTTTTTTTTCTTTTTTAGTTAGGGGTGGGCGGTAGACTTTTTGTTTGTTTTGCAGACCAGAACAGATGGTAAACTGATGTTTACCAAGTATAATGATCTGGATTTATGGATGATACTTTTTAGATTTTTCTTTTTACTCTTGCTTCGTAATCTTGCTTATCATTTTCCATTGTTATTTTGCTCCTTTTTTATTTATAGACCTGTCATCAGATGATACTTTTCAGATTTTCTTTATCTTTATAATTATAATCATTTATATAATTTATAGTTGTCAGTTCACGTGTTTTTATTTTTTTTATAGACCCGTCTGATTGTGGTAAGTATTTTGCCTGTTGTCAACAAAGTGGATCACACATTGCTTGCCACAAGCATGGGATAATAAGCAGTTCCCGTGTTCAGCATGCACTGAATTCGTTGAAAAGAACCCGTTGCAACCAAGACATCTCTTAGTTTTCGTCACAGACCAGTCAGTCTGTGTTCAGTAAACAACCTTAACCCTTTCAGTGATGTAAGGATTACAGCTTGTGCAGCCTTCCACATGTGGGAGGTTTAAGCAGTTGTCATAAGTTAATTTAAGAAAAGCTAAAAGAATTAATTTGCCTAGATCATTCGCTTATTGCCTCACCTTTCAATGTTTACAATGATCGTTATAGATATCATTGTCAGGGTCTAAAACACTGTTTGCCTAGCGCCTTACCTTTCTGTTTACAATGATCGTTATATATATCATTTTCAGGATCAAAAACACTGCATGCCTCACCTTTCAATGTTTACAATGATTGTTATATTTATCATTGTCAGGATAAAAAACACTGCTTGCCTAGCGCCTTACCTTTCTGTTTACAATGATCGTTATATTTATCATTGTCAGGATCAAAAACACTACTAGTCTCACCTTTCAATGTTTACAATGATTGTTATATATATCATTGTCAGGATCAAAAACACTGCTTGCCACACCTTTCAATGTTTACAATGATTGTTATATATATCATTGTCAGGATCAAAAACACTGCTTGCCACACCTTTCAATGTTTACAATGATCATTATATATATCATTGTCAGGATCAAAAACACTGCTTGCCACACCTTTCAGTGTTTACAATGATTGTTATATATATCATTGTCAGGATAAAAAACACTGCTTGCCACACCTTTCAATGTTTACAATGATTGTTATATTTATCATTGTCAGGGTCGAAAACACTACTAGTCACACCTTTCAATGTTTACAATGATCGTTATATTTATCATTGTCATGATCAAAAACACTGCTTGCCTCACCTTTCAGTGCTTACAATGATCATTATATATATCATTGTCAGCATCAAAAACACTGCTTGCCACACCTTTCAGTGTTTACAATGATCGTTGTATATATCATTGTCAGGATCAAAAACACTGCTTGCCACACTTTTCAATGTTTACAATGATTGTTATATATATCATTGTCAGGATCAAAAACACTGCTTGCCACATCTTTCAGTTTTTACAATGATTGTTCTAAATATCATTGTCATGATCAAAAACACTGCTTGCCACACCTTTCAGTGTTTACAATGATCGTTATATATATCATCGTCAGGATAAAAAACACTGCTTGCCACACCTTTCAGTGTTTACAATGATCGTTGTATATATCATTGTCAGGATCAAAAACACTGCTTGCCACACTTTTCAATGTTTACAATGATTGTTATATTTATCATTGTCAGGGTCGAAAACACTACTAGTCACACCTTTCAATGTTTACAATGACCGTTATATTTATCATTGTCATGATCAAAAACACTGCTTGCTTCACCTTTCAATGTTTACAATGATTGCTCTAAATATCATTGTCATGATCAAAAACACTGCTTGCTTCACCTTTCAATGTTTACAATGATCGTTATATATATCATTGTCAGCATCAAAAACACTGCTTGCCACACCTTTCAGTGTTTACAGTGATCATTCTAGATAGTATTGTCAGGATCAAAAACACTGTATACATCTCAGATCAGTTTGTTTTATACTTGCTGAATTGTGAAATATGATTATCTTACTATAATCATAATCAAAACTTGTAAAAAGTGCTAATTTTTTTTTTTTTTACCATGCCCAATACCTTGTCATTAAGTTGCCTGGAAGTTTATCAAGAGTCAAGTCTCTTTGCAGATTGTTTACACTTTGTTGAAAGACAGAAAAACCAGTTTGACACATTCAGATTCAATGTAAGAGCACTGCTTGGTTGTCAGCATGAAAATATGCAAACTGGTGGCAGAGGGGAATGATTTCAACCACTGTCGAGACAATGCATGTCAGTTTGAAAACATTTGTGATTTGTTTTTTTCAGACTTGTATGGTTGTGTGTTTCTTTGTCCATGTTCTTCTGCCTTTATCTGGCATGTACCTCAGCTATACACAGACCTCAGAATGTTCACATCGTTTCCATTGAGGCTTCCTTTTGCTGTGATTCATTTATCATTCATTTTACCCATCGCTCCTGGTAGAGCATAGGCCATCGACGACCCCTCGCCATCGCACTCTGTTCTGGGCTGTTCTGGCCATTCCAGTCCAGTTGGTCCCTTGCTGCTTCAGCTCTGCCTCGGTATCTCGCTTGCTGTGATAAGAAGAGTTAATTTTCATTTAAAGGTTGCACTTTCGCATGTGCCATTGGATCTCACCTGGTTCCTTTTTGCATTTTACACGTTTTATAAATATTGTAGCTGCTTGTGCTCAGATTTCTTTCAGATGTTAAACAGTGTTTCATTATTTTAGCAAAACTGAAAAAAATAGAGTGAGACTTGAGAGAACTGGTTAGACTTGATATCCATAAAAAAATCTGTCAATCTGCAAGTGGTTTTATAGCAGCACATATGACACAAGCTTGATATATAAAGTGAGACTGTTATTGCATCATTGTGCATGAGTGGATGTGTGTGGAGTTTACGCATTCTCAGAACTTGTGTACTGATTATCGTGTGTGTTTTGTTTTCCAGTTTCAAAGCCCTTTTTGTTTTTAATGTTAATTTATGTAGAATTGGAGTCAAGGTCTAGATATCACGACAGTAAAGATTATCGTCTTTGGACCAAAGTAATTGGGCTTTGGGGATGAAATTATCAAACAAATGATGTCAAAAAAACTAAAACTAGTTGATATAAGTTGTTTTTTTTCAATGGAGACTTGCTGAGGGGAATCTGCTTGCAGTCTTTTCATATAAACTGCTGACTAGAACAGTACATTTTGGGTAGTATACTGCCAGTTGCTGATTTTCTCTTACATTTAATGATGTACGGTTTCCATGTATGTACTGGTAACAAAATATTATGGAATGTAGTGTCCTTTGCTAATATCCATCAAACTTTGTATGAAAAAGGATCCTTATCCCTCTGCAAAATGTACAAAGAATTCTGCTATTTGTGAAATAATAATGATGAGAATAATGATAATAATAATGATAATGATAGTAAAAATAATAGTACATTTATACAGCGCTTTTGAACATCTCAAATCACTTTACAATATTATGTCAGTCAGACACAAGCCACACAAGGACACACACACAAACATGCACATCTACAATACAGCTTGGTGTAGATATGTTATAACTGTTGCAACAATGATGTGACTCACACGAAGTTCAAAGCGCTGACCACGAGAACCAATTTTCCATGCCACAGGATGGAAAAGGGGTATTCTCTGCTGTGCGATTTTCCAGGCTCCAGGGATGAAGGGTAAGATTCCTGTAAACTGGAAAACTGTACTGCAGGAATGAAAGAGTCAAGCCCAATAGAAAGGGTCTAATTTCCTTCTTGAGGAGGGTGGGGGGGTCGATCTTGACTATCCACAACTGACCCTTTGAGACTAGCCCAGAATGACCCTGGGGTAAAATCCAGCAGGGGGTGGTGGTAGTTTGAGGCTGTCACACTGGTAAAACCTTTTCCCCACTGTGCCACTGTGCAGCACGCTGGCCCTGCCCCAGCCGTCGACGCGGTCACTGCAGCACATCTACCAGGTGCAGCTGGGCCGGTTCTTCCAGGAAGGGGAGTTCATGCCGGAGGTGCTGGAGTGCCTCTTCCCTCTGGTGTCCGCCGCCATCGCCGTCTACTACCGCATGGGAGCCGCCATGCTGCCCACACCCACCAAGTCCCACTACACCTTCAACATCAGGGACCTGTCCAAGGTGGGTCAGAGGGGGATCAATATAAGGTTAACTCGCTCCGGATGAAGGGCCATGATCGAGGCACTACTGTTTACAACTGTTTCAGACGAAGGAGCCCGATCGGGGCTTTACGTAGTTTTGAATTTTTGGAGTGGTACCTAATTTGCATATTGACATTTTAGGCTAAGAATATCTTAACTGACCTTTCCACTCTCCACTGCGACCAATAAATGCAAAGTGTGTTGCTGTGCTCACGAGCAGGAGAGTTATTTTCGCAGTGACCGGTTCACTTGAACAGTGCATGTCAACAATGGCGTCTGACACAGTTTCTTCTTGAGTCACAAGACAGACAACAGAATTAGATGAAGGGGCCCTGTCAGGGCTATATGACATTGTGAATTTAATCTGTTTCAAACTCTGTGTGCTGTCCTGGATTTGTTTACAAGTCACCACGTGTGCTATTTCGAACTGAAAAGTATGGATACTTTCATTATCTCACTGTATGATAGCATAAGAAGGGAGGAAGTTTGATATTTTGTCCCCAATTAAATCATTACGTTACTGATCAATTTGAAAGTTTTCAGTTCATAATTTCAGACATTTGTTTTTTGCGGATTTTATTTCTTACCCATTTTCTGTTGGAAAATCCAGGGGAACTAACCTGCAGGACTGAGTGAATTATTGTTAAGGTTAAAGGTGCCATAGCCTTTCACAGTGTTAGGGGCAGTGAATTCATATCCACTGTGTCTAGGGCTTGGCACAGGAAGTTTGGGGCCCAGTCCTCTCCTTCAGTATAAATGGGATAAAAAAAAAAATGGTATGAGTCTCAGGGTATATCAGAATGAAATCAGGGAAAATTTGATTTATTTTTCAGATGCATTGCATGAAGAAGACATGATAATGGTTCAGGTTGTGGGGGTAACGGTGGATTGGTTTCTTTCCATAATCTGAAGATGAACACGGATGATCATAGGGAGGGTCTGCAGACCTGCGTTCATGGTGGACCTTTCGGTGCTTGCAGAGCAGAAGTAGGCCATGACGCCATGGGCAGCCCACCAACATAACTCGCTTTTCTGAGTTTGCACTGCCTGTGTTCAGACAACTTTTCAGCGGTTTGATAATGAATCAGTTCAAACGTGTAATGGCAAAAATGTGACAAGAAACATGCTCACCATAAACATAGAAGACTAAAGCAAATAATGGGTGTGATCATAAAACCAAATGTATCTTGTAAATGTGTAAAAATAGTCACCAAAAATGTTCAAAATCCTTTCGTCAGAACAGCGATTTCCACGATGACGTTTTAGTCTTTTGGTTATCCAGAAGAAACAGGAAATGGAGACAGGCATGCTCACACGGTTCTTGCTAAAAATAACCGGGGAACGACACGAAAATCAGACGAAATTGGGTCTGCAAACTCTCCCTAGTACTGTTGCTGTGAACTAGACTGTTTAAGATGATGGTGGATTGGGTTGTGTGTGATGATGGTGTTGGATGGGGTTTTCCATGACTGGATGAGGGAGGATGACAATGTTGCTGTGGATCAGGTTGTACTGTACTATATTTAGTTGTTACTGTTACATTTTATCACAATAGATCTCTCTTTATGATGATGATGATAATAATAATAATGATAATAATGTTTATTTGCATAGTGCCTGATCAAATGATTTTGCTCTATGCACTTTATAATTACAATAGTTACTATTATATATATATATATATATTTATATATATATGTGTGTATAATTATTATATATATTGTATTTATATATCATCCATCGAAACATGCAGGTTGGTCCAACATTATGACAAGACATTGCATTAAAAGTACATACTAAACTCAGTGTCCATAGTAAACAAAGAAAAACCAATAGGAACACCTAAAACCAACCACATACATCACAATGCCCAAACAATACAAAACCAAACTAAAATAAATCAGTCCCACCCCATTTTTACCCCGCCATGTAGGCAGCCATACGCCATTTTTGGGGATGTGCATGCTGGGTATGTTCTTGTTTCCATTACCCACCGAACGCTGACATGGATTACAGGATCTTTAACATGGGTATTTGATCTTCTGTTTGCGAATACACACGAATGGGGGTTCAGGTACTAGCAGGTCTGCTCATAATTATGTTGACCTGGAAGATCGGAAAAATCTCCATTCTGCACCCACCAGGCGCTGTTGCCAAGATTCGAACCTGGGACCCTCAGATTGAAAGTCCAATGCTTTAACCACTCGGCTGTTGCACCCGTTAAGAGATCAATTAAAAGCAGTTGTAAACAGATGAATCTTGATGTTGGTTCTGAAGCTGGAAATGGACTGGGAATGTTTTAATTCATATGGCAAGGAGTTCCACTGGACATCAGTGGTGAATGCAAAGGATCTTTGACTAAAGGACTTAGTCATGACAGAGGGAATTTGGAGAATATGACTGTCTGATGATGAACGTAGTTGTCTTGATGGGATGTAAACAGTGAGGAGATCAGAAACATAGTCAGGTGAAGAACCAGAGAAAGGGCAAAAGCAATGTGTGGAGAGTTTATATTCAGTCCTGGAACTGTATCAGCAACCAGTGGAGTTGCTTCAGAGGAGGCTGAATATGGGAGAGCGCAATACAATGCAAAGCACAACAGTGCAATGCAGTGCAGTGTAATGCAGCGCTTCGCAACACAACACAACACAACGCAGTGCAAGCAACACAGTACAGTACAATACAGTACAACACGACACAGTAAACACCCATGGTCACAGACAGACGTGGTCATGTGTCACCAGGTGATCCAGGGCCTGCTGCAGGCCAACGAGGCTGTTGTGGTGGGGAAGGAAAACTGCGCTCAGCTCTTTGCCCACGAGGCCACCCGCATCTTCCACGACCGTCTGGTCAGCTCTCAGGACCGCCGCACCTTCTTTGAGATTCTGTCCGACAACCTGCATGACTACTTCAAGGTGGGTGAATCTGTCTTGGTGTTGTCACGTTCAGGCTTTTTTGTGCTTTGCTTTTTTTTTCGGGGGGGGGGGGGGGGGGGGGGGGGTTTGGTGGTAAATGTGAAAACGCATCCATCGGATTAAAAAAAACTTTTTTTTTTTTTTTTAATGAACAAACATGGAGAAGACACAGCAACACCAGGAATACTTTAGATATGCACAGATAACATCAAGAATGACGCTGGTTTTTTTGTTGCTGTTGGAGTGGGGAGAAAGGTAGCAGAATGGTCAAGATGCTTATCTGCCAATATAGGCGGACGCGTTACCTCCAGGCCATCACTCCACTGTATTGGATTGCTCAGTACAAGTATGGCTTGTGGTGTGGACGTTAGGTGCGGTGGAGCGCAGACAAGCTGATGCAGGAAGCGATCCTGTTTGGCGATTTCTTCGACATGGAGGAGACGTCAGCACAGCGCATCTACCGACCCATGATCGACCAGGCCAAACTGACCCGCGTTCTGGAGGACTACTACATGAGATACAACCTGGGGGAGGAGGTATGCTGCCTGTGTGTCACTGTGAAACTGTCTCTGTATATACCTGTTCAGTGGTGTATGTGTGCATCAGTTTTTTTGATAGATAATCATTATTATTATTATAATTATTCATACTTGTATAGTGTCTGTGTTTGGTCAGAGACCAGATACCAAGCGCTTTACAGACACAGAGTCATTTGCACAACAGGCTGCCTACCTGGATAGAACTGACTGACAGCTGCCTTTAGCTGCTCATCATTCATTTCCCATGTTGTTCAGTAAGGCTTTAGTCACACACAAACACACACACCTGTATTAGTTCTGTGTTTGCATATATTGGCATGCAACATTGCAGAATGTCCATGATTTGTATTCGTACATAATTACGTATCAGTGGGTGGACATTGTGATTGGATCATATCTGGATGGATTGAGAGAAGTGAAAAACAGTATATGTAACAAAAAGAAAAGAAACCCCAAAACAAATCAGTTTTCTCCAGAAGAACCACACAAGTTGTTGCTGTATGAAAAGAGGGTTTGATGTTTCCCTCACAGAGTGTCTACAGACTGGCAGTGTGGCAAGGGGCAGAATCCATTTCAAAAAGTGAGCAGTCAGAGATAAGGAAGCAGCCACATTCCTTTAGAAAGGGTGTGAAAATAACGTAATTTGACAGCAGGGTACAGTAACGCACCTCTGAAGATGGTGAACGTTCTGGAGCAACTGTCTTTAGACTTGAGATTTTACTGGTTATAGTTCAGAGGCATAGAAGCGCCATGTCGTGTTTGGCTTAAGGCTGACTGTCTTTGTTATGAAGTAATAATTATGATAAATGTATATATATATAGTGCTAAATCTTGTACAGAAACAAATCAAAAAACTTTCACAACCACCTTTCACACTCATGCATAATTTTGAAACAAGGGAATGAAAGGCAAAAATTATAAATATATGTAGATAGAAGGGTTGAGAAACTATCGATGGAGAGAGGGGGAGAGAGAGAGGGGGGCTATTTTGAAAAGATGTAGGTTGTAAGGTCAGACTTGAAAAAGCCGAGTGCAGGGATTCAATGAAGTGAAATCATGAAAGACTGGACTCAGTGAAGTGAAATCATGAAAGACTGGACTCAGTGAAGTGAAATCATGAAAGACTGGACTCAATGAAGTGAAATCATGAAAGACTGGACTCAATGAAGTGAAATCATGAAAGACTGGACTCATTGAAGTGAAATCATGAAAGACTGGACTCAATGAAGTGAAATCATGAAAGACTGGACTCATTGAAGTGAAATCATGAAAGACTGGACTCAATGAAGTGAAATCATGAAAGACTGGACTCATTGAAGTGAAATCATGAAAGACTGGACTCAATGAAGTGAAATCATGAAAGACTGGACTCAATGAAGTGAAATCATGAAAGACTGGACTCAATGAAGTGAAATCATGAAAGACTGGAAAGACTGGACTCAGTGAAGTGAAATCATGAAAGACTGGACTCAGTGAAGTGAAATCATGAAAGACTGGAAAGACTGGACTCAGTGAAGTGAAATCATGAAAGACTGGACTCAGTGAAGTGAAATCATGAAAGACTGGACTCATTGAAGTGAAATCATGAAGTACCCCCACCCCCCAAAAAAGAAAGAAAAAGAAATGTTGTCATACTGTAAATTGTTGTTGTTGTTTCGATTTGTTGTTTTTTGTCACAAGAGAAGTCGCAGTATTTCTTAGTCTGGAATTCCAAGGGAGAGCACATTGTCTTCCGCAGTCAGCACCACTGTTCACTTTTTTATTTCTGTTTCCATGTACCAGTATTTATTTGCTTAACATGCCATAGTGGGGTCTTGTTTGGAGATTGTGCTTGTTCCAGAGATGACTGTTGTGTTGCTGAAGATGTTGTACATGTGCTGTGTTGTACATGTGCTGTGTTGTTCATGTGCTGTGTTGTGTATGTGCTGTGTTGTACATGTGCTGTGTTGTACAGGTGTTGTACGTGTGCTGTGTTGTACGTGTGCTGTGTTGTACATGTGTTGTTCATGTGTTGTGTTATGTATGTGCTGTGTTGTACAAGAGTGTGTGTTGTACGTGTGCTGCATTTTTCATGTGTTGTGTATGTGCTGTGTTGTACAAGTGCTGTGTTGTACATGTGTTGTATGTGCGCTGTGTTGTACATGTGTTGTACGTGTGTTGTGTTGTTGATGTGCTGTGTTGTACATGTGCTGTGTTGTACATGTGTTGTGTTGTACATGTGCTGTGTTGTTCATGTGTTGTGTTTTGTATGTGCTGTGTTGTACATGTGCTGTGTTGTACATGTGTTGTGTTGTACATGTGCTGTGTTGTACATGTGTTGTGTTGTACGTGTGCTGTGTTGTTCGTGTGCTGTGTTGTGTATGTGCTGTGTTGTACATGTGCCATGCTGTGTGTTGCAGTCCAACCAGCTGGTGTTTTTCCGGGACGCTGTGGAGCATGTGGTGCGAGCTGCCCGTGTCTTCAGGCAGCCAGGGGGACACCTTCTGCTTGTGAGACTGCTGTGGGGGCCTTCTGTCTCTCTCTCTCTCTGGCTTCCTTATGTTGGCTGTTCTTAACTCACTCAGTACGGCCAGTCCTCTCTTCTCCTCTACACAGACTCCTCGGATGTCCAGTGGGTGTCTGAATGACCCAACCTTTAGCTTCCGTCGTCAGAATTGTGGTATTCTTTGTCAACATTCACGTCTTCAGTATAAGAGCCTTCCGCTTGCAGTATTTTGATGATGGTAATTGGGGTGAAACGCTGTTAACGTCGTCTCTTTCGCCGTTCGTATGGAAAGAGTTAATCTGTTTGCAGCTTAGAGAGGAACTGGCCCACCCCTCCTTCCCCAAGCCCCTTCCCTCCAGCACTCACACTCTGCTGTTACAGAATGCTTAACACATCAAGTTATTCATATGGAAACCTTTTACAATAATAATTATTATCTTTTACAAGTTTTTCTACCACACACACCACTTAACCACATTAACTATTATATGTCCGAACGCAGTGACGCCTCCTTGAGCTACTGAAACTGAAACTGAATTAACTGTTATAGGCAGTGAAGGAAGACTTCAGACTTCAGACTTTATTATGCCCTCAGTGAATAAGGAAAATTTCCTTGCAAGCATGTAAAAACACAAAATGCAAGCACAAAGACATATCTGCACGTGCCCCACCCACTTTCCCCCTGCACTCACAAACTATACATACAACACACTCACTGGCGCACATGCACATACACATACATGTACTTGCAAGCCCCCCCCTACCCCCCATCCTCAACACACACACACACACACATTCTTGTGCACAATGCTATCATGCCAAATTACCACTTGAACAAAATGCTAGCCACTTTAAATTCTGTGAAGTTTTAAAAGAAAACATGCAAAACAAACAACACCAGACAATGGACATGAATGCACACACTCACGCACACACTCACGCACATGCACTCATGTCTTAACTCATTGAGGGAGACAGAGAGGGTGAGTGAGGGAGAGAGAGAGGGGGAGTGAGGGAGGGGGTGAGGAGTGAGGGAGACAGAGAGGGGGAGTGAGGGAGACAGAGAGGGGGAGTGAGGGAGACAGAGAGGGGGAGTGAGGGAGACAGAGGGTGAGTGAGGGAGACAGAGAGGGGGAGTGAGGGAGACAGAGAGGGGGAGTGAGGGAGACAGAGGGCGAGTGAGGGAGAGGGGGAGTGAGGGAGAGAGAGATGGCGAGTGAGGGAGACAGAGGGTGAGTGAGGGAGACAGAGAGGGGGAGTGAGGGAGACAGAGAGGGTGAGTGAGGGAGACAGAGGGGGGAGTGAGGGAGACAGAGAGGGGGAGTGAGGGAGACAGAGAGGGGGAGTGAGGGAGACAGAGAGGGACAGAGAGGGGGAGTGAGGGAGACAGAGAGGGGGAGTGAGGGAGACAGAGAGGGGGAGTGAGGGAGACAGAGAGGGGGAGTGAGGGAGACAGAGAGGGGAGACAGAGAGGGGGAGTGAGGGAGACAGAGAGGGGGAGTGAGGGAGACAGAGAGGGGAGACAGAGAGGGGGAGTGAGGGAGACAGAGAGGGGGACTGAGGGAGAGAGAGGGGGAGTGAGGGAGACAGAGATGGGGAGTGAGGAGTGAGGGAGACAGAGAGGGCGAGTGAGGGAGACAGAGAGGGCGAGTGAGGGAGACAGAGAGGGGGAGTGAGGGAGACAGAGAGGGCGAGTGAGGGAGAGAGAGAGGGGGAGTGAGGGAGACAGAGAGGGGGAGTGGGGGAGACAGACAGGGGAGACAGAGAGTGGGAGTGAGGGAGAGGGCAAGTGAGGGAGACAGAGAGGGGGACTGAGGGAGAGGGGGACTGAGGGAGAGAGATGGCGAGTGAGGGAGACAGAGGTGCAGTGAACCACCCCCATAAACAAAAAGCATCTAATTTACAAAACTGTAATGAAATACAAAAATTACAAAACATAGACCTGTCTCAGATATCTGTTTCACCAACACTCTTTCCACAAGAGTTAGCACACCAAGGCCACAGGTGTGAATGGGTACCTGTTTAACCCTTTCACCGCCATGCTCGCATTTAATGCACAGGCGTGGTAGAGGACCCATGTCACTAAAAGGTGACCATTCATTGGTCTGTTGTCCATGAACCTACTGCTCTTAATGTTCGGTGGTAGGAAAGGCCATATTTTCTATACATCGCAGGGGGAATCTCCAGCTATTCATAGCCACTGTCTTTTCTGTGTTTATACCACAAGGGAATTTTGTACTCTAAATTGACTGGCAGTGAAAGGGTTAAGTTGGGGAGGTCGAAACAGCGGAAGGAGAGGATTGGGCCCCACCTTCCTATGCCGACCCCTAGACCCAGTGGATATAAGCTGTAGAAGCTGTGGGAGTTTTTACCTTTAACTTTTTACCTTTCTTTCCCTTGACTGTGGCAGGTGGGTCTGGACGGCACTGGTAAGTCAACAGTGGTACACCTGGCCAGCTACATTGCACAGTGCGAGATCATGCGACTCAAGCTGCACAAGACCTATGACATGACGGAGTTCCGTGACGACCTCAAGACCATCTTCATCCGCAGTGGGGTCAAGGGCATCAAGACTGTCTTCCTGTTGGCTGACTCCGATATTGTGAAGGTAGGTGGATTGGTTCGTATTGAAAAAAAAAAAAATTAATCAAGTTAATGAGGTTTGTTGGGTTTTTTTTTGTTTGTAGATGGCCCTTACATCTCCTAACTATGGGAAAAAAACACCTTTGGTAACTCAAACTGTTCATGTTTCCTTTTTTACAGTTGTAGTTATGTTTAATATAAATCTGATTAAAAGGAAATAATTAGTGTGGGTTTCAGGGTGTATCAATGTGAAATGTGCACAGCAATCATGAAAAAAAAAAGAATTATTATTTTGTATTTGCATCAAATTAGGAAGACATGGTAATAGAATAGTAATTCTGGAAAAAAGCTAGTCCATAAATGGGAAAGATGAGATTGTGTAAACAATGAGTGCAACAGCCGAGTGCTTTAAGTTTTGGACTTTGAGTGTGAGGGTCTTGGATCTTGAGTGTGAGGGTCTTGGATCTGAATGAGTGTGAGGGTCTTGGATCTTGAGTGTGAGGGTCTTGGATCTGAATGAGTGTGAGGGTCTTGGATCTTGAGTGTGAGGGTCTTGGATCTGAATGAGTGTGAGGGTCTTGGATCTGAAAGAGTGTGAGGGTCTTGGATCTTGAGTGTGAAGGTCTTGGATCTGAATGAGTGTGAGGGTCTTGGATCTGAATGAGTGTGAGGGTCTTGGATCTTGAGTGTGAGGGTCTTAGATCTTGAGTGTGAGGGTCTTGGATCTGAATGAGTGTGAGGGTCTTGGATCTGAATGAGTGTGAGGGTCTTGGATCTGAATCCCAATCACGGTGCCAAGTGGGTTAAGAGTGAAGATTTTTACAGTATCCTAGGTCAATAGATGGTCTGTGTTAAGAAGCAGGCAGGTTTTCACATTGGGAAGGTCACTGAATAAGCAAACATACTGGTTTTGTTTGCTTTCTCTGGGGTGTTTAACACACTGTGCACGACTTGGTATGACAAGACTGATCTCCTTTGTCAGCTCAAAGATGAAATTGGTTGTCATTGTCATGTCTGATCATGTTTCCCCACTTTTATTGAATATGAAAGGGAAGCCATTGTTGGACAGAAGTATCAGATACAATGTGTTACAGACTGGCTAAATAGTACTTACATGTGTTTCAAAATCTCAGGTCTGCATTCAGTGGGAAAGGGCACAGCATGACACTCAAGAGTTCAAGATACTTTCCACGTGGTCAGCTTCCACAGATGATGGCAGTTCAGTTCTGTATTCACTTCTGTTTACTTGGTTCTCATCTATTGTCATGGAGGCAACAAACTCATATTGGTTACAGGCTTGAAGTGCTGGTTAGTAAGAGAAGGAAAAAAAATAGGTACATCTACTCAAGACTAGCCAAGCAGCACTCACATGAAGTGAAAGGAACTAGCTATCATCTTGCGTGTGATGGTAGGAATGAAAAGTTCAGTCAGAGAGCACATTAATTCTTTCACCACCATAGGTGATTTTTGTTGACCAGACAGTGCAACGCGCCTTTTGTTGACATGGAGAGTCATGTTGATAAGACCATTTTTCACATTGTAGCAAAGCTTGACAGCTGCAGCCAGTTTCTCACCAATAGAACAAAAACTAACCTTTGTCCCTTGACCGAGTTTGAAGTGAACAAGTCCATTGTGTTGTTTTGACATGAACTGAAGCCTGTGACTGAGATCATCGTTTCTAAAATATTTGGTGCTGAGGAATGTTTTTCACACAGAAACTTGGTGGTGAAAGAGTTAGAAAAAAAACAACAACAAAAAAACCCCGAAACAGCAATACCCATTTCTGTTCTATAGGAATCCTTCCTGGAAGACATCAACTGCATCCTCAACTCAGGAGAGGTGCCCGACCTGTTTGACAATGAAGAGATGGACGGGATCACCATGGATCTCAAGTCGGCCGCCAACACGGCCGACGTTCCCGACACCCGGGCTGCCGTCTACCAGTTTTTCATCCAGCGTGTGCGGCAACATCTGCACGTGGTGCTGACCATGAGTCCGGCAGGAGACAAGTTCCGACAGCGGTGTCGGATGAACCCAGCGCTGATCAACTGTTGCACGATCGACTGGTATGACGAGTGGTCGCAGGAGGCCATGCTGAGCGTGGCCAAAGTGTTTTTCGCCAACACAGAGTTCATCGCTGACCCGCAGTATGATATTGAGGTGAGGTTCGTGTGTGGGTTTTGGGAGGGGAGGGGGGGTTGTGTATGTGTGAGGTATGAGTGTGTGGGTGTGTGCCGTTTTGTGGATATGGGTGTGTGTGCGTTGTTTTGGGTGTGTTTCATTTGTTGGAAATATGTGATATATTTTTTTTCTTTTTAAACTCTTCTTCTTTTTTCTTCTTTAAACATTCTATTTCAAATAATCTTTCATCTCCAGTGAAAAGGGTATGTTTAGTGTGAGTGACTGTGGGTGGGGAGCACATTTTGAAAAAAAATACCTGACTTTGTTTTGAGGATGACTCCACTTGACTGTTGACTTCTGCTCCAGTATTAGAACTCTGGTAAGATGTGAAATCAGGTCAATGTTAATTTTATGTTGACCTGCCGGTGTCTGAACCCTTCGGATGTATGTGTACATTTGTTAAAGATTCATTATCCTATGTTATCATGGATTATGCAAACATGAAAATGCCTAACATGATTAGCATTAAAAAAAAAAAGAAGAAGAAGAAAAACTAGAGCCACTTTAATTAATGAATAAATGACCAAACATACGCACAGATGTTTACTTGCAAAAAAGACATTTGTATGTGAGACAAGCAACCAGAAGAAGACGGTTGAAACAAACATGATGCTAGACAGTAGGGTCAGATATCCAGTTCAAAAAATCTGTTCAGCCCTTGGATCTTGAGTGTGAGGGTCTTGGATCTGAATGAGTGTGAGGGTCTTGGATCTGAATGAGTGTGAGGGTCTTGGATCTGAATGAGTGTGAGGGTCTTGGATCTGAATGAGTGTGAGGGTCTTGGATCTTGAGTGGGAGGGTCTTGGATCTTGAGTGTGAGGGTCTTGGATCTGAATGAGTGTGAGGGTCTTGGATCTGAATGAGTGTGAGGGTCTTGGATCTTGAGTGGGAGGGTCTTGGATCTGAATGAGTGTGAGGGTCTTGGATCTGAATGAGTGTGAGGGTCTTGGATCTGAATGAGTGTGAGGGTCTTGGATCTTGAGTGTGAGGGTCTTGGATCTTGAGTGTGAGGGTCTTGGATCTTGAATGTGAGGGTCGGATCTTGAGTGTGAGGGTCTTGGATCTGAAAGAGTGTGAGGGTCTTGGATCTGAATGAGTGTGAGGGTCTTGGATCTGAATGAGTGTGAGGGTCTTGGATCTTTAGTGGGAGGGTCTATGTGCCCTCAGTCTGTGACAGGTCAGCATCCTATGTCATTCTCTGTGATCAGCTTCAGGCCCAATCTGTTCCCACATTTCTTGCATGCATGTGAATGTCTGGTGTGAAAGTGCTCTGTCTCCATACAAGATTTAATTGTATATGAATAGATTTATTGTTGTTGGTGTTGTTATTGTTATTATTGTTGTTGTTATTCTTCTTTTCATTATTATTGTTAAACTGTTAAACATTTTAACAGGAAAATAGTTTTGATTATCATCATTACTGTTGTTATTATCATTAACACAGGTATTACTATCTTTCTTAAAATCGTCGTTATAATTATCATTGTTGTTATTTTCATTAGCAGCAGCACCACCATCATAATAAGTAATATCATTATCATAATATGCAGTGCTGTGGACAAGATTGCTGTCATCATTGTCATCATTATCGCTACTTCACTGCACTACCTCTCCCTCTCCATTATTCTTATCATTGTTATTATTGTTTATTAGTAATAGTCGCCATTGTTATCATTTTCAGTATCGTCATCATCATTATTGTACAGTCGTTAACATCAGTTATCATTATGATAATAGTAGTATTACCATCATCATCATACTTTGCAGGAGCTGAAAGAGCGTGTGGCTCACATCTGCGTGGCTGTGCACAAGAGCGTGGTGGAGACGGGCGCGCGCTACTGGCAGGAGCTGCGGCGCCGCTTCTACGCCACGCCCAGCAGCTACATGGAACTGATTAGGCTGTACGCTCGCATGCTGCGTGACAACAAGCGGGAGTTTGAGTCCGACCGGCAGCGGCTGCAGGTTGGGTTGTCCACCCTGTCAGATGCCAACAGCATGGTCGGGGAGATGCAGGAGGAGTTGAGCAGTCTGGGGCCCGTCATCGAGGCCAAGACCAAGGTAGGGGGTGTTCTGCAGGCATCCAGGTCTTCCTAAGGAAATGCATTTCTTTGGACTGATGTGGAAGACCACCATGTCTCTCTGTTGTTCTCTTTGTGTACTTCTCATGGGAGGGGGTTTTGTGTGTGTGTGTGTGTGTGTGTGTGTGTGTGCATGTGTGTGTGTGTGTGTGTGTGTGTGTGTGTGTGTGTGTGTGTGTGTGACAGAAATTATAGTTCAGTTCATTTCTTGAAGGAGGTGTCACTGCGTTTGGACAAATCCATATATGGTACACCACATCTGCAAAGCAAAATACCTGACCAGCAGCGTGACCCAACATTCTTACTCAGGCCTTGAGGGAAAATAAAATAGAATAGGATAAAGGAATAAATAAATACATAAATAAACAAATAAATATGATAAATAGAATAACAACCGAAATAATAGATGCATAGATAAATGAATAAAATGAAACATAGACATTGAAGTCAGGAAATGAAAGGGCACGCCAAATGAATTGCAACTTTGCAAAAAGTAAAATTCATCAGTCATCGGAGACAAATTTAATTTTTATCATGGAGTGTCCAAAGTACACTAAATTATGTAAAAATTATTTATCAAAAAAAGTATGTTGCTCTTAAATATGTTTTCAGTTTCTGCAATTTACAAAAAATGGTAGTAAAAAATGTGCAGTTGAAATTAAGTAAGGTTATAAAATCAGGAAGTGCTGTTTGATTTTGTTCCGCAATTTTTTCTTTGTTTGCTGTATTCGCATATGATCACAAGCTGGGCATGTTTTCTGCTAAACAATGCTGTAATCCTTCAACACTCTCCAATAGGAGTTAAAAGTTTATCAAACTTTGTGTGAGAACCCTACATCTCTGAACTATTTGCCCACCCATCAGCTCACCTTTACTCTCCACTGCCATCCCCCAGTCCCAACACCAACACAAGGCATCTGTGTGTCACTGCCCCTCACTCGCATCTTTTAAAACAAGTGTAGAAACATCCCTTTCCAAGCAGTCTCTACATGATTGACGTACTCTGTTTTATATCAGTATTTGATGTATCCGCAGCTATTTCTTCCATATGTATGTGTGTTTGTGTGTGTGTGTGTGTGTGTGTGTGTGTGTGTGTTTGTGTGTGTGTGTGTGTGTGTTTTGTGTGTTGTGTTTTTGTGATGTGTTATCAGAAAGTGCTTCAAGAGGTTTGAAAGTGCCATAAATGTGTTATTATTATTATCATTCTTCTTCTTCTTCTTCTTCTTATTATTATTATTATTATTACCATTATCATTATTATCATTATTAGGTCCTCTTGGCAGAAAGAATGGGGATGTAACTTGGGCAAGACACTGTCCACTATAATCAAATTCTGTCTCAGTTAGTCGGGACAGCAATGGCCTCCTCTGCTGATCTGATGGTCACAGTGGGACAAAACTGACTCTCAAACATACATTATTATGATTTTGATGATGGTGATTATGATGATGATGATGATGATGATTATCAACATGTCATTGCAGGACACGGAGCTGCTGCTGGAGCAGCTGGAGAAGGACCAGGAGGCGGTGGAGCAGGTGCGACAGATCGTTGAGAGCGAGGAGACGGTGATGCAGCGGGAGACGCAGATAGTGCAGGACTACGCGGATGAGTGCACCAATGACCTGGCCTCCGTGCTGCCCGCCCTGCAGCAAGCCATCATGTCTCTGGAGACCCTCGACAAAGCCTCCATTTCTGAACTCAGGTCTGTGTGGGTGGGTGGGTGTGAGTGTTATTGTGAGTGTGTACCCATCATTTGGCCATCATGTAACTGGAGACCCTCAACTAAGCCTCCATTTCTGAGCTCAGGTCTGTGTGGGTGAGTGGGTGTGAGTGTGTGTGGCGGGGGGGGAGGGCTGCCCTGCAGCAGATTGTCATCTTTTTGGAGACTCCTTGACAAAACCTCCTTTTCTGAGCTTAGGTCTGTGTGGGTGGGTGGGTGTGAGTGTCATTGTGGGTGTGAGAGTGTGTTCATGCATCTGCCTTTCATTTGGCCATCATGTCCATGGAGACCCACAACAAGCACAAGGTATCATCCTCCTCAGATCCTTTGAGACAACCATGCATTTTGACAATCATGCATGTCATCATGATTACGAATCTTCTTCATTATTATCATCATTATCGTTACTGTTGTTATTATCATTACTGCTATTATTATCATTATTTTAATTATTTTCATTATTGATGATGATGATAATGATGTTACTATCATTATCATTGTTACCTTGCATTTCTGTCCTATCTGAAAAAAAAACCCCAGTACCCCCGCTCTCATGTCTGTCTTCCCATTGTGCTTTGTGTTGCACAGAGTGTACAAAAAGCCCCCTCCCCTGGTGGAGACGGTGATGAGCGCAGTGTGCGTGCTGTTCCAACGGAAGCCAGACTGGAACACCGCCAAGCTGATGCTGGGAGACCAGGGGTTCCTGAAGAAACTGCTGCAGTTTGACAAGAACGCTGTTCCGGACAAGGTGTGATTATGAATTTATTTTTTCGGTTTTTTTTTTTTTTTTTTTTTTTTTTGTCATATGTTTCGGGTTTTTTCCCCCCAAGCCCAGACCAGTGTGTTGGGTTTATGTGTGACGGGGTGGTAAGGTGGTGTTGGAGAAGGTGAAGACAGGTAGAAGGTGTTGTGCAGAAGAGAGCTGCAGCCAGGCAAGGTAGACTCGGGAAGGCAGTGCGCTGGTTTTCTTCTTTTATTCTTTCATTCTTCCAGGCCAGGAGAGTTCTGAATTTGTCTGGCACTCACTCACTCCTTATATTCAGTTCCGCCGAACCGCAAAGCCAGCGCCGTGAAGCGATTCACGAAACCGGCCCTCCGCGAGCCTTGAGGGGCCAAGCTTGTGTTTGTTTGACCAAATTTAGCGGCTTCTGACTTTCGGCTCGGGGAACTAACATAGACATATTATATATCACACAAAACTACAAGAGACGAGCATTTTCTTAAGCTAAACCATTTTCTACAAAAATAATGTAGTTAAAAACTGTAAATAAAAAAAGTCACTGAATGAACGAGCTTTTAACGAGTTCATGTATCATTTTTGTACATTACAACAATTAATACGTCGCGATATGTAATATAATTGTAACAATTAAGTAACTGAATATCCTGAATTTCCAACTAAATAAAAATCATCTATAAAATCTGCTTCTAGAGTAAAAATATTTTACATAAAAATTCAAGAGAAAACTCAACGGACAGCCCCCGTGTCGGCACCGCTTGGTGGTGCTTTTGGCACTTGTGATCGACAATGAAATACTTCGTTTAAACCAACTACAACACAATTATACATGCACGATACGAATCAGATTGATAACAGAAATGCAAACATCTGCAAGACACGCTATAAAAATGTCTAGGTATTGTAAAAACGTATTTTGCTCAAATCGGCACTGACGAATTCCAATGGCTTGAAGAAGAGATAGTTTTGTGGCGCCGAAATGTCGTGAGACATTTCGTATCATCGCATGCCTATAACTTAGGTGTACACGGAAAGCAGTACACGAGAAGAAGCTTAATCATTTACGTTTTAATGCACAATCTAAATTCCACGGCAACTATACCGAGTTACAGAAAACGAAGGTATTTTGTATGTTTCAACTGAGTGGATTTCGAAGATCGCGCCAAAACTCATTCACATAAATATTAGTTTAAAAATGTTATAGGCTTTCTGGTCAAATGATATCATTATATTTGAAAAGTATGATTGTTCTGAAGTCCCATAACATAAAACTATAATCTCATCTATAAGGAAGTGTTTATAATTTAACAAATTGATGAAAATCATCATACGGTTCCCATGTAAAGGGAGATAACTTGTGACCGATTTACAACTTCCTTAGTAACCTTCGGCGAGTCACAAACGTCGTCTGCTAAGCTGGCCCAACGAAGATCGTAGCCAACCCGGCTACATCCCCCCCTACTCTGTTACAACCAGCGTCCTCGCTGGCACTTTTCATGACTACATAAAAGGGGGCCTAAATCATGCACTAATACACCCATTCAAACCAACGAACACACAAAACATTATCTTAAGTGCAAATCCCAAGACACTTGAGTTCCAAAAATCGGAAAAATGCAAAATCCATTAAAATCTCAAACAATAATCAGTAACCCTCGAGGAACGTTATCTTGAGCGTGAACCCTCAGAGTCAGATTTTCACAAAATGTATAACCCACGTCAGGGCAAAACGGTTTGCCCACACTGAATTCTTAAAGGGGCATCATTTTAAATGTAGCCCTTAAAGTTCAGTATGTGTTTAAAATGCACACGGCAATCCAGTGGGTAGACTCTAGTCAAATGCTCTTGAGGGGCGTTATTTAAAATGCAAACCCCCAAAGCCAAAACCAGTACAGGTTATAAGGGGAGCTGTTGTATTAACAGTGTTCCCAATATAACAAAATAAGCCCCAACAATGTTAATTGTCTGAAATGTATATCGGCATGTTATACACTGACTGTGGGAAAATAGTTGTATAAACATATAATTCCTTTTCATCAGCTTCACATCCGTATTGACTAGAGAGAACCTGAAACAAAATTCCTCAAGATGAAGTACCTGAAGCGCGGGCCCAACGAAGACTAGAAAGGAGTTGTCATTTTTTAACAAACGTTTCCTTTGAGTCATTTTTTTCTCTGTCTCTCTCTTCTTTTTGACCAACTCATTAGCACCCAAAAACATATTTGCAGTTCAGCGAACAGTTTCATCAATACAATTTGATACAATTATCAACCAAAAATAAGTGAGCATTCAACAGCTTTGCTTGGGAAAAAAGTCAATCTTTGAAAAATTTCAACTGCTCAGTGACAAAAAAACAAAAACAAGAGAACAATCAGTCCCACACATTGTCCATCATTAACCTATCTTGTCTCCTCAAATTTCAAGTGAGACAGCAACTAAGCAAAGTCACTGACCAACGTAAGGAACACCAGATGTGTACCATGTTACTGGCTTCGTCGTCAGGTGTAGAGATCGCCTAGGGGTGGGAGCTGGTGGTAGTGGAGGCGGCTCTGGTGCTGCCTGCTGGGCTGATGTCCTGGGCCCTGGCATGGGACTGAACAGCCACACCCCACTGTCAGTGTCAGTGTCAGTGTCAGAGTCTGACACTTTGTTGACATGGCAGGACCGTTGGGATGGGTCAGTCGGCGTGACAGCCGGTGGTGGTCGTTGGCTGCCTCTCAGCTGTGTGAGGCTGAGTAAAGGTGAAGGTGACACCTGTGGGATCACAGGATCAGGTGTGGTGCTGTGGCGCTTCCGTCTGCGTCGGCGTCTCCTGCGTCGCTGGTTTGGAGCTGGAGCAGCTGGCATGGACCCAGATTGCTCAGTGTGTTTGATGACAACACACTGGTTGTTGACTGCCATTGGAGTCTGGTGGTCAGCTTTCTGTCGCCTGGCATTCTTCCTATAGCGCTGCTTGTGCCGGCACTGGTCTTCAGTGTGGCCAGACCGCTGACACCAGACACAGTGTGGAGGGTCTGGGGCCCGGTCAGCAGCACAGCAACGAGGATGATGTGCTGGTCCTGGAGGATGTGGGCGGTGTGCTGGCATGGGGAACTGCTGCTGCTGTTGTCGCAAACTGTTGACTTCAGCCGTCAATGTAGCCAGCTGGGCCTGTAGGCAGGCAACAGTGGCGTTGTGACTGTCGTCAGCGTCGCTGTCCTCCCTCAGCCATCGCTGGGCCTCCTTCTTCGCCGCCTCGAAGGTGGTGTCAGGGTGGTCTCTGATGAAGCGCCTGACATCGCGCCTGAGTGCAGCTGGCTGAAGACCTCTGGCGAAGGCGTCGCGGAGAATGGTCGCTGGCACCTGCATCATCCCATCTTCAGCCTTGTTGACCTTGGTCCAGAGGTACCGAAGATGGGACGCGTACACTGCAATCGTCTCCTTGGACTGCTGCTGCCTAGTGAAGAAGGCAGTGGCAAGGTCTGTGGTGTCACGCTGCTCTCCCCAGTTCTCCTCGAGTAGTGTTAGGATTTTGGCTGGCGTGTCCACTTCTGTCGCCGGCAGCCTGACAATCTGCTGGCGAGCTCTGCCTGCAAGGGCTGAGATCAGCCAGAGAGAGGCTGTTATCCAGGGGCTGCAGATGGAGGATCATACGGGCCTCCCAGATGAAGTCATCAACTTCCCTGCCGGTTTCCTCACCGGAGAACGTCGGGAGTTTGGGCAGGAAGTCGGATTGGGCCATGTTGATGGGCGACGTTACTTCTGCGTGGACTTGAAGTACCTGCTGCACTCTCTTCTCTCTGTCTTCTCCTTATCCTGCTCACAAGCGCCAGTTGTGACGGGGTGGTAAGGTGGTGTTGGAGAAGGTGAAGACAGGTAGAAGGTGTTGTGCAGAAGAGAGCTGCAGCCAGGCAAGGTAGACTCGGGAAGGCAGTGCGCTGGTTTTCTTCTTTTATTCTTTCATTCTTCCAGGCCAGGAGAGTTCTCTCTTTGTCTGGCACTCACTCACTCCTTATATTCAGTTCCGCCGAACCGCAAAGCCAGCGCCGTGAAGCGATTCACGAAACCGGCCCTCCGCGAGCCTTGAGGGGCCAAGCTTGTGTTTGTTTGACCAAATTTAGCGGCTTCTGACTTTCGGCTCGGGGAACTAACATAGACATATTATATATCACACAAAACTACAAGAGACGAGCATTTTCTTAAGCTAAACCATTTTCTACAAAAATAATGTAGTTAAAAACTGTAAATAAAAAAAGTCACTGAATGAACGAGCTTTTAACGAGTTCATGTATCATTTTTGTACATTACAACAATTAATACGTCGCGATATGTAATATAATTGTAACAATTAAGTAACTGAATATCCTGAATTTCCAACTAAATAAAAATCATCTATAAAATCTGCTTCTAGAGTAAAAATATTTTACATAAAAATTCAAGAGAAAACTCAACGGACAGCCCCCGTGTCGGCACCGCTTGGTGGTGCTTTTGGCACTTGTGATCGACAATGAAATACTTCGTTTAAACCAACTACAACACAATTATACATGCACGATACGAATCAGATTGATAACAGAAATGCAAACATCTGCAAGACACGCTATAAAAATGTCTAGGTATTGTAAAAACGTATTTTGCTCAAATCGGCACTGACGAATTCCAATGGCTTGAAGAAGAGATAGTTTTGTGGCGCCGAAATGTCGTGAGACATTTCGTATCATCGCATGCCTATAACTTAGGTGTACACGGAAAGCAGTACACGAGAAGAAGCTTAATCATTTACGTTTTAATGCACAATCTAAATTCCACGGCAACTATACCGAGTTACAGAAAACGAAGGTATTTTGTATGTTTCAACTGAGTGGATTTCGAAGATCGCGCCAAAACTCATTCACATAAATATTAGTTTAAAAATGTTATAGGCTTTCTGGTCAAATGATATCATTATATTTGAAAAGTATGATTGTTCTGAAGTCCCATAACATAAAACTATAATCTCATCTATAAGGAAGTGTTTATAATTTAACAAATTGATGAAAATCATCATACGGTTCCCATGTAAAGGGAGATAACTTGTGACCGATTTACAACTTCCTTAGTAACCTTCGGCGAGTCACAAACGTCGTCTGCTAAGCTGGCCCAACGAAGATCGTAGCCAACCCGGCTACATATGCATGGGTCAGGCATGTGCTCCCTTTTTTCCTCTCTCTCTCTCTCTGTCTCTGTCTCTCTCTCTCTCTTTTTAATGCAGATGTGGTGGTGTGAATATGGTGGGTTTTTTTGGATTTTTTTTGTTTTTGTTTTTTAACATTTCATTTTATTTCTTTATTTGTTTGCTTAGTTACATATATTAAAAAAAAATTACTTATTTATTTTTATTCATTTACTGATTAATTTGATAACTTATGTATTTGTTTATGTATCTTTTTATTTTTTTCCCCCTCAAGGCCTGGCTTAGTGTGTTAGGTTATGCTGCTGGTCAGGCATCTGCTTAGCAGATGTGGTGTAGCGTATATGGATTTGTCCATACGCTGTGTCGCCTCCTTGAGTAACTGAACTGAACTGAACTGAAACATGGTTCAGTCCTCTCACTTTGACACCTCCTTGAAACTAAACTGAAACTCTTTTCACATCCAGACTAGGTGACTGGCACAACAGGCATGTGGAGTGATGGCCTAGAGGTAACGCGTCCGCCTAGGAAGCGAGAGAATCTGAGTGTGCCTGTTTGAATCACGGCACAGCCGCCGATATTTTCTCCCCCTCCACTAGGCCTTGAGTGGTGTCTGGACACTAGTCATTCAGATGAGACGATAAACCAAGGTCGCGTGTGCAGCATGCATTTAGCGCACGTAAAAGAACCCACGACAACAAAAGGGTTGTTCCTGGCAAAATTGTGTAGAAAAATCCACATCGATAGGAAAAACATATAAAACTGCACGCAGCAAAAAATACAAAAAAAAAGGGTGGCGCTGTAGTGTAGCGACGTGCTCTCCCTGGGGAGAGCAGCCTGAATTTCACACAGAGAAATCTGTTGTGATCAAAAGAAATACAAATACAAATAGGCAAGTGTTTAGAGCATCTGATTTTCAGTCTGAGGGTCCTGGGTTCAATTGTGCTGTCGGTGCCTGGTGGAGATTTTTCTGATCTCTCCGGTCAGGATTGTTTGTGCAGACATGCTAGTGCCTTAATCCCCTTCATGTGCATGCACATGCAGAAAATCAAATACATGTGTTGAAGATTATGTGATCTGTGTGTGTGTGTGTGTGTCCTGTGGGTTATAGAAACGTGAATATACCCAGCATACACATCGCCAAAAACAGAGTATGGCTGTCTACATGGCGATGCAAAAATGTTCATACATGTACATGTTTATCTGTAGATCGCATACACATCCCCGAAAACAGTATGGCTGTCTACATGGCGATGCAAAAATGGCCATACATGTAAACGTCCATCTGTAGATCTAGATATGAGTAAATGTGTGAGTAGCAGCCCATGAATGGAGAAAGAAATAAAGAAATCCAGTTAAAGTATGCTGTGAATTTTGTGTTTCTTTGAAAAAAAAAAGAAAAAAAAGAGAAGAAATTTCTTATCTGATAAGGGCTGTAGAAAGGTAGAATAAAGTGTTAAAGCATATTGCCAGAGAAAATCTGGAAAGAAAAGTCTTTAAAAAGTTTATAAAGATTTGACTGATTTTGTTGACAAATGATATAAAGAAATGTTCAAGGTCAGTCTTGGAGAAATAAAAACTCTCCAAAATGTGACTAGAGTGAGTAGTGCATGTGTGTTTGTGTGTGTGTGTGTCTGCACGCGCATGTATGTGTGTGTGAGTGTGTGCATATGTGTGCATCCATCCATCCATCCATGTGTGTGTGTGTTCAGGTGTTCACCAAGCTGAAGAAGTACTCGAAGCACCCTGACTTCCAGGCGGACATTGTGGGGAAGGTGTCCGTGGCCTGTCGCTCCCTGTGTATGTGGGTCCTGGCCATGGAACACTACAACGAGGTGTACAAGGTGGGGCTGTAGTTTCTCTCCTGCCTTCTATCTGCGATGGGTGCAATAGCCAAACGGTTAAAGCGTTGGACTTTCAATCTGAGGGTCCTGGGTTTGAATCTCGGTGATGGCACCTGGTGGGTAAAGGGGGGAGATTTTTCTGATCTAACAGTTCAGCACAATTGCAGACCTGCTAGTGCCTGAACCCCCCTTCGTGTGTATACACACGCAAAGATCAGATATGTTTGTTAAAGATCCTGTAATCCATGCCAGCGTTTGGTGGGTTAGGGAAACAAGAACATACCAAGCATGCACACCCCCAAAAACGGAGTATGGCTGCCTGCATGGCAGGGTAAATAAACAAAAATGGTCTACACGTAAAAAATGTTACATGTCTGTCTGAGTGTGTATGTGTGCATGTCTGAAATCTGATTGAATGACACAGGAAAAGAATGATGAGCGCCCAGTGGCAGGTGTCATTTGGCTCTACCCAGCTAGCAGCCTGTTGTGCAAATGACCCCGTGTTTGTAAAGCGCTTAGAGCTTGGTCTCCGACCAAGGATAGGCACTATATAAGTATCCATATCAATCAAACATGCATCTGATGTATTACCTCCTCCATACATACTGCCTTGATGAGTGCATGAAGCAATTTCTCAGCAAGATTTGGGTTGAGTTTGATATGGTTTTCTTCATTGTATAGACTAAAAGCTGTTGAGCGTGTCAAAATGGCTGCGAGAATATATGGCACAGAAGAGTTGGTTAGAATTTGTTTGATTTTCTGCACATCAACAATAGCAACTATGAAAACATGATAGAAAACAAAAGAAAATGAAAGTTGTTGATTCTGGTTATCCTGATGATGATTACATGCTACATGGTACATCAACAGGATGGGGGCGGGGTCGTGTCAGAAATGGGTATAGAGAAAACCCAGTATTTTATGCTTGAAACCTTTATTTTGGGGTTTTCATCCACTATTAACCCTCTTACCCCCAGGTCGCCCAGCACTTATTACCCATGAAATCCCAGGCCAAGGAGAATAACTCTTGCAATTTTCGATAGTGGGTAATTATGAACATTGATTAAAGATATAATTACCTTCTTTTGTTGCACATATTTTTTTCCCCTGCATTCTACACATAATAAAGTTGCAAAAGGATTTTTATTTCCAGGATTGTGTTGCCTTGTATTTACACACAAAAAATAAGTGTCAAATTTGATGGTCAGCTTTGAAAAAAATACTTTTTATTACAGTATGATTTTCTTTGGAATAGGTTTGTCTGGTCTGCAGTGTCTTATAACATATCTTCTTTTTATTCTTTTTCTAACTCAGCTTAAATTGCAACAATGAACATGCTGATTTTTATGTTCCTTTCATTTTGAGGGATGATGTGTTTTCCTGTGATGGTGGGGAGAAAAACAATAGCAAACAAACAACAAACCTACCTCACATGTAATAATCTCCATAATGAACAGAAAAATATAATCCATTGAACTAGCAAAATCAGGAAGATCGTGCAGAACGCCGATAAGTATCAGTGCAATCAAGACTGACTCAAAGGAAAAAAGTGCTCAACAATTAGAATAGAATATGTCTTTATCACCAAGTGTACCGGAGTCACAAGGAATATTGGGGAGGGGGCGGGGGGGGGGGGGGGGGGGGGTGGATAGTACATAACAAGGTACGAACATAAATTGAAAATCATACACAAACACAGATACAGTAGAAATTAGGATACATTATAGTGCATATCAATATAAAAACTTGTGCATACTCACACATGCATGCACTGCACACACACACACACACACATGCATGCACACACACACACACACACACACACACACACACAAACTCTCTCACACACACACACACACACACACACGTTTAAACAGAAGCTGCATATTACATGTGGATGGGGCTGATGACTAGATCTTCAGGTAGATGGTTGTTGATTATCCATTATTGTTATTATTATTATCATTTATTATTATTGTGACTCCTGCAGATGGTGAAGCCAAAGCAGGCCCGGGTTGAGGAGGCCAAGGAGGCACTGAAGCTGGCCCAGGACAGTCTGGCCAAGAAACAGAACAGCCTGAGAAAGGTGAACCCTCCCTCCCTCATTCACTTATGTGGGTCTGGTCTGTCTGTGATTCACTGCTGTCAGTGGCGTGTTGGTGTGTGTTTGTGTGTCTTTGTCAGTGTGGGTCTGTGTCTGTGTCAAGAGTTATTGTGTGCATGTGTGTGTATGCATATATCTGAATGTGTGTGTGTGTGTGTAAATGAGTAAGTTGCTTATGTGGGAGTGTGGGCATGCTGCATGCATATGCCTGCCTGCCTGCCTGTGTGTGTGTGAGTGCATGCGTGTGCATGTGAGTGTGCTTTGTGTGTGTGTGTGTGTGTGTGTGTGAGCATGCATATGCTTCAACATCTGCATACGTGTGTGTATGCAGGTGCTTCTGTATGTTCTTGTATGTGCATATGGTTTAACCTTGCCAAGGTTAGTTTGGTGAAGAAAAAGAGGGGTTTAACTCACTCCAAATAGTTTTCTCCCTTGCTTTCCCCTGCAGACAACCCATTTGTTAGGGTTAGGAAAAAAATCACAAAAAATACAAAACACAAAGTAACTGAATGAAACTCCCTGTACTTGACCCACTGACCCCTCTTCTAACGTCATGCGTACGCCCCTCCCCCTCCCTTTCTTCACAGCCCTCAGAAGCTGAGTCATTCTCAGTACCTTCTTGCTGGTAGCTTTCTTCACTGCAGATACTTTATTTAACGTCTTCATCATCCTCGTCGATGTCGAAACCTTCAGTTTGAAGCATTTCAATCACTTCAGCAGTAGTAAAAAGCCACTGTCGTGATCTAGTTTGCTCCAAAAATATCCACTTGTATCGCCTGCAAAGCCATTTTCGATACGTATTCAGATTAGCTTGTCATGTGGAGTACCAAGGTCAACGGCTGGCCAGTGAATGTATAGTCACGGAAACCTCACGAAGAAACTTTCCATTCGACCCTTGACATGTTTGCAGTGCCTGGTGTAGCTGCAATTTTTATGCTACCCCATGAGGAAAACGTGGACTAATTGTTGAAACTGCTATAGCGTTCCGGACGCTGGAACGCTACCTTACGTCAGGAATGCTATAACGTTCCATCATCCGGAGTGAGTTAAAAAATTGATAACCCACCCCTGTGGACTTTGTGTTCAGCTGTTATCTTGCTTCTGTCTGTAGGGGTAACTTACAGGGTGTGTGGAAGGGTGGAGAGGTGCGGGTGTGTTGTTCATCAATTTTTATGTCTTTTCACTATGAGTGACATCAGACGATGATGCATATCAGACAACAATGCATGTATGTTTTGAAGTCTGATGTGTAAATTGAGTAGTTTGCGTGTAGGCATACATGGTCTTTTGCATGTATTTAGCACATGGAAAAGAACCCACCACAACAGAAGGGTTTCCCTGGCAAAATCATGCAGAAAAAAAATTACTTTAATAAAAAAAGGAAGTACACTTGCAGTCAGAAAAAAAGGGCACTGTACTATGGCAACATGCCCTTCTTCCTGGGGGGAGAGCAACCCAAATTTCTATACAGAGAAATCTGTTACAACACAACACAACACAACACAACACAACACAACACATCACATCACATCACAATGCATCGCATCGCAACACAATGCAACGCAACAGATCACATCACATTACAACACATCACAGCGCAACGCGACGCAACGCATCGCATCGCATCGCATTATATCACATCACAACACATCACATCACGTCACATCACACCGAGAGTTGCACTGCAAGCAGTGAGGTTGCTGTGCTATGACTGTGTGGACAGATCCAGAAGCACAGCACAACAGATCACAACACACCACACCACAACACAACAAAACATACCACACCACACCACACCACAACACAACAAACCACACCACACCACACCACAACAAAACATACCACACCACACCACACCACACCACACAAAGCATTCCAATAAGCAGTGAAGTTGCTGTGCTGTGACTGTGGACAGATACAGAAGCACACTACACCACACCACACCACACCACACCACAACACAACAAAACACATCACATCACACCGAGAGTCACCCTACAAGCAGTGAAGTTGCTGTGCTGTGACTGTGGACAGATACAGAAGCACACTACACCACACCACAACACAACAAAACACATCACATCACACCGAGAGTCACCCTACAAGCAGTGAAGTTGCTGTGCTGTGACTGTGGACAGATACAGAAGCACACTACACCACAATACAACACATCACAACAAAACACATCACATCACACCGAGAGTCACCCTACAAGCAGTGAAGTTGCTGTGCTGTTACTGTGGACAGATACAGAAGCACACTACACCACACCACACCACACCACAACAAAACACATCACATCACACCGAGAGTCACCCTACAAGCAGTGAAGTTGCTGTGCTGTGACTCTGTGGACAGATCCAGAAGCACCTGGAGCTGATCCAGAAGCAGTACCAGGACAGCGTGAACCAGAGGGAGGCCCTCAAGCAGCGTCAGGTCACCACAGGACTCCGCCTCCAGAGGGCCTCCGTGCTCATCGAGGCCCTAGGCGACGAGAAGGTGGGTTTGGTTTTGGTTGGGTTGTTCTGTGTGTGCAGCGTCTCCTTTTGTGACACATGTTGTGTCTCCTTTTGTGACACATGTAGTGTCTCCTTTTGTGACACATGTAGTGTCTCCTTTTGTGACACATGTAGTGTCTCCTTTTGTGACACATGTAGTGTCTCCTTTTCTGTCACATGTAGTGTCTCCTTTTCTGTCACATGTAGTGTCTCCTTTTCTGTCACATGTAGTGTCTCCTTTTGTGACACATGTAGTGTCTCCTTCTCTGACACATGTAGTGTCTCCTTTTGTGTCACATGTAGTGTCTCCTTTTGTGACACATGTAGTGTCTCCTTTTGTGACACATGTAGTGTCTCCTTTTGTGACACATGTAGTGTCTCCTTCTCTGTCACATGCAGCGTTTTCTTTTTATCTCCGTTTCTGACACATGCAGTGTCTCCTTTTCTGACACTCCTTTTACACACACACACACACACACACACACACACACTCACACCCAAATCATTCCTCATCACCCCTGCCCCCTGTACCCTCCCTCCCCCCCCCCCCCCCCCACACACAACACACACACCCTCTCTCACCCTCTCTCTCATTCTGACATATACTCACACCCCCTCCCACCTTTGCTCTTTCTGTCTCTGTCTGAATGCTTTTCTTCCCTGTTAGGTATCTGCTATCACGAACGAAGAAGTTCGAAACAGAATCAGGCAAGTCATTGGGCCCTACGAAGACCTGTTGACCTTGGTCAAGAGACGCAAGCTTAAATGGTATGGCCATGTCATGAGATCATCAGGGCTTGCCAAGACATTCCTGCAGGGCACAGTGCAAGGGGGGAGAAGGAGAGGCAGACAGAGAAAGAGATGGGAGGACAACATCCCAGAATGGACGGGCTTGAGGTTGAGCGATACAATCAGGTCAGAAAACCGAGAGGATTGGAGGATGCTGGTTGCCAGATCACCTGTGGCGCCCCAACAGTCCACAAGACTACGGGATAGGTGAAAGTGAAGGTGAAGGTATCTGCTGCTCTTTGTTGTTTCTTCACAGCAGATGTTGTGTGGCATATATGGATCTATCCATATGATCTGAAACGCACAGTAGCTGAGTGGTTAAAGCGTTGGACTTTCAATCTGAGGGTCCTGAGTTCAAATCTTCAGTAACGGCGCCTGGTGGGTAAAGGGTTGAGATTTTTCGGATCATCCAGGTCAACAGCTGTGCAGACATGCTAATGCCTGAAACTTCTTTGTGTGTAAATGCACGCAGAAGATCAAATATGCATGTTAAACATCCTGTAATGCATGTCAATGTTCGGTGGGTTATGGAAACAAGAACATACCCAGCATGCACACCCCTGAAAACGGAGCATGGCTGCCAGCATGGCAGAGTTAAATAAGAAAACAAAATAGTCATACATGTAAAACATTACATGTCTGTCTGAGTGTGTATGTGTGAGTGCCTGAAATCTGATTGCATGACACAGGAAACGAATGATGAGCTCCCAATGGCAGCCATCAGTCGGATCTACCCAGGTAGGCAGGCTGTTGGTGCAAATGACCCCGTGTTTGTAAAACACTTAGAGCTTGGTCTCTGACTGGGGATAGGCACTATATAAGTATCCATAACAAATCAAATTAAATCAAACCGAAACTGAAACATCCTCTACAGGTGCGGTGGCTCGAATCTGTGGGCGTGCTGGACCTGAAGCTGAAGGGCCTGGTGGGCAACACCCTGGTGGGGGCAGCCAGTGTGGCCTACCTGGGGGCGCTGACCACGGGGTACCGCCAGGAGCTGGTGGCCAGGTGGGCAGCCATGTGTCGCCACGCCCACGTCCCCATCTCCCCAGCCTTCGACCTTATCAACAGCATGGCCCAACCCAACCAGGTGAGAGTGCAGTGATGATGTTAGCAATGACGATGAAAATTTGTCAGCAGTATGGCCCAGCCCAACGAGATTAGAGTGCAGTGATGTTAATGATGACGATGAAAAATTATCCACCACAGCATGGCCCAGCCTAACCAGGTGAGAGTTGCAGTAACGCAGTAGCGATGATGACGATGAAAATTTGTCCACACCATGGCCAGACTAGGTGAGAGTGTAGTGATGATGTTGTCGATGATAATGAATATTTGTCCACATCATGGCCAGGTGAGAGTGTAGCGACGTAGTGATGATGATGAAAATTTGTCAGCAGCATGGCCAGGAGAGAGTGCAGTGACGTAGTAGCGATGATGTTAGCGATGACGATGAAAATTTGTCAGCAGCATGGCCAGGTGAGAGTGCAGTGACGTAGTAGCGATGATGTTAGTGATGACGATGAAAATTTGTCAGCAGCATGGCCAGGTGAGAGTGTAGCGACGTAGTGATGATGGTAGCGATGATGATGAAAATTTGTCAGCAGCATTGCCAGGTGAGAGTGCAGTGACGTAGTAGTGATGATGTTAGCGATGACGATGAAAATTTGTCAGCAGCATGGCCAGGAGAGAGTGCAGTGACGTAGTAGCGATGATGTTAGCGATGACGATGAAAATTTGTCAGCAGCATGGCCAGGAGAGAGTGCAGTGACGTAGTAGTGATGATGATGAAAATTTCTCTACAGCATGATGGTAATACTAATAATGATGGTGTGGTGGTAATGAAAATGATAATGACAATGATGATAATAACACAATAACAATAATTATAATGATGATGATGATGATGATAATTTTACTGCCAATAGGTTTGTCAGTTTGTTGATATTAATAAATATAAAAAAGATTGTCCTTAAAATTTCTTCCACGTTTTCTAGGACACAAAGAGGGTGGCAGTGAGAAATCTTTTAACTCTTTCACCACCTTAGGTGACTTTAATCAACATCAAGCGATCATTTTGAATGGACCGTTTTTCACATTGTAACAAAGCTTGACAGCTGCAGCCAACTTTCCTGCACAGTAGGAAAATGACTAACCTTCCCACCACTGACCAAGTTTGAAGTGAACAAGTCCACTGCATTACTTTGACATGAACTGCATTGTGTGACAAGGAGCATCGAGTATGAAATGTTTGGCACTTGGGAGTGTTTTTCACGCACAGAAACTTGGTGTTAAAAGAGTTAAGGATGTGGACAGGTATGTTTTCAGGCAAACATGATGGGGAAAAATGCCTGTCACTCTTTTTTGACAGATGGATGGATTAAAAAAATAAAATAAAATAAAAATCTTGGGTTCTTTCTCCTTCCTCGTTTCAGATCATGAAGTGGTACAACAATGGACTGCCCAGAGATAGACATTCCACAGAAAATGCCATCTTCATGAAGAAAGCCAGAAAGTGGCCCCTGTTCATCGATCCTCAACTTCAGGCTGTCAGGTAGGATGGTTCTTGCATTGAAGGATGTGTGTGTGTGTTGTGTGTGTGTGTGTGTGTGTGCATGTGTGTGTGTGTGTTTAAATTTGTTGTGTGGCTGGGGGTATTCATCTGTATGTGCATACTTGCGTGTGTGTTTTTGTGTGTGCATGTGTGAATGTGTGTTTTGCTTGTGTGTGGACTGACAGTTTTGAAAAGCATGTGTTTGTGCTCTTTACATAAAACTGTGCATGTAAATGGATGGTGCTGGGGATGTGTGTGTTTGTGTGAGTATGCCAAAGAACCTGTGGCAGGATGAATTTGTGTACTATTTTTTTGGGGGGTGGGGGTGTTTGTATGCCTGATACAGAATATTTAACACTTTTCTTCACAGTTGACTAATGATGAAACCAAAAAGCAGGAAAAAAAAAACACAAAAAAAACATTGTTCAACAATTTTTTTTAATCTTTATCATTGTATAACTAAGACAAAAAAACCCACAAAAACAACAGACAAACTGAATGCTGATTTCCTAGTGGTGAAGGGGCACAGTCCATTGACAGTCATTGTGTAACAAAGAAAAGAAAAACAAAAAAAGCCCCAGTCACCTGAATGCTGATTTTCCTGATGACATTGATTTGTGTTTGTGGTCAGCTGGGTGAAGGAGATGGAGGGCTTCAGACTGAAGGTGGTAGCGGCCACTGACCCCAACCTGATGAGGACTCTGGAGACCGCCGTCAAAGTGGGCGACCCTGTGCTGGTCAAAGTAGGTGTCCGTCTTGGGTTTAGATGAGGTTGTTTTTGTTGTTTTTTGTTTTTTTGATCTTTGATTTGGTGCAGGTATGTTTTTTGCTGGTCAAAGTAGGTCTCCCCCTTGGGTTTAGAGGTTCTTTTTGTGGTTTTTTTGTTTTTTTGGTCTTTGATATGGTGCAGGTATGTTTTTTTGCTGGTCAAAGTAGCTGTCCCCCAAAGGTTTAGTGGATCTTTTTGTTGTTGTTTGTTTTTTGTTTTTTTGGTCTTTGATATGGTGCAAGTATGTTTTTTTGCTGGTCAAAGTAGGTGTCCACCTTGGGTTTAGAGATTCTTTTTTTTTTCTTTTTTTTTTTTTTTTTTTTTGGTTTTTGATATGGTGCAGGTATGTTTTTTGCTGGTCAAAGTAGGTGTCCCCCTTAGGTTTAGAGGTTCTTTTTGGCTTTTTTTTTTTGGTCTTTTTTATCTTTGGTATGTAGCAGGTATATTTTTTTGCTGGTCAAAGTAGGTGTCCCCCTTAGGTTTAGAGGTTCTTTTTGTTGTTTTGGGGTTTTTTTTTTGGTCTTTGATATGGTGCAGGTATGTTTTTTTGCTGGTCAAAGTAGGTGTCCCCCTTAGGTTTAGAGGTTCTTTTTGGCTTTTTTTTGGTCTTTTTTTATCTTTGGTATGTAGCAGGTATATTTTTTTGCTGGTCAAAGTAGATGTCCCCCTTAGGTTTAGAGGTTCTTTTTGTTTTGATTTTTTTGTTTTTTTGGTCTTTGATATGGTGCAGGTATGTTTTTTTGCTGGTCAAAGTAGGTGTCCCCCTTAGGTTTAGAGGTTCTTTTTGTTGTTTTTTGGGGGTTTTTTTGGTCTTTGATATGGTGCAGGTATGTTTTTTTGCTGGTCAAAGTAGGTGTCCCCCTTAGGTTTAGAGGTTCATTTTGTTGTTTTTTGGGGGTTTTTTTTGGTCTTTGATATGGTGCAGGTATGTTTTTTGCTGGTCAAAGTAGATGTCCCCCTTAGGTTTAGAGGTTCTTTTTGTTATTATTATTATTTTATCTTTGATTTGGTGCAGGTATGTTTTGTTGTTGTTTAAATAGTGGGAGACCTTGTGCTGGTAAAAGTAGATGTCTGCCTTGGGTTTAGATTTATTATTATTATTATTTTTTGGCTTTGATTTGGTGTGGATGGGATTGTTTATTTCTTTGAAATAGTGGGAGACCCTGTGTTGGTGAAAGTAGGTGTCCAAATTGGGTTTGGATTTTTTAATGAAATATTTTTTTTGTCTTTGGTTTGGTGTGGGTGGGTATGTTTGTTTGTTGTTTGAATAGTGGGAGACCCTGTGTTGGTCAAAGTAGGTGTCCACCTTGGTTTTAGAGGTGTTTTTTTTTTCTTTCTTTGATTTCATTTGGGTGAGTATGTTTGTTTGATGTTTAAATGCTTTTTTTAATGGTTTGTTATTTGATGTGGGTTTGTGGGTTAAATTTTTTTATGCTTTTTGTGGTTTGATATTTTTTGATCAGTTAAAAAATGCAGTTACGTTTAAACAACACAATTAATTGATATGTTTTTTTCTGTCTTTTTCTTGTGATATATTATTAACCCGTACAGTGCTGTGTAGTATTCCTGCTTTTGTTGCCTATAAGCCGTGTAATTTTTGGTCATGAAGGATAATGATTAATAATATTAAAAAATCCCAGCACACAAACTACTGCAAGCACATATACATAACCTATACATTTCTAAAAAGAGATTTTTTATTTATGACAAAGTTTCTTTAATACGTTGGTTAGTAATGGATGAACCATAGATGTGAGATAAACAAATGTCACATAGTTTCTGAATATTAATGTTATAGATTTTCAGTGAAGACAGCTTAAATAAACCAAGAAAAATTTTTTTGACAGTGTTGTCTGAATCTCTAAGAGGGGTACTAAAGATAACACCCTGGAATTAACACAAAGTATGACCAGGTTTTGCTCCTCATAAATGATCAAAATAGACATATCAAGCTTTCTGAGTGGTGTGTTTTGGGAGATAGTACCTCTAAAACAGAAATGGGAATATTCACAAAATGATGTGTACGTATGTATACATCCTCGGCAAATACTGAAGCAGTTTAGTAGACTTGTATATACATCCTTGGCACTCAAAAAGTTGATGTGCTTGAATATATGTGATCATAGATAATATCTCTCAAAAGAGTACATTCTGACTGGAAATGAATTGTGTTTTCTGGAATAATCAATTGTGTTTACTTCCTGACTAAAAGAGTACACTACGAAATTTTATGTTCCATGTGTATGCTGAGAAGATCTGTTGTGTCGTCAGGATGTAGGGGAGGAGCTGGATCCAGCCCTGCGACCAATCGTGCTTCAGGAAACAACCCGACGTGGAGGTCAACATGTCATGAAGCTGGGAGACACGGAGATTGAGTACAACAGCAACTTCAGGTCAGAGTCTTGTCCTTTGTTTGGATGTTGGAGATAAACTTCAGGTCAGAGTCTTGTCCTTTGTCTCTTTGGATGTTGAAGATAAACTTCAGGTCAGAGTCTTGTCCTTTGTTTGGATGTTGAGGATAAACTTCAGTTCAGAGTCTTGTCCTTTGTCTGTTTGGATGTTGGAGATAAACTTCAGGTCAGAG
Source organism: Babylonia areolata (assembly GCF_041734735.1). Classification (NCBI taxonomy): domain Eukaryota; kingdom Metazoa; phylum Mollusca; class Gastropoda; order Neogastropoda; family Buccinidae; genus Babylonia; species Babylonia areolata. Next base: position 14,298,753 of record NC_134896.1, on the reverse strand, counting down.
TCTTGTCCTTTGTCTGTTTGGATGTTGGAGATAAACTTCAGGTCAGAGTCTTGTCCTTTGTCTGTTTGGATGTTGAAGATACCACTTTCAGACACATCTGTGATGGGTGTAACAGCCGAGTGGTTAAAGCAACGGACTTTCAATATGAGGGTCTTGAGTTTGAAACTTGATTGGCAGCACCTGATGGTTTAATGGTGGAGATTGTTACAATCTCATTGGTCAGTTAATGTGCAGACCTGCTAGTGCCTGAACCCGTTTAGTGTTTGTACACATGCAGAAGATCAAATACGCATGTCAAAGCACTTGTAATCTATTTGGAGGTTTGGTGGGTTATAGAAACAAGAACATACCCAGTACACCTCCTTACCCATACGCCGCAAAATGGAGGATGGCTGCCTAGATGGCAGAGTAAAAACAGTCATGCACTTAGAAAGCCCTCTTGTACTCTGTGAGTGAATATGGGAGTTGCAGAAAAGGAAGAAGAATACTGATATCTGCCTGTGATGGTTGCTTACATGACAGGGTAAAAACGGTCATGCAGTCAAATAGCCCTCTTGTACTTACGAGTGAACATGGGAGTTGCAAAAGAAGAAGAACGCTGATCTGTGTCTGTGACCAGCCATCTTGGTGTGGAGTGGTCAGCATCAAGCAGTCTGACTGACATTCTATATGATGTGAGACACATCCACTGAGGAAACAGTTTGACGGTTCAGTGACTGGCCGCGACCAGCCATTTAAGTGCACAACACCAGAGAAAGAATCAGATGAACGAACACACAATTATTATGGTGTGTGTCTGTGTCTGTGTGAGGAGGTCCAAGAATAGAGATTGGGGATAAGGAGACAGAGAGAGAGAGAGAGATTCTATATGTATCTATTTTAAAATTAATGGGTTTTTTTTATTGCACATATTTGTTTAAAAATGTGCATTTTTATTTGTACGAATATTCTTTTGTTTGCTTTTTTTTTAAATTGCTTTTCTGTTTACTTGTCCATGATTTTGATATCTCGATCATTATTTTGCGTCATTGTCTTCATCATTGTCATTGTTTTCAGAGACGTAAAAAAACATGAACATTAGTTGACATCATTGTCATCACCATTGTCATCACCACTGTTGGTGATGTGCGTGGTTTGCAGGCTGTACATGGCGACGGGCCTGGCCAACCCCCACTTCTTACCTGGCATCTTCATCCAGGTGAACATCATCAACTTCACTGTCACCTTTGACGGCCTGCAGGAGCAGCTTCTGTCTGTGGTGGTCAAGCAGGTGAGCAGGGCCACAGGGCGTCAGTTCTTCTCCCCTCTCCCTGTCCTGGAAGGAAGGTGGCAGAATGGTTAACTCACTCAGTACGGCCAGTCCTCTCTTCTCCTCTACACAGACCCCTCGGATGTCCAGTGGGTGTCTGAATGACCCAACCTTTAGCTTCCGTCGTCAGAATTGTGGTATTCTTTGTCAACATTCACCTCTTCAGTATAAGAGCCTTCCACTTGCAATATTTTGATGATGGTAATTGGGGTGAAACGCTGTTAACGTCGTCTCTTTCGCCGTTCGTATGGAGAGAGTTAAGATGCTCATCTGCTAATACAGATCTGTGAGGGTCTGGGTTCTAATCCCACTCTCGCCCTTTCTCGCAAGTTTGACTGGAAAATTGAACTGAGTGTAGTCATTTGGATGAGACGAGACGGGCGCAATAGTCGAGTGGTTAAAGCGTTGGACTGTCAATCTGAGGGTCCCGGGTTCGAATCACGGTGACGGCGCCTGGTGGGTAAAGGGTGGAGATTTTTACGATCTCCCTGGTCAACATATGTGCAGACCTGCTAGTGCCTGAACCCCCTTCGTGTGTATACGCAAGCAGAAGATCAAATACGCACGTTAAAGATCCTGTAATCCATGTCAGCGTTCGGTGGGTTATGGAAACAAGAACATACCCAGCATGCACACCCCCGAAAACGGAGTATGGCTGCCTACATGGCGGGGTAAAAACGGTCATACACGTAAAAGCCCACTCGTGTGCATACGAGTGAACGCAGAAGAAGAAGAAGATGAGACGATAAACCGAGGTCCTGTGTGCAGCATGCACTTGGCACACTGAACAAGAACCCATGGCATTGAGAGTGTTGTTCCCTGGCAAATTTCTGTAAAAGAAATTATTCTGCTGGTCAGGCATCTGCCTAGCAGATGTGGTGTAGCGTATATGGATTTGTCCGAACGCAGTGACCCCTCCTTCTGAAACTGAAACTCCCTGTCTTCTGAGGTGAAGGGGGTGTTGGGGTTCTGAGGGTTTGGTTGGTCGGTCATCAGGGACACCTGTTCGCTTTTCAGTGTCTTGTTTGAATTTTTTTTTTTTACTTTCAAGTGTAACAGGTGAATAGTGTGTGTGTTTGTGTGTGTGTGTATGTGTGTGTGTGTTAATGTTCATTCTCTTTCAGCATTTTGAATAAAAAACAAACTGAAGCAGGTGTCCACTGATCCTGAGAGGCTTTTGATCTGCAGCCTCGACATGACATGTACTGCACTGTATGTTGGAGAAATTGATTTGTTATTAGTCTGTATGAGAATATGACTGTTGGGTTTGTGTGTCTGATGGAGGAATCCTGTATAAACTCTTGTCAAAATCTCAATAATTCTGCTACTTCATACTGCAGTATTTTATCACCCGTGCTGATGGTACTCAGAATAGTACAAAACAATGACAATAGCATTAGTGATGATGTTAATAATGATGATGATAATGATGATTATAATTTTAAAAGATAAAATACTACTACTACTATTAAAAGGACAGAATAGGAGTTCCTCAACCACTGGCTAGAGCCATTTATGAACCACATCATCAGCTATAGTGTTATATCTTTACACATAATAAATTGTGGTGTGGAACATTTGCACAAAAGGTTGTCAGTATTTTATAATCTTAGCTCAGGATGTTCAACTTTAACTGCAGTAAATTATGCTGTTTTGGCTGATTGTAGTTAATGTGTACAACAAGGCAGGGAAAAACATGAAATCTGTACTGAATCCTTCAGGAACGCCCCAAACTGGAGGCGGAGAGACGAGAGCTGCTGGAGAGTATCGCCAGCGACAAGCAGCTGTTGAGAGACCTGGAGGACAAGTCGCTCAGTCTGCTGCAGAAAACGGAAGGTACGGCGTTGTTGAACAACCTGTTGGCAAAAGATCCTTAAGGTCAAGTTGTTCAGGGCTTGATTCAGTGAATGTTGTGTTGTTCAAAGAGGGTGAGTCCTGCGCGTCCCAGTGCATTCAATCAAAATCTTATATTTGATTACACATACTTACCGTGACCCACTTGTGCAGACTCCAGCAGGGGTCTGGATTCCTGTCCTGTCCAAACTACTAGTCCGCTAAGTGGAGAAATTGAAAGAAGCTGCGGCAAATAGCCTCCCTTGTGTTACCGGAAGCAGCGTCCTCTTTTCCAGCAGCCATCTTTTACTTAAACGTAATTTTAGGAAGAAAATTTCCTTTTGGCTCTTCACATCAAAGAATTTCCATTCTCCTGAAAACAGAGTGTGACTGCATACACAGCTGGGTAGAAACTTTCAAACATGGTAGATACTAGTGAACTTGGGAGTTGCAGACCACAAATGTAGCAGAAGAAGAAGGGGTTTCCATTTAAACATGAGTTGGATGTGACTGGTCATTTTTTGTGACAGGCAAGACAATGACTTGACAGCCCTGATCTATGGTCTGAATCTTGATTGTGTCTGTGGGGGGAAATGGTTCTGATTTGCAGGTCAGCAGAATGTCCAGACTTTGATAATGTGCATTCATCTCTTTTAATCCATTCAATCCTATGGAGTTTACAGCCTGGACAGGTTCCCCTGCCATAGTGATGTGGAAAAACAATGAAAATATTCTGAAATTGACCGTTTTTTTCCCCTCCCAATTGACTCGTGGGGACACAGTCAGAAATACTGTAGAAGTTTGTTCCCTTTGTTTGGGGTTTATGCACTTGAAAGAACAGACAGGGGAAGTTTGTTGGAGAGGTTATCTAGAGATACTGTGCAGTCCATTTATGTCATATAGTTAACAAATAGTGAAGAGTGGTAACTCTCTCCATTTCACAAGGTACACAACTTCATGTCAGTGATGCTTACGCTACTGATTCAGCTAGCATACAGGTAAATAAAAGGTACATTGGAACAAACCCAGACACTTCCTCAGAAAAGGAAGCACCACACCTTATACCAATCATTTGACATGTGCACACAGCAACAAAGACAGAAGAAATGTGCAAACACAAATTAGCTTTTATTCAAGACTGGCATAGCCTCTTTAATCCTGAATAAGCCACACAGAACACATAGACAATACAGAACAAATACATGGTTGCCTCAGTAGTTTATCCTCTGGAAATTAACAAATAATGAGGCCAGGAGATGATATGATTAACAAATAGTAAAGAGTGGTAACTCTCTCCATTACACAAGGTACACAACTTCAAGTCAGTGATGCTTACACTACAGATTCAGCTGGCACACAAGTAAATAAATTTATGTCATATAGCTTCATTTAATTGACTTATTTCATGTAGTTTCACCTATTTTGCAGTGTACAAATGTCTTGTTATAAATAACCCATTTGACAGGGAGTTTGTGTTGTCATGTAAATATTAGTTCATCAGTGTCACATTGTTTACGTTTGTCATGGATACTTGCCAAGTTAATGCACTTCACTTATGTGAAACATTTTTGTTAAAGCTTCTTGTGTAGCTTTGAATGTGTGGTGTTGTGTGGTGTACCACTATGTGTGGAAGCCTTGCAGTGGCTCTTGCGGTGGGATGGGGTACGAATGACATGAGTAAATCATTCTGTGAAGCTTTCTTTCAGGGGATGATAATACTGCTATTGCTGGTTTGTATTGATGCGGTTTACAGAATGTTACACCTTAATATGAGACATGACTGTATATACAGGCTTCTAACCAAGTAATGCTATTCCATTACCATGATTTGTGTATCCAGTGTGCAGTTGTCCAATTGTTTTAATTCATTTTATCAGGTGTGCACCACTGATTTATCCAGTGTGCATTTGTTCCATTATTGCTATTCATTTATCAGGTGTGAATCACTCATTTATCCAGTGTGCATTTGTTCCATTATTGCTATTCATTTATCAGGTGTGAATCACTCATTGACTCATCACTCATTCTGGACAGTTTGCTGGTAATAGTTTTTGGCTTGTTTTGTCGCGTGAATTTGAATGAGATTGTTTTCGTTTTCTCTGACAACCAATTATCCTTGTCCCAAAACTTGAATTTTTGACCATATATGAAAAGTAGGTAATTTGTCAAAGTTACTTTGGACACATGTACTGAACTTTACATTGGTTAAGAGAGCTAAACTGAATTATGGATCAGATATTTTTTCCATTTATTCATAGAAGAGAAAAAAAAATGGTCTTGTGCCCTAGTGCACAGCCCACAGTGTTCAAATTTGCCTGTGGAAGTTTTTGATAGAATTGCATCGTTGTGAGAGAAACATCATTATGTCCTGATAATACCATTAGTTTTTCTTTAACGCATACAGAAAATGTTCTCAAACACTTCAGGAAAGAAGCATAAGTGAAACCATTCTAATGCAACTTTATGAAATGAATAAGAGACTCATATGTCATATATATCAGAACTAAAAGATTTGGATCAATTTCTCAATTTTCAGATGAAACTTTAAAGCAAACTTGTTGATTACAAGCATTGTCATCATTCATTTAAGTTGTTATTTGTATGATTTTGTTTGTTCATTTAATTTCAGTATTGGACATTGATATTTGAAGCTGTTTCATAAATGTGTGCAAGTGTACGTGATCAAATTATTTTACAAATATTGCAGGGTGTATTTCAAGCTTTGTTTGATGTTATCATTGAATCCTCCTGTTTTGCTGATTTGCTCAGTGTTGTAACTAATATTTAAGTGCTTTGTTGTCATGTGACTAGTATTAACTGTGGTTTTAAGTATGACAAATGTTAAGGATGACAAATGTAAAATGTGATGGAGAGAAGGGGTAAAATAAGAGTAGGAAAAAGGGAATATTTACAGGTTGTCTGTGGGTGATTTACTAAATACAATGGCTAGAGTATGTTTTATCATTGTTTAGTCTTGGTGTTGTGAATATTCTGGATTAATTTTACTACAGCTTGTATTTTTATATTCTCTATAAGAAATCAGCATTAACATTCCTCATTTGCTGTTATCATGAACATTGCCATATGCCTATAGGCCTTAAACGTAATAGTTTTGCCTGTGATTTTATGACAGTAGGGAGTGAGAGAATGAAAACAGCCAAGACACAAGCTAAATAATTCTTCAGTTCTATCAGTGGTAACAGAAAAGGTGTTGTGCATATGGAAGTGTAGTGTTGATAACATGACTTTTTATTTTTTTGGTGATGTTACATTTAATTGCAATTTCTTTCTTTTTTGACTCACTTGTGTAAACAAAGTGAGTCTGTGTTTTAACCTGGTGTTCGGTTGTCTCTGTGTGTGTGTGTGTGTCTGTGTGTCCATGGTAAACTTTAACATTGACATTTTCTCTGCAAATACTTTGTCAGTTGACACCAAATTAGGCATAAAAATAGGAAAAATTCAGTTCTTTCCAGTCATCTTGTTTAAAACAATATTGCACCTCTGGGATGGGCACAAAAAAATAAAAAAAGAAGCCTAATTATATGCAAACTGCATTTACTGTTATATTTATATTTTTTGTATTCTCTAAACTTGGCACTTTGACCTCTTATTCTGACACAACAACAAGAAGAGTCATTGTTATCATTTTTTGTTCAAACAGGAACTTCTTTTGCTAAGCATGGAATTTTTATTTATGTCATTGTTGATAATTTCCAGTCTGAACCCGTTAAAATTGAACATGGAGTCCCACAGGGATCTTTTTAGGCCCAGTGCTCTTCACACTGTACACTGCTCCTCTCGCTGAAATTATCAACCGCCATAATGTCAGTCATCATTCTTATGCTGATGACACTCAACTCCAGAAGAGTGATACACCTGAAAAACTGTTGTCGCTCTTGCAAGAAACATCTAACTGCTTCCTGGATATTCAAAATTGGATGACTCTAAATAAGTTACAATTGAACGCGGACAAAACTGAAGCAATGGTCATAGGAACTAAACAAAAACTCTCTTCCATTACAACTAATACAATCAAACTTGGCAGTACATCCATCCCTCTGTCCACTTCAGTCAGGAACCTCGGCGTTGTCCTTGACAACACACTGTCCATGCAAACATTTATCAATCAGACATGTCAATCCTGCTACTGTCAACTGCGGCGCATCAGTTCCATCCGGAAATATCTGTCCACTGACGCAACATCTAGACTTGTCGTTTCTCTCATTCTCTCTCGCCTTGACTACTGTAACTCTCTATTGTCTGGTTTGCCTGCTTCATCCATTCAGTCCCTTCAGCGCATACAAAATTCTGCTGCCCGACTCGTCCTCAGAAAGAAAAGATCTGAGCACACCACTCCTCTTTTGCAACATCTCCACTGGCTCCCTGTGTCACACCGAATAAAGTACAAGATCAGCACTCTATGCTACAAATGTATTCACAAATCAGCCCCTTCCTATCTCTGTGGCTGCCTTCACCTCTACACTCCATCTCGCTCACTACGATCAGCTTCGGATCCACTCCACTTACATATACCCAGATTCAAACTCTCGACTGTTGGCCACCGTTCTTTCTCTGTCTCTGGACCTTGCAATTGGAATGAACTTCCTCTTTCGCTTCGTCAAGTCTCCACACTCAGCTCTTTCAAGTCTGGCCTTAAAACCCACCTCTTCCCAAAGTAGCCTCCCTTCCCTGCCTCTTCCTTGTCTTTTTAGTTTTTTTTCAGTTTTAGAGTTATGCTTGCGTGAGAATGACTGGTGCGAAAGCGCTTTGATTTGTTTATGCACAAGATTTAGCGCTATATAAGTACCATTATTATTATTATTATTATTATTATTTTGCAAACGTTTTGGTGCAGATAGTAAAAAAGGAAAATTACTCTGTAATTAATGCTAGGGGACTTAATTTATCACAAGTGAGTCTTGAAGGCCTTGTTTTTTGTTTTTTTTTGACGTTGTGGTGACGTACACCACTGTGAACAGATACTTATTCCATCGAAATAGTCTTGAATTAGTAAAGCCCCTCCATCTCTACAGTATTCCATTAATTTGTTTAAACCCTTCTTCCTTTAGAATTACACTCATCTTGCTGCAAACTTTCCCCACTTCACCGAGTTGGGAATGAACACCTGACCTCAGCTGAGGAAGGTTAAAACAGCAGGAGAGGATTGGGCCCCACCTTCCTATGCCGAGCCCTGGACTCAAGTGGATATAAGCTTACTGCTGTAATAGCTGTGAAAGGCAATGGGAACTGTAACCTTTAATTATTTACATGATTTTGTAGACAGACAGTGCCATGTGCATCACTACTTAGACAGATTTCTAATTAGTGAAGCAGTGTTAGTGAGGGATAACATAGCATTTGGTGACTGATGATGCAGGTGACAGAGCTCTGTTGTGACAACAGTGACTCATTTTCCCAATTGCACAAAGTAAATACCTTCCTCCAACTCACCAGCTGAAAGGAACTATGCTTCCAAAAGTCATGGGTAAAACTGTTCTATTATCTACAATAAAGAGAAATAACTCTCTCTGTAATCTGTTTTAGTTTTACAAAGTTTAAGGATTTCTTTCTTCTTTTTTTTTTCTTTTTTTTTCTCATCTCAATCTGGCAAGAAAAGTAACTGTTTTCTCACAGTTTCAGTTTTCAGTTTGAAGGACATGTAAAAGTGTGTGGACTGATCCACATTGGAAAAAGAAGAGAGAAGCAGATGCCTTACCTGTGTATGAACCAATGTTCTTGTCAGGCCTTACCCCCAGTTAACTGGCTGTCAGTGAGCATGCTCCCAAAGCTCATTACAATTAGCAGCACTGTTCTACAAGCCATTTTAACATTAGAAATCTAAAGTGACAATTTTTCTCATTTTTTTCTTTCTTTTTGTTTTGTAGTCTTGTGTAAAGATGGGCAGCAAGTGATTAGCATTACAAATCAAAATGTATTTCTTTTCTAAGCCTGACCAACACGTTGGGTATACACGAAGGTATCTGCTTCCTTTTTTGCTTCCCCAGACAATGTTGTGTAGGACATGTGGATCGGTCCAAACGCTTTGGCACCTCCTGGAAACTGAAACGGACACTTTCCTCACTGTAAGATGTCAGCTGGTGGTAGTTACGAGGATTCCCTCAGCCGGCCATTAACTCATTCTGCTCCAAGGTACAAGTTAACTCATACCATGATTTAACTTGTACCATGATTACTTCCCGTGTGGACCAGGTTCGAGTAGTCTCATACCAACACATCATTCTAATTTTGTTTATTCTTGATTGGTACAGTTGGGATTCAAAACTGAACCGTTTACAGATTCCGGAAGCATGAAAACAAAGCTTTGTTCAACCAATTGAATCAAACATTCTCCATCAATTTTCGCCATTTTAGTGAACCACGCTGGTTTTGGGTTGGTTTTTTTGTTGTTGTTTTTTTTACTGCAGTGGTCCCATGTATTTCTGGTCCTGGAGAGTTGTAACAGGCATGTAACTGTGGGGTAGAATGAGTTACGCAACAGCGGCTGATGTTTGACTGGCCGGCTGCAGGTCACATTCTGGATGACCAGGACCTGGTGGACACGCTGCAGCAGAGCAAGGGAAAGAACCATGAGATTTACACCCGTGTCCAGCAGTCGGAGGAGACGGAGAAAAGCATCAACATCGCCCGCAAGAAATACCTCTCCGTCAGTGGTCTTTCTTGGTTTCTGTGTGTTTGTAGAGTGTATCTTTTTGTGTGTATGTGTGTGTGTGTGGAAAGGGGAGGGTATGTGTGTGTGGAGTTGGGGAGAAGGGCTGTCATTGTGTGTGTGATGTGCGTGTGTGTGTGTGTGTGTGTGTGTGTGTGTGTTCTCTTCACCAGGTTCTATCTTTCATTGTTTGTAGTCTCTATGCATCACAGACTTCTTAATTTCTCTGACTTGAGAACAGTTAAAGTGAACTTCCTCTTTTGCTTTATCATGTCTCCGCACTCAGCTCTTTATAGTCTGGCCTTAAATTAAAACCCACCTCTTCCCGAGATGGCCTCCCTTCCCTGCCTCTTCCTTGTCTTCACTTTTTTCTAGTTTCAGATTTATGCATGCATGTGTGTGAATGACTTATATGAAAGCGCTTTGATTCGTCTCTGGACAAGATTCAGTGCTATTTCTTCTTCTTCGTTCATGGGCTGCAACTCCCACGTTCACTTGTTTGTACATGAGTAAGCTTTTATGTGAATGACCATTTTTACCCCACCATGTAGCCAGCCATACTCCATTTTTGGGGGTGTGCATACTGGGTATATTCTTTTTTCTATAACCCACCAAACGCTGACATGGATTACAGGATCTTTAACATGCGCATTTGATCTTCTGCTTGCATATACACAAGAAGGGGGTTCAGGCACATACAGGTCTGCACATATGTTGACCTGGGAGATTGGAAAAATCTCCACCCCTTACCACCAGGTGCCGTTACAGAGATTCAAACCCAGGACCCTCAGATTGAAAGTCCAAGGCTTTAACCACTTGGCTACTGCGCCCATCAAAGGGCTGTATAAGTACTAATTATTATTATTGTCCCGCACACAGGTGGCACGGCGGGGGGCGGTGCTGTACTTTGTGCTGGCGGAGCTGGCCAGCATGGACGTGATGTACCAGTTCTCCCTGGCCTGGTTCCAGCGCATGTTCGCCTCCTGCATCTCCTCCCCGGCCTCTGACACCTCCTCCATCGCTTCCTCGGCCGCCACGGCCGCCGCTGGTGCCCACGCTGCACAGGAGGCTGGCCCCTCCCGCCCCCTGTCCAGTCACACGCTGGACAGCTCCAGAGGGGGTGGGCAGCAAGGGCTGTCAGATGTCAGCCAGAACATGAGTGAGTGGGGGGCTTTAGGGGGAGGGGGTTTGTGGGGGGGTGGGGTGGGGGCGGACGGTGGAGGGAATGCAATGCAGTATGATACGGTGCGGTATGATGCGATGTGATGCAGTGCAGTGTGATACAAAGTAATGCAGTAGTGCAATAGCAGCAAGCAGTTTCAAAGATCTCTTTCCAGTGCTCTTTCTGTTAATGCCAATAGCTGCTATTAGAGATAGGATCTTAGTACCAGTTCAAATAGTTACAAAGATCACATTCCATTGCTCTCTCTGTGAATGTCAACTACTGCTATTAGGGCCGGCACCTTTGTATCTCTTTCTGTTAATGTCAGTAGCTGTTTTTAGGTATGGGATCTCTGTACCAGTTCAAACTGTTACAAAGACCACTTTCCAATGCCCTTTCTTTGAATGCCTACAGTTGCTATCAGGGACAGGATCTTTGTACCACTTCAAACAAAGTCCACTTTCCAATGCTCTTCTGTAAATGCTGATAGCTGCTATCAGGGTAAGGATCTTTGTACCAGTTAAAACAAAGACCTTTCCAATACTCTTTCTTTGAATCCCATAGTTGCTGTCAGGGATGGGATCTTTATTCTTGTTCAGACAGTTACAAAGACAATGAAAAAAGAAAAGGAAAATTCCCCAACTCTACACACCATTCACAGTCTCTCACCTTCCTCTCCTCACCTGTAAAAATTCCCCAACTCTACACACCAGTCACAGTCTCTCACCTTCCTCTCCTCACCTGTAAAAATTCCCCAACTCTACACACCAGTCACAGTCTCTCACCTTCCTCTCCTCACCTGTAAAAATTCCCCAACTCTACACACCAGTCACAGTCTCTCACCTTCCTCTCCTCACCTGTAAAAATTCCCCCCCTCCACATACTTATTAGTCTCTCACCTTCCTCTCCTCTCCTGTAACCCCCCCTTCCCCTCCACACACCAGTCACAGACTCTCACCTTCCTCTCCTCACCTGTAAAAATTCCCCCCCTCCATACATGTTACACTCTCGCACCTTCTCCTCACCTGTAAAAATTCCCCAGCTCCACACACCAGTCACAGTCTCTCAGCTTCGTCTCCTCACCTGTAAAAATTCCCCCCCTCCACATACTTATTAGTCTCTCACCTTCCTCTCCTCTCCTGTAAAAAGTCCCAGTCACTCCACACACTAGTCACATCTCTCACCTTCCCCTCCTGTGTGCCAGGTGAAGGGAAACTGATCCAGTACCTGTCACAGTCTCTCACCTTCCTCTCCTCACCTGTAAAAATTCCACCCCCCCCCTCCACACACGTTACACTCTCGCACCTTCTCCTCACCTCGAAAAACTCCCCCCACTCCACACACCATTCACAGTCTCTCACCTTCCTCTCCTCACCTGTAAAAATTCCCCAACTCTACACACCAGTCACAGTCTCTCACCTTCCTCTCCTCACCTGTAAAATTTCCTCAACTCTACACACCAGTCACAGTCTCTCACCTTCCTCTCCTCACCTGTAAAAATTCCCCAATTCTATGCACCAGTCACAGTCTCTCACCTTCCTCTCCTCACCTGTAAAAATTCCCCCCCTCCGCATACTTATTAGTCTCTCACCTTCCTCTCCTCACCTGTAAAAATTCCCCAACTCTACACACCAGTCACAGTCTCTCACCTTCCTCTCCTCACCTGTAAAAATTCCCCCCCTCCACATACTTATTAGTCTCTCACCTTCCTCTCCTCACCTGTAAAAATTCCCCTACTCTACACACCAGTCACAGTCTCTCACCTTCCTCTCCTCACCTGTAAAAATTCCCCCCCCCCCTCCACATATTAGTCTCTCACCTTCCTCTCCTCTCCTGTAAAAAGTCCCAGTCACTCCACACACTAGTCACATCTCTCACCTTCCTCTCCTATCCCTGTGTGCCAGGTGAAGGGGAACTGATGCAGCACCTGTCACAGTCTCTCACCTTCCTCTCCTCACCTGTAAAAATCCCCCCCCTCCACATACGTTACACTCTCGCACCTTCTCCTCACCTGGAAAAACTCCCCCCACTCCACATACCAGTCACAGTCTCTCACCTTCCTATCCTCACCTGTAAAAATTCCTCAACTCTACACACCAGTCACAGTCTCTCACCTTCCTCTCCTCTCCTGTAAAAATTCCCAGTCACTCCACACACTAGTCACATCTCTCACCTTCCTCTCCTGTCCCTGTGTGCCAGGTGAAGGGGAACTGATGCAGCACCTGCAGAACATGACGGAGCGACTGACCCACAGCATTTATCGCATCGTCTCCGTCGGCCTCTTCTCCAACCACCAGCTGACCTTCTCCTTCCTGCTCTGCGCCAGCATCATGCGAGCCAACTCCCAGGGGTCTGCTGCCGACGTCGCCGCCAGACTCCCAGCATCCTCGGTGTCCTCCCTGCCCGCCAGTGAGAAGTCGGTCAAGGTCACCAAGACGGAGGGAGAGAAGAAAGAAGAGAAGGTCTGTGTTTGGGTGTAGAGTTTGAGTTTGATGATCTTGTTGGTTTGTTGCCCTGAACACTTTTGTTGTTGTTGTTGTTGTTGCTGCCCTGTCATCTGCATCGTTTCAGTGGCATTACTCCCATGCCACTCGTTCTGAGTCCCCTGTTAACACCCCCTTAATGTCCTTAACACTTTGTAATCCAAGTACAGTCCCCTATTAACACCCCCTTAATGTCCTTAACACTTTGTAATCCAAGTACAGTCCCCTATTAACACCGCCTTAATGTCCTTAACACTTTGTAATCCAAGTACAGTCCCCTATTAACACCCCCTTAATGTCCTTAACACTTTGTAATCCAAGTACAGTCCCCTATTAACACCCCCTTAATGTCCTTAACACTTTGTAATCCAAGTACAGTCCCATATTAACACCGCCTTAATGTCCTTAACACTTTGTAATCCAAGTACAGTCCCCTATTAACACCGCCTTGATGTCCTGAACACTTTGTAATCCAAGTACAGTCCCCTATTAACACCGCCTTAATGTCCTTAACACTTTGTAATCCAAGTACAGTCCCCTATTAACACCGCCTTAATGTCCTTAACACTTTGTAATCCAAGTACAGTCCCCTATTAACACCGCCTTAATGTCCTTAACACTTTGTAATCTAAGTACAGTCCCCTATTAACACCGCCTTAATGTCCTTAACACTTTGTAATCCAAGTACAGTCCCCTATTAACACCCCCTTAATGTCCTTAACACTTTGTAATCCAAGTACTGATTTATCCGTAACATCCGGTTGCTGCCTGTGGACTGAGTAGGAATATCTGTGGGTGCATTTAGTTTCCATTTCTCAGTCAGTTGTGAGTGTGCACGAGTTCTTATATTGATATGCACATGTATGTATCCTAGATTCCACTGTATCTGTGTTTATGTGTGATTTTTGGTTTATGTTTGTACCTTTTTATGCACTGCTCCCCCCCCTATCCTTGTGATCCTGGTACACTTGGTAATAGACATATTCTATTTTATTCTGTTCTCACTAGGTGCTGTTAGCTCATTGGCTTCAGTCTCTACATTAATTGCCAGTGTTTTCCAGTAGGATTGAAGTATTTTTAACGATGTGTGTGTTTTGTATATGAATTATGGCTTGACAGTGCACTCAGTTGTTATAAGGCTGGTCCACAGAAACTACAGTGATAGGGTGGAAAGCGTTATGGTCAAGTTGTTCAGTGCTGGTGTCTTGGTGTTGTGGAGGTTTTGTTGTTTGAGGTGGTGGGAGCCCTGGAGGTCTGTGTTTGTTTCTCTCCAGTTTTTATTTCCCCTGATTGGGTTCGATTCTGGCACCACTATCCGTTGCATTCTTCAGAGGTAGAGATTTTTTCCCATCTCCCAGTTGTCAGGTAGAAATGATAGTATTAAACACATGGAGGTGGGGGTAGGGGGGTAGGTGAGGGGGAAACAGGGTTGTGGGGGGGATGGATGTGAGAGTTCCTAACAGAGTCTGCAGAGTGTTCTACATCAGAGAACCATTGTCCAGGGCATACTGCTCATCAGTCACTTTTCATAAGAAATTAATTGTGGCTTTTGAAATCTTCAATGTTGCCTGTGGCTCTCAAAATGTCCTTGTAAATGTGAATCAGCAGATTAGGGAATAACCATTATTTTGCTTGTTTTAATTTCAAAGATTGCCATACACTCACCATTTTGATCAGCAACAGTTATTACTCCATAAGCAAGCAAACATGCCAAGAAGGAAAAGATAACACTTTTTAATTGATGATACCAGGAAATTTTCAACACCAAAAACATATATTTAAGACAGAAATGAGAAGAGATAAAGAAGGAAATACTTTTTTTTCAGTTCCACTTAGAATTCTACATCATCTTCCCCCTGCCCCTTCCCCCCACCCGATGGAGAATTGTTGATTTAATCAGTCAAACAAAGCTTTGTTTTCATGCTTCAGAATCCGTAAACGGCTCAGTTCAGAATGCCAACTGTACCAAGCAAGAATAAACAAAATCAGAATAGTGTATTGGTACGAGAATACTCTTACCAGGTTCACGGGGGAAGTAATCATGGTACGAGTTAAACTTGTACCTGGAGCAGAATGAGTTAAGCAAAATCAGCACTAACGAGAACACAGAAAGCAGTAAATGCACTTAGAATTCAGGCCACACTGATCTTTTTTCACCAAGGCTCATTGGTCAAGGGGTTGATTAGCTTCACAAACCTCCACTGTTGCTATGTCTTCCTTCTCACTCTTCCTTTCCTCCCTTCTCTGAACAGCGCCTCTCTGAAGACTCCATAGACCCTAAATCCGGGCCAACAGAAGAGGGCGGAGACTCGGGCAGTGATCGCACAGGGGCGGGCAGTCCCAGCCAATCGGTGGGGGCGGAGGATGCGATTGACGAGCTGAGCGACGTGAACAGTGCCATGGGCTACATCGGCGACCTAGAGTGGAAGATCTTCCTGCAGGGCAACGTGATGGCCACCATGGCTGATGAGGCCCTGCTGAAGAAACACAATGGTGTGGATTGTATTGTGTTGTGTTGTCTTGTATTGTATTGTGTTGTGTTGTCTTGTATTGTATTCTATTGTCTGATTAGGCCTTGCTGAAGAAACACAATGGTCTGTGTTGTCTTGTCTTGTCTTGTCTTGTCTTGTATGATGAGGCCCAGCTGAAGAAACTCAATGGTGTGTATTGTCTTGTCTTGTCTTGTCTTGTCTTGTAATGTTTTTGCCCTTTGTCACAACATACTTCTCTGTGTGAAGTTTAGTCTGCTCTCTCTGCAGGGGGAGCGCTTTGCTACAGTGTATTGCCACCCCTTTTTTTTTCTTTTCTTTTTTTTTTTTCCTTTCCGTTTTTCTGTGTGGGGGTGGGGAAACTTTGTTTGGGTTTTCTGTTGTGGGGTTGGAGGGCTTGAATCATTGAATGTGACAGAATCAGTATCAGAATCATATTTATATAGAAGTAATGCAGCCTTTAGTTAAATAGAATAAAGTGGTCAAAAGTCCAACAAGTGCACTCTTTGGATGTAATGAACGAACCTTAAAACAGCATTTTAGTACAATTACAGGCCTGAAAAAGTGTGTAAAAGTCCAGGATGTGGTGAATGAACCATACAGCATTTTAGTATTATTACCAGCCTGGCATACAAAGTGCTTAACTCTTTCACCACCAAGTTTCTGCGTTAAAAATGCTCCCCAGCGCCAAATATTTTTAGATATAATGCTCTCAGTCGCAGGCTTTGGTTCAAGTCAAAACCACCCAGTGGACTTGTTCACTTCAAACTGGGCCAGGGGCAAAGATTAGTCATTGTTCTGTTGGCAGGAAACTGGCTGCAGCTGTCAAGCTTTGTTACAATGTGAAAAATGTTCTTCTTTTTTTTATATGACCTTTGATGTCAGCATAAGTTGCCTATGGTGGTGAGAGTTAAACATCCAACCAGTGTTCTCTCTGGATGTAATGAACGAACTTCAGTGACAACAACAACATTATCATTATTATTACAGGCCTGACAAAGTGCTTAAAAAGTCCAACCAGCATTCCCTCTGGTTGTAATGATCGAACCATAACGACAACAACAGCAGCAACATTATCATCATTATTACAGGCTTGACGCCCATGGAACAGCTGGAGGTGGACAGTGACGGGGGGGAGCGACAGTCGGCCAAGTACCGCAAGCCCCCGGCCTGGGTGATGGAAAGCAGCTGGCTGCAGTGTCAGTTCCTGTCCGCCATGCTGCCCATCTTCGCCGGCCTCTGCCGCTCCCTGCGCACCAGCGGTCAGCAGTGGCGGGCCTTCCGGGCCTCCTCCGACTGCTTCCTGCTGATGGAGACGCCCTTCGTTCCTGGTGGGTGGAGCAAGGGTGGACCAGGAGTGTGGGGGGTTTGGGGGGTCCCTGTTTACATCCCCCCGCCCTGTTTAATTGTGTGTGTGTGCGGGGAGGGGTGGGGCATGTTTTCATTGTGTGTGTGGGTGTTTTGCTTGTTTTGTTTGACATTGTTGCCTTCTGAAGTTGTGATTCAGTGTGTATGTATTGTTATTGTTGTATCATCCAAACCCCTAAAGGGCGCAAGGAATTAATTTCTTTAGATCTTTGTGAAGAAGCCTGCAAATAAAGACACCCTTGCTCCTGGTGGGTGGAGCAGGGTGGAGGGGGTGGGGGTGGGGGCTTGGTTTACATTGTATGTGTGTGCGTGTGTGTGTTTTGCTTGTTTTCTTTGACATTGTTGCTCTCAGAAGTTGTGATTCAATGTGTATGTATTGTTACTGTATCATCCATTCCCCGAAAGAAGCAGAGGAAAATACACTGATCTAAGACCCTGAAGGCCATGGGCAAGCTTTTCCAAACTAGATTAGTAAAAGCACCTGGGACAGAAAATGGCCAGTTATGGAACATTTCAAACAAATGAACAAAACCACCTCAATGTGCTGTGTTAAATAATTGATTTCATCATTGTGTATGAGGTACACTGAATATGAACTTGTTGGGTCAGTGTCTTCTGTTACGCACCACACCGCAATAACATGCACGTACTGTGGATCAAGAAAAAGCCCAGACATTTTGTCGCAAGTTTCAGTTTCAAGGTAACAATTATCAAACAAAAACTAACAAGACTATGTCCATGATTATAGCTCCCACACAGATAGTGTAATCTGGAAAATTGAATTTTGCTTCCTGGATTGCGATTAAAGAATAAACAAAATTTGTTTTAACTCATTTTACCCCACAGCTTAATGCCTGCGAAAACTGCCCTGGACCAGCACTACATGAGACCACTGCAGAAAAAAAACAGGGTGGTTCACTAAAACAATGAAAATTGAAGGAGAATAGTTGATTTAATAGGTCAAACAAAGCTTTGTTTTTATGCCTCTGGAATCCGTAAATGGTTCAGTTTAGAATGCCAACCGTACTAAGCAAGAATGAAAGAAATAAGAATAGCATGTTGGTATGAGAATACTCGTACCTGGTCCACAGGGGGAGTAATCATGGTACGAGATAGCTTGTACCTGGAGCAGTTAAAGCACCACCTCATTGCAACAAAATGTGTTCCCCTCCCCTCCCAGCACCTGACGAAGACAGCCCAGAGCCTGAGGAGAACGGGAGCGGGGACATGGAGACCCCGAAGCACATGGATGTGATGGTGTTCCGCTGGGAGAGGCTGACCAAATTCCAGCAGCTGTTGCTGGTGGGCGTGCTGCGTAGTGACATGCTGGTGGCAGCCATGGGCCGCTTCGTGCAGGGCCAGCTGGGAGAGAGGTACCTCACCACCGGATCCTTCGACCTCAAGGACATCTACGAGGAGTCCACTGCCCGCTCCCCTCTCATCTTCATTCTCTCCCCTGGTGAGTTAGGGGGTGGTGGTGTCTCTCCTCTCATATTTTTACCAATCATTAATGGGTGAAGCTGGATATGACTGCTGGCATTACATATTTTGCAATATGGGTGAAGCTGGATATGACTGCTGGCATTACATATTTTTACCAATCATTAATGGGCAAAGCCGGACACAACTGCTAGCATTACATATTTTCACCAATCTTTAATGGACAAAGCCAGACACAACTGCTAGCATTACATATTTTCACCAATCATTAATGGGCAAAGCCAGCTACAACTGCTGGCATTATGTATTTTCACCAATCATAAATGCGTTAAGTTGGACACGACTGCTAGCATTACATATTTTCACCAATCATTGCAGGTTGCGACCCAGCCTCTCAGCTGCTGCGGTTTGCCAAGGAGCTGCGCGGGAGCACCACCCACCTGGACATGATCTCCCTTGGGAGGGGCCAGGGTCCCCGTGCTGAGGAGCTCATCTCCAAGGCCCAGATCCTCAAGGGACGCTGGGTCTTCCTGCAGAACTGCCACCTTGCTGCCTCCTGGATGCCTCGGCTGCAGAACATTGTGGAGAAGTACGGTCGGGTTAGGGGAGAAAAGAGAAAATGTCTTATTTGGGAGAAAAAGAGAAAATGTGTTTTTTGGAAAACGTCTTTATAGGGAGAAAAAGATCAATTGTCTTTTTAGGGAAAAATTGAGATTCTTCTTTTTTTAATGTCTTTTTAGGGAGAAAAAGAGAAACAGTCTTGTTAGGGAGAAAAAGAGAAAACATGATTTCTTGGAGAAATAGAGAAAGCGACGTTTTAGAGAGAAGAAGAGAAATCATTATCTTCGTCTTATTGTTTATATACACTTTTTGCCTTGACGATGACCGTGGGAGAAGGGGAGAGTTGAGAATGGATGGATGAGGGAGGTGATAAGTGGGGATGGGTGGTAGGGGTGCAGGTGTGGAGGACAGGTGATGGGAGTAGGGAAAAGGGTGGTGATGGAGAGTGAAGGAAGAGAAGGCAGGTCAACTAATTCTGGGTGAAGGAAAGCACTTGCTACTGCTTCCTTAAATCTTCTTGTTATCTTGTTCTTCTGCTCTTTTATTCCTCTTTTCTGTTATCAGTTTTTTTGTGAGTTTTTTTGTTTTGTTTTATTTTGTTTTTTTTACATTTATTTGCTTATTTATCATCATTGTCTTTTTTATTTATTTATTTATTTTATTTATTTATTTATTTATTTATTTTATTTTCATTATTACTATTTTTTTTAATTATATTATTATTATTTAGCTATTTATTTATTTTATTTTGTTTTATTTATTTTTTCTCAAGGCCTGACTAAGCGCGTTGGGTTACGCTGCTGGTCAGGCATCTGCTTGGCAGATGTGGTGTAGTGTATATGGATTTGTCCGAACGCAGTGATGCCTCCTTGAGCTACTGAAACTGAAACTGAAACTGTTATCGTTGTTGTTCTCCTTCACTTTCTTCTTTTCCTTGAACTCCTACTTCTATTCATGTGTTTCGTTTGATTTTCTTTCCTTCTTCTTTTACCTCTTCTTGTTTTGCTCTACTTGTTCATTTCAGTTCTGCTTCTTCTCCCCCTTTTTGACTCACTTGTGTAAACAAAGTGAGTCTATGTTTTAACCCGGTGTTCAGTTGTCTGTGTGTGTGTGTGTCTGTGTGTCCATGGTAAACTTTAACATTGACATTTTCTCTGCAAATACTTTGTCAGTTGACACCAAATTAGGCATAAAAATAGGAAAAATTCAGTTCTTTCCAGTCATCTTGTTTAAAACAATATTGCACCTCTGGGATGGTCACAAAAAACAAAAACAAAAAAAATGAAGCCTAATTATATGCAAACTGCATTTACTGTTATATTTATACTTTTTGTATTCTCTAAACTTGGCACTTTGATCTGATATTCTGACACAACAACAACAAGAGCAGTCATTAATATCATTTTTTGTTCAAACAGGAACTTCTTTTGCTTAGCATGGAAGTTTTATTTATTTTGCAAACGTTTTTGGTGCAGATAGTAAAGAAGGGAAATTACTCTGTAATTAATGCTAGGGGACTTAATTTGCCACAAGTGAGTCTTGAAGGCCTTGCCTCTCTTGTTCTTTTACATTTTCTTCTTTCATACTTCAGACAGGGATGGAAGCATTGTGAAAGTTATGTAAACCCATCTACATTCTTCTTCTGTAGTTTCTTTCTTTTTTTTTTTTTTTCTTTTTTTTTAATTGAATGTGTGGTCAAAGATTTTAACATAGTGTGTTATAGGTTGTTATTGCACAACATGAAGTGAACAGTGTCATTGACAGAAAATGAATTAACCATTCTCAGTATGTTGCTGAGCTTTTGTTCACTTGTCAAATTAAGGCCAGAATCCCATTACTTTACGCTTTAGATTTGATTTGTTGTTGTTGTTTATTTCATTTTGTAACACCTGTCTCTTTTTTTTTTCATACCAGGTTCAACAGTTCCACATCAGATGAAGTTGATCCCCAGTTCCGTCTGTGGCTGAGTTCTCGACCTGATCCGTCTTTTCCTGTCTCCATTTTGCAAGGAGGAATTAAGGTCGGTTGATGTGTTCTGTTCTTCTGTTTTCTAAGATGTTAACTGCTTTCTCAGATATAAGATTTGTTTTTTGTCAGTGATTAAGTGTGTCATATGTAGATGTATTTAAGCAAAAAGCAAATAATGGATACTTACATCTTTTCATAAATTTGATTCTCTCATTTTTGACTTCCATCTTTTTCTTTCTTTCCTTCTTTCTTTCTTCCTGACTTCATCTTACTTCCTTTTCCTTGTGTATTCCTGTTGCCATGCTATGTAGTCCAGTTTGCTACGGTGATGAACTGTGCATTCCATATTTACTTACCGTTGTTTGCTTTGTAGATGACGGTGGAATCGCCCCGAGGTCTGAAAGCAAACATGCTGAAAACGTTTGGAAGTTCGGGAGCGGGTATTGTGTCGGAGAAGATGTATGAGGAGGGTGTGGCCAAAGAGGGCTGGCACACACTGCTGTACGGCCTCTGTCTCTTCAACTCTGTCATCCATGAGCGGAAAAAGTTTGGACGTCTGGGATACAACATTCCGTATGAGTTCAATGATTCCGACTTGGAGGTAAACTTGAACAGTGTACCCAAAGAACGTTTTAGGGACTTTGGTGTATGTGAATGTTTGTGTTCATATTTGGAATTTATTTTTTAAATCCAGTAGTTTGTGTTTTGGAATGAGAAGTCTGCTGTTTGATGATGAGAGGGACGTGTTGTTTCTTTGAGGTTGGTTTGGTGGTGATAGTGAAAACTGGTGATATGACTTGTCTGTTCTCTTCGTCTTCTTCTGTGTTTATTTGTGTGCATGTGCCTGTGCACGTTTATGCAATTGTGCATGTGTGTGTGTATGTGTGTGAGTGTGTGTATATGTGTGTGTGTGTGTGTGTGTGTGTGTGTGTTGTAAGAATCAGTGACCTAATAAACTCTTCCTTCTTATTCTTTATGGATACACCTTGAGAGTGGTATGCGTGTTCTTCTTATTCTTTATGGTTGCATACTAGGAATGGTATATGTGTTTACTTTTATTTTTTGTATTCTTTCATTTTTTAAATTTTTTCCCTTTGTCACAGATAACTCCAGAAAATTAATTCACTTAACAGACCTATCATCGCGTGTTCTTATTCCTTGCAGGTGTCCATCCTGAAACTGCAGATGTTGATGGAAGGTCAAGACGACATCCCCTGGGATGCCCTGCGCTATCTGACAGGGGAGGTAACTTTTGGTGGCCGAGTCACAGACGACATGGACCGTCGATGCCTTCTCAGTCTGCTCAACAAGTTCTACTGCCCAGAGTCCCTGGACCCTGGATACTGCTACTCCGCCAGCCAGGTATGTGCATAGACTGGGTGGAAAGTTCTCAGAGGAAGGAAAAGTTGATGGACGTGATTGCTCAGCTGTTGGTATGTTAAACTTCTGTCATGAGCGTAGAGATCTGTAGACTGGATCCTGGAAGCAATGGCTCTTATAAGAATGGACATTCTTCTATCTCCCAAGCCTATTGCATGCAGACCTGAAGGCTTATTCATCCCCTTCAGTATATACACACACACAGAAGAACAGATAGGCACAATAAAGATCCCACATTCTGTGTCTTTGTTCCATGGATTGTGGAAACACTGCGCCCAGCATGTGTATCCTGGAAAATGGTATATGTAGCTGCAGATGACGTGATGTAAATGTGTTATATGCACTCACATGTACCCACATGTTCAAGAACTCATACACATCACAGTTCATCACAGTACTTGCTGGCACGCTCATGCATGCACTCTCTTTCACAGACATTCTCTCAGGCATGAGCACAAACACACACAAGTGTGTGCAAACACCCACTCATATGCACACACATACACACACACACACACACACACACACACACACACACACACACGCTCACACACACACACACACACATATGCACACATCCATGCGCACACACCCACACACACACACACACATATGCACACACACACACAAACACACACACACACACACACACACACACACACACACACACACACACACACAGGAAAAAGGTTCATCTCTACCCCACAAGAACTGCATCTCTTTGACACATGTATCACAAATCAAAAGGTTCATCTCTTCCCCACAAGAACTGCATCTCTTTGACACATGTATCACAAATCAAAAGGTTCATCTCTACCCCACAAGAACTGCATCTCTTTGACACATGTATCACGAATCAACAGATGTACCAGCCAGTCCCAGAGTCCCTTCCCTTCAACATGGTGCTGAGCTACATAGAGGAACTGCCGGCAGAAGATGCTCCCGACATCTTTGGCATGACGGACAACGCGGAGAAGTCGTGCCGAGAGATGCAGGCCAACGAGATCATCCACACTCTGGTGGATGTGCAGCCCCGCATCAGTCACGGCCAAGGGAGGTCAGTCTGGTTATTCATAATGTGGCAGTTGTCTCCACTGCTGTACCAATGGTCCTAGTCGGATATGACTGACTATGATATATCGAATGGGATTGGGTCCTTTCTTTGCAGTGATTGTGATCTACAGATCTTTTAATCTGTGATTGTTAATGGTACATGCTTCGTTTTGTCTTGTGACTATGAACCCTTGCAAAATGAACATTGTCAGCTTGAGAGGAAAAGCTATACATGGTTAAACTCAGGTCTACCATACCCCCGTTTCAACTCAGTTACTCCAGGAACGTATTAACTTGTACAATGATTACTTCCCCTGTGAACCAGGTACAAGTATTTTTCATACCAACACACTATCCTAATTTTGTTCATTCTTGCTTAGTACAGTTGGCATTCTAAACTGAACGATTTATGCATTCTGGAAGCATGAAAATGAAGCTTTATTTGACCGATTAAACCTGCAATTCTCCCTCAATTTTCGCTGCTGTAGTGAACCACCCTGTTGTTGTTTTTTTCTGCAGTTGTCTCAAGTAGTGCTGGTCCAGGGGAGTTGTAGCAGGCATGTAGCTGTTGGGTAGAATGATATAACTGGCAGGAGATGTGGAGACTTCATTGAATATGTGCGCTTGCCATGTTGTGCAGCGCCCAGAAGAGCGATGACCACATCGTGCAGGAACAAGCGGCAGAGATACAGAAACGTCTTCCTCCTTGTGTGGAGCACATTGAAGAGGAGATCAACCCGTCAGGCACCAGTCAGATAAAGCACCTGCAGCTGACATTGAAAGCTGTGATGAATCGGGACGTTAACACCAGAGGGCTGGACAAAGAGAAAGTCAACAGTAAGTTAGCCATCAGAATACCATACGTCACCCTCCCCACCACCATAAAAGAGAGCTGCTGTATTGTCATTTTTTTAATTTTTTTTTGTAGTTTGTCCTTTGAATTTAGATGTCAGATCTAATATTCCAAAGTCACAGAAAAGATGAAAATGTCAGGATTTTATTCCCCACACCACAAAGAATTAGAATAATCAAGATAAATAATTTTTTTTAAAAACCAGTGTGGTTTGGAAAGCTGCCTATTTCAAAAGGAAGCAAAGTCTCTTAATTATATCTCAGCTCTTTCAAAGTTTTGGTTTTTAATGCTGTTAGTTCCAAATGCCAAGGAAACAGCAAAAAAAGAAGAAAAAAAAAAGAAAAAAAAAAAGAAGAAAAGCTGGCAATGTAAAATGAATAATGAAAATGATAACTCCTATGATAGTGCTTCATGTTGGCAGACCTGTACTTATGCTTGTGCTTCACGTTGGCAGCCCTGTACTTATGACTTAACTTCACGTTGGCAGACCTGTACTTGTGATAGTGCTTCATGTTGGCAGCCCCAGTACTTATGACTGTGCTTCATGTTGGCAGCCCTGTACTGATTATTGTGCTTCATGTTGGCAGACCTTTACTGATAATTGTGCTTCACATTGGCAGCCCTGTACTGATTATTGTGCTTCATGTTGGCAGACCTGTACTTGTGCTTGTGCTTCACGTTGGCAGCCCTGTACTTATGACTGTGCTTCACGTTGGCAGCCCTGTAATGATTGTGCTTCACATTGGCAGCCCTGTACTGATTATTGTGCTTCATGTTGGCAGACCTGTACTTATGACTGTGCTTCATGTTGGCAGACCTGTACTTATGATTGTGCTTCATGTTGGCAGACCTGTACTTATGATTGTGCTTCATGTTGGCAGACCTGTACTTATGATTGTGCTTCATGTTGGCAGACCTGTACTTATGACTGTGCTTCATGTCAGCAGCCCTGTACTTATGATTGTGCTCTATGTTGGCAGCCCTGTAATGATAATGCTTCACACTGGTAGACCTGTAATGATTGTTTCATGTTGGCAGCCCTGTAATGATTGTGTTTTGTGTTGGCAGCCCTGTAATGATTGTGCTATACATTGGCAGCCCTGTAATGATTATGCTTCACATTGGCAGCCCTGTACTTATGATTGCACTTCACATTGGCAGCCCTTTACTTATGATTGTGCTTCACATTGGCAGCCCTTTATTAATGATTGTGCTTCACGTTGGCAACCCTGTACTTATGATTGTGCGCTATGTTGGCAGCCCCAGTACTTATGATTGTGCTTCATATTGACAACCCTCTTACTTAATATTGTGCTTCACCTTGGCAGCCCTGTACTTACGATTATGCTTTATGTTGGCAGCCCTATAATGATTGTGCTTCACGTTGGCAGCCCTGTACTTATGATTGTGCTTCACATTGGCACCCCTGTAACATGATTGTGCTTCACGTTGGCAGCCCTTTACTCAACATCTCAGTCGATCCTGGGGAACAACGCCCTGGTGACGGTTCTGCGCCAGGAGATCGACCGCTTCAACCACCTGCTGGAGGTGATCCACTCCACCCTGTCCTCCCTGGTGCTGGCCATCAAGGGGGAGGTCATCATGTCAGACCTGCTGGAAGAGGCCTACAATGCCCTGCTGAGACAGGAGATCCCTGCTCAGTGGAAGGTACCCACCCACGGCAGCAAGAGAGTTAACTGTGTCTAGCATGATTTTGAAGTGAAAATCCATTCTGCTATTTATGTGTGTATGTTTGTGTGTGTGTGTGCGTGACTTAAACCTGAATGAAACAGGAAAAGAATGTTAACGCCTAAAGGTTGCTCTCGGTCGGTTCTACCCTGGTAGGTAGCCTGTTTTACAAATGAGGCTCAGCTCAGACAAAACAAAAAGTGTTTACACTTTTCTTCCAGCATTAACTCAACTTGAGTTTTGAGACAAAAACTTAAAGTTTTTGATTTTAAATGACTCAGTGTTCCTTCACATTTGATTGAATATCATTTGCATGTCATTTGAGGCAGCACATTCGACAGATTATTCATCGTTTGCAATGTCATTTCAGGCAGTTCATTGTGTTGAAACCTTCACTGTGTGCACAACATTTCAGGCAGCACATTGTTGTTGAAACCTTCACTGTTTCCATGTCATTTCAGGCAGCACATTGAGGTTGAAACCTTCACCATTTCTATGTCATTTCAGGCAGCACATTGTGGTTGAAATCATCACTGTTTCCATGTCATTTCAGGCAATACATTTGTTTGAAACCTTCACTGTTTCCATGTCATTTCAGGCAACACGTTGAGGTTGAAACCTTCACTGTTCCCTTATAAATTCAGGCAGCACATTGAGGTTCAAACCTTCACTGTTTCCTAATCATTTCAGGCAACGCATTGTGATTGAAACCTTCACCGTTTCCTCTTTATTTCAGGCAGGACATTGTGGTTGAAACCTTCACCTTTATCATTTCAGGCAGCCTCCTATGAATCCAACAAGCCCCTGGGGTCCTGGGTGAACGACCTGGAGCAGCGTGTGGACTTCTTCTCCTCGTGGGCGGAGCTGCTGTGCCGCACCATCGAGCGTCAGTTTCGCCTGGCCACACGGCAGGTGGGCCAGCCCGACATGGAAGGGGACGACGTGATCCGCATCCAGCCCAACAGCTTCTGGCTGTCCGGCTTCTTCTTCCCTCAGGGTCAGTGCCCAGCGTTGTGGCCGTGTATCAGCCTCAAACTAACCTCCTTCTGAGCTTGCCTCGAATGACCCCCCCCCAATGCTAGTTTTTACCCCGGAGTCTTTCTTGGCTAGCGTTGAATGCCCTCCCTCCCCCTTTTCCCCTGACCATGCTGGTTTTTACCCTGGGGTCTTTAGGGGTAGCCTGTATGATCCCCTGGGGTCACTTGTGACTAGTCAAGATCAACCTCCCCTGAAGTCTTATGCGTGTTTGGCATATCAGTAAAGAAAATAAAAAGATGAATAGGTTTGATGTGTGTCTGCCCATCTTCTCTTTTCCATGTGACGCTTATATTTTTCTTCCGTGGGCTTTAATTTTTTTTTTTTTATCTCATTATAAGATATAAAAGATAGAGTAGGATATTTTTCCGTTACTGAAAAGGTTAAAGGTCCTGTTTTTTTGTTTTTTTACAACCATCAGAGAAGTGATTTCTTATCCGCTGTGTCCAAGGCTCGGGATAGACAATCTTGGCCCAGTCCTGTATTTCCACCATTTAGATATTCCGCAGCCAAAGTCAGGTCCCCATTCACACCAAGGTGGAGTGATGAAAAATGGAGTAACGTGCCTTTCCCCAGGACACACCACCACACCAAAAAGACACCTTGAACCCTGATCACTGATGAACGCCAGACCAGAAGTCCACCGACTCTGCCATGGCACCCCCATTACTGAAGCAATACGTTTGAGCCAACAGCAGAGTGAGAGCTGTATTATCAGTGGTTTCTCCAGTCAATGGGAAACCATTTACAGCTTAGTCTTTTGTGAAGGACTATGACTCTCAAACTAGGAGGCAAAATTGCACTGGCTCTTAGTGCTGCAGCCTTGTGGGCTAGTTGGCCTTTGGGAACCATCCCAACGCCGACTGTCCTAAAACCCTCTTTGCCGAGAGAGTGGGGATGGAACTTGGGCAAGACACTCTCCACTATAATCAAATTCTAGCCCAAATAGTCGGAACAGCAGTTGCCTCCTCTGCTGTTCTGATGGTCATAGTCAGACACGACTGACTA
Source organism: Babylonia areolata (assembly GCF_041734735.1). Classification (NCBI taxonomy): domain Eukaryota; kingdom Metazoa; phylum Mollusca; class Gastropoda; order Neogastropoda; family Buccinidae; genus Babylonia; species Babylonia areolata. The sequence continues at coordinate 14,270,455 of NC_134896.1, read as the reverse complement.
TCATATATATACATTCTGTTGTTCTAGCCCAAATAGTCGGAACAGCAGTTGCCTCCTCTGCTGTTCTGATGGTCATAGTCGGACACGACTGACTATCATATATATACATTCTGTTGTCAGGCTTTCTGACGGCAGTGCTGCAGAACCATGCCCGCAAGGTCAGCATCTCTGTGGACTCCCTGACCTTTGACTTCCATGTCCTCAAGTTCCAAGGAAGACGTCACATGAGAGCACGCAGGAAGTCGTCTCTGGTAATCCATGAAATGGCATATGCTGTGAGTGTCCCTCTGTTGTCTTGATGCTTACCTGCATGCGCACATAGACGTTTGGTATTTTTTGGGGAAAGGGTCGTTTCTTGGTTCGTCATTTTTGCTTGATACTTTTGGATAAAATGTTGATTTTTGAATGATTTGGGAAATAGGCGTTTGTCTTTTTTTGTTTTTGTTTTTGTTTTTTTTTAGTCATTTCTCAGTAGCAATTTGTGCTTTACATCTGTATATGATATTTTAAAAATAATATGATCAGTTTCAATTGTTTATTTATTTAGTTTATAGACATTTTATGGGGTTTTGGGACATGAACAGATGGAAGTGTAGCAGTTGTCTTCACCTATTCTGTAGAGGCATGTCCTTAGATTACAATGATTTTTTTCCAGCTCAAAATTTAAAGGAGAAGCAAATTGTTTATGCTGAAAACTTAGACTTGAGAGTTGATCTTCCTCATTTTTTAAGCTGTAGATGTGTAATAGAACTTCCACTTATGTAAGAATTACATTTATGCAATGTTTTTTTTACCTAGTCGTGCTATCAAGATGTAGATATAATATTGGAAGAATTTTTATTTGTCCAGTTCTCAGCAATTTCTTTCAACTTACACTATGATTTGCATTTAAAGTGTGCTGTAAGTTTGTTTAGCTTTGAACAGGGAAAGAAAGAGTGGGTAAGATGGAGCAGGACAGACAATGTGTACACGCCGCTGCTCACCTGTGTGCTAACATTGTTGTTCGTCATTGGCAAAGTTCACATGTGTGCATCTGTCACTTTTGCACACACAGTGTTTAACTCCAGTTGGTGTTTGATGTTGTGTGATATGGAGTGGAGGACACACACCGTGATGGCTGTCACTACTGATAGTAGTATATGTGCTAGCTGCAGTGAACTGTTTACACATTGTTGTCATACATAACTGTTGCCTGTGTGTTCACGTTGTGGAAAAAAAAATCCCTTGGTTGTGCTCACTCAGTAGTCTGTGAAAAATCAGAAGATGAACAGCAATTATTATTCAAATACTTCTTCATTAGAAGTTGATCAGCATTAGTTTATCACCCAGTGCAAAAGTCAGCAGCCAGACAAGTCACAATAAGCACCTACAAAACCATTTGACAGAGTACATTCTATTCTTGCAAGACCAGATTGACCCATCACCATCTAACATCCAGGAAATGATTGACTTGATGGATTTAATCTCTGCATGCATACAACTCTAGACAACAATTATTCTGTTTTTCAGACTACAGGGTGCACTGATATTAAATTAAACCACAGTCTTCTATTTTGATTTGAAAATATGCACACTTTTCAAAGGCTTCTATAAAGATAGTTAAATGTTGTGTTGCTTTTTGCCATAGATCGGCTAAGTGTGGACAGTTTAAATGTGTTTGATCAGAGGCTACCACATGCACTGGCTCAGGTACTCAGCCACAGCTGTCCCTGGTTTTTGTAAAGTGGCTTTTCCCTGTGTCATGTTAATGTACTCGCCTGCAGTTTTGGACATTAGTTCAGTTTGTTTTTGCTGACGTTTTTTATTCTGTGGTACTGGTACTTCTTTTGCATTGTGATAGTGCTAGTGATAAGTACAAACAATGTGACACATGAAAAATAAAAAAAACAAATAAATAGATAGATAAATAAATTATATGCTTATCCAGATGATTAGTTTTGAGTTCAGGCTTTGATGGTGTTTTAGTGTGTACTGTTGATTCATCAGTAGATTAAACAGTTGTTCAGTTTTCTGACTGTTCATCGACTAAAAAGGGAAAAAAAAAAAAAGAAAAGAAAAAAAAAGACTGGATAAAATTCAGAAACGGAGCAGTAAGGCTGGACATGTGCATGTAGGATTGGATTAGTAATGTATCTGTTAAGCGTGATTGTGGAAATTTCTTTTATTGTTAGTTGTCTGTTGCTCCTGATTGTCATTTCTGTTGATCTGTGAAGCTTATTGTTCTTGTGCAAATTTCTGTGATAATCAGCTGTGTATGGATCTGAGAGGCCTGTTGTTCTTGTAGAAGTTTCTTTGTTAGTTTGAAGCTGGCAGCCATGAATATATATTATTGTTTGTGCTAATATTTTATGTGAACATTTGGAGAAAAAAAAAGAAATTTCTTTAATTGCTAGTTGTCTGGTTGTATGTTTGCTGTAGCTTTGTTATCAGTATATGGTATACATTATTGTTTGTGCTAAACATTTGAAAAAAGTCACAATTTTTGTTTTGACAGTATCAGTAACATCTGTAACTGTTATTTGTTGGGGTAGAAAAGTTTAGAATTTTTCTCTGCTCTGTTAAAATTTTGTCTGTAGTGCAAAAGCATGACACAGTTACTAAGTGCACATAACATATTCTCAGATATACAGACACTCACTCACAGTTCTGCACACACACACACACACACATTTGAGTATACACGCATGCACACATGAACAAACATGAATTTCCACTGCCATGATCACTCTCATCACTTTCACTTCCATCAATGATAACAAATCAAGAATGCAAACAATTATTCCAGTGTTATAGATCTACCTTTCTAAAATAAAAAAGAATGAGTAATAGAAACTACTAAAGAATTAAGACACATCTGACACTGACAAAAAAAAAAAACCCAAAAAAAAGACAATGCCGATCTTTGCACGTTATAGGAGAATTAGTGACCCCCTGGAGTTGAAGGGAAGTGACCGAGAACTGCTGGTTCTGACAGGGTGATGCTCCTCCTGAAGATGGAGTTCGGATCTTTGGAATGTTCCTGGACGGGGCCAGCTGGGACCCTGATCTGGACTGCCTGCGAGACTCGCACACTGACCAGCGCTTCCATGTGCTGCCAGAGATACACTTCAAACCTGTGGAGGTACTATAATGGGGGAGAGGGGAGGAGGTGGGGGGGCAATTGGGGGTGGTGGGAGGATGAAGGGGATTTAGGTTGAGGGGTGGGGGTGGAGAGGAAGGGCGATTCAGAGGTAGGGATCAAAACTTTGTGGATTTTAGACCGACATTTATTTGGGATTGATTCTTTTTAATTGCTGATAGTTTTATGTGCTGAGTATTTGTGAGTCTGGTGATACTTTAGTGGAATTTGTGGAAAGAATTATGTGTGACTATATTTATATGGTTTGGTTGAACTATACAGTTGTGTATATTGTCAGAAAAGTGTTTTATCGTGGTGGTGGTGTTTTTTCACTGTGTGTGCATATTTTTTTTCATTTTAAGCTGCATGTGATGGATGTGTATATGTATATCTAATACATACATTTATCTCATGATTTGTTATGTGGATGCCCATGGTGTTCAAGTTCCCTTATCAGAGCTATTCTATTTAAATGATTTTGTCATTATTTTTGAGTTTGTTTCTTTAACCTGCGAAGCCAAATGCAAAATATCACATGCGGATGTTTTCTGTTGATAAATCAAACTGAAGAAAAAAAGTGAATGAATTTTTCTTCCCTCAGATCACAAGACAGTATCAACAAAAGAAGAAACAACATTTCCCAAAGGACAATGAAAACCAACACAAGCACACACAGGAAAAAAGCAAACAACCAAAAACCGACACAAACAATGACAATTTGATCTCACATCAAAACACTTAACTCTTTCACCACCACGTTTTTGTGTGAAAAACACTTCCCAGCACCAATTACTTTAGAAACTATGCTCTCAGTCAGAGGATTCGGTTCCTGTCAAAACATCACAATGCACTTGTTCATATCAAACTGGGTCAGGGAGCAGGGGTTAGCCATTGTCGTATTGGCAGGAAAACTGGCTGCACCTGTCAACCTTTGTTACAATGTGGCAAAATGGTCTTATCAACATGACCCCTCGATGTGGACAAAAGTCGTCTATAGCAGTGAAAGAGTTAATAAAAAAAAAAACTCACAAAAAACCACCCAACAATGACAAGCACCCCCCCCCCCCCTCCCCCCCCACCTGAACTTATTAAATGTTGATCAACACATCCATCCTGCACAGATTCGCAGCACCCCCACGGCATCCAGCACCAGCCGCAAGGAACCCTCCGACGTGGAGCAGGACAAGAGCAAGCTCATGTTCAACTACGAGTGCCCCCTGTATCGAACCTCAGGCCGCGCAGGCATGCTGTCCTCCACGGGCCACTCCACCAACTTTGTCATGTCCGTCAACCTGCCCTCCGAGCAGCCACCGGACTTCTGGATCCTGCGAGGGGTCGCCATGCTGTGTCAGCTGGATGACTGATGGTACACCTGGTGGTGGTGGACGGGTCTTCTTGACGTGGATGTGCATGTTAACGGAAGTGATATATACCTGTTGTCAGAACTGATGTACTCCGTTGAAGAACTGATCAGGTTTCTTTTCTTGGTGAATGTACATGTTGTAGAAGTTGTGTATGTACGTTTTGTGGAGCTGAACGACACATCGAAGAACTGATCAGTTTTCTTCTTGACTTTACTATCTGTCTGTCTATCTATCTATCTATCTTATCTTTATTTATTTATTTATTCTTTTTTTTATATATATCTACAGTTTGCAGAAGTGATGTATATGTTGTAGAGCTGAAATATACATTGCAGAACAGTTTTCTTCTTGATGTATATATTCATGTTGCAGAAGTGATGAACTTTTTGTAGAACTGATGCACACCTTGAAGAACTGATAGGTTTTCTTCTTGACATACATATACATGTTGTAGAGGTAATATACTTCTTGTAGAACTGTAATTCACATTGTTAGAAATGATGGATTGTTGAAAACGGGTTGAAAATGTGGAGCTGAAAGGCATGAATGATTGTGTAGAGAATACACTGCTGGGTATTGATTTGGTGATGAATGTCTTTTTATGACCAAGAGACAGCGAGTTAAGACAATGTGAACCTGCTTATTTTAGTCATAAAGTATGTTCATCACTTCTTAAAATGATGGCTGGAGGGAAATAAATCCAGTTGACAAATGGACAATGATTATATATCAAAGTGAAAGCTGTATATATATATATATATATTGTTGACCTTTTTGTTTTCTTTGTTGGTGTGTGTGTTGCATTTTGACATACCAGTAAACGCCCTTGACAAAGACCAGTGGTCGAAACCAGTCGGGCATGTAAGAAACTGTTCTGTTGTTTTCCTTTTTTTCTATTGTTGTATATATATATATAAATCTAATGAATGTATTAACGTGCTGGTACATTGACTTAGTTTGAGGTTAAACTAATTAAGATTTCACAATGTTGTTACTATTGATTCTGATCCATTTATTAGCTTCCCTTCTTGGGAGGACTGGGCTAAGGTTCTGAAGTTGAAGAAGATGGAGGATGGGATGGAAGGCATTATTGCTTTTGACCATTTCTTCCCATCAGCCATCTGGACATCTTTGTCACCCTGATCAGCACGTTGGAAATGATTTTGACTGAAGACTTCGCAGTCTGATAAACTGAACTTTGCAGAGTTCTGGCTTTGTGAGATTACTGTATTTTGCTTTGAACTGTGAATTATTTTCACTTCCGAACATTGGTTGCTTCGGAAATGTGATGATATGGTGGTCTTTGACACTGACAGGTTATTTCAGAAATCTCTGAAGTTGAGATACTGGAACTTAAGATTTCGCAAAGCTGTATTGTGTTTTACTTCTCTGAAGCAAAACTTGTACTTAAAAAAAAAAGAAGCTTTGTTTAGTGTCAGGTGGGGGTATGTATGCTTTGTAGCTTATCATTGATATGATGACTTTAGATATTGTAATGTGGCAGGTGAATTCACAAGACAGTGACTTGTAACCTGTGCAGCGTGGAGTATGAAAGATTGCGACATGTCACCACGTGTGTCAATACCATTTGGTGTGACAGTAGTTTTAATTACACATACATTCCAGGACACACTGTTACAGTTTGGCAAGGGCACACTTTCCTGCCAATGAATCACTGTATGTTTATTTTCAGAAAAGTTTCCATTACAGTATGTAAACACACAGTTGCACCACACTATAACAATGGACATTATGAATGAAAGATAAGAGATGAGGCTCATGACATATATATATTTTTTCTTCTTCTTTTTTTTTTTTTTTGCAAAAGAAAGCATTAATTGAGAAGAGATTTGTAATTATGCTTTTTAAGTGAAAATGTTCTTACTGCTTATTTGATTCAGAATCTTTGCCATCCACATTGTTTTTTGAATTTACATGATGTGTTACTTCAGTGGTTAATTTGGACAGTACAATGCAGTGTTTGAAAAGACAATGTTTTCATGTGTGGATAGTTCAGTGCAGTGTTTGAAATAATTGACACAGTTTTTGTGTGTGGTAATCAGAGTGTGTGATGAATATGTGAAAAGAAATAAGGATAAATAAATATTTGGTGTAACAGTCCAGTGTTTGAAATTTAAGAAAATATTTTGTGGTAATCCGCGTGTGACAAATTAAAAAATGAAGGTTTAAGGAGAAAGTAATTGATACTGGATGCAAGCCATTTGTTTTGACTTGGGTTTGATCACATTGCTGGTCTGTGATACATTTCTCTATGTGTTTTTACCATTGAAACTAGTTTACAAGTGAAACTCTTTTAGCATATTGTGATATGATCAGTATTCCTTCAAAGTCTTATACATAAACCCAGCATTGTAATCCTTGCCAAATGTGAACTGCTGATTATCTGCATTTTTTTAAATGGGCTCCATTCCTTTGGAACTATTTTTCTTTGTGATTTTATAGATACATTGTTGATTAAATCCATGCATGGTTATCATTATGTGCACAATTATGTATAAATAACTTACTGCTGAATGCCTATGTTTGCAGTCATGTTTTTACTGGGGCTTTTCCCCTTCATTTCTTTAGGTAATCTGCTGATCAAATATGTCTGATGTCAAAATATTGCGTAAAATTATTTTCCCCGATGTTTTCAGATATTGAGATAAATTATTTTATACTGGTTCAGAGTTCAGTCTGGTTCGTCATTGCATCAGAACTCTGTCCACAATGAATGATTGTCAGTCTTCTTCCCTCGGGTTCATTGTGTAAATCATTACAGTCTAATAATTTGCTTTTTAGTCATGTATCTGTGTGTGTGTGTGTGTGTGTGTGTGTGTGTAAGGGAGAGATAGTGGGTAATAGAGAGGCGGAATGGGAGGTGTTTGGAACAAGTGAACAAGTTTTCTATAAAAAAAAAAAAAAATGTAATAGTCTGTTTCTGAAATGATTTAATGTTATTGTCAGCTTTAATAGAAGTCAGTCAGAAAATTGCATTGTGTTTTACCAGCTCTGCATTGTTGCATTCAAGCATTATTGTTACTTTCATTAATGAATGAAGAAGTGTGCTGCTGTTTTCCAATTTTGCTTTATTGTTACATAAATAAACAGGTGATTTCCACCACATCGAAAGCTTGTGTTTGATATTAATTTGTTGACATTCACAAGAAATTACCCATTGTAAAAAAAAAAAGATAATAAAAAACAAAATCAGCTATGACCGAAACACCTTTCCATCAAGAAATTACACCTCCCCAACCAAAGCTGCTACCATCAAGGTTCTGATAATACAGCTATATATAACCTCTTGGATACTTGGTTGGCCAGAAGGTAAGTCACTGATCTATGAATGGCAAAGTTAACCTACAAAGGGCAAATTTTGTCACAATACTCTGTGAAATAATATACCAAGCGAAATCAGCTTTCCTTTAATCTTACATACTCTTCGGCACCCAACCACAACAACTACCATTGAGTTTTACAATAATACAGCCATGTGCAGCCTCTTTAAATTGACTGAATGGTGAATGGATACTTGGCCTGCCAGATGGTAAGTTACTAACAGTCAAATGTCCCAGTGATATCCATGTAGGGCTGGGCAAGTTTTGTTCTCTTACTCTGTCAAAAGTTAATCTTAGATGCTCTACAGCACCCAAGCTACATTTTAGTTGAAAAACAAAATCTCTCCAAATAAGATTAATTAATCAGCCAATGACACACTGCACCATTGTTGATCTGTGCGATAAAACTTGCTTAGATGTTTACATTCTGACGTCAGTTTCTCATGTGGCGGGATTGGAACCTATGAAAGTGTGTGTGTGTGGTGGGAGTTAATAATAATAATGATAGTATTTATAAAGCGCTGAATCTGTGCAGAGACATATCTAAGTGCTTTCACACCAGTCATTTACACGTATGCATAACTCTAAAACTGAAGACGAGCAAGAGGCAGGGGAGGGAGGCTATCTTGGGAAGAGGTGGGTTTTAAGACCAGACTTGAAAGAGCTGAGAGCGGAGATTTGACGAAGTGAAATAGGAAGTTCATTCCAAATGCAAGGTCCAGAGACAGAGAAAGAACGGCGTCCAACAGTGGAGTGTTTGAACCTGGGTATGCATAAAGAGTGGTCAGCACAATAGGCAGACTGAAAAGGGTGGAGGAGATTGTTGAAACAAAGGTGGTTGTTAAGCTGCTTCACGACAGCTTTTTCAAGGAGTTTGGACAGGAAAGGAAGGTTAGAAACTGGTTGATAATTTTTTTTCAAAATGTTTGCATCAAGTTTGGGTTTCTTCAGAAGAAACCAAACAATTGCAGTTTTGAAAGTGGATGGAAACGTTCCAGTGAGAAGGGAGGAGTTGACAATATTGGTGATTGTGTGGAGAAGCTGTGAAACAATGGGAAAAGACAGAGGCTGGTATAGGATCGAGCTCACATGATTTTATTGTCATTTGTGATATATAGGACTGGCTCTGAGGAAAAAAAAGGAATGGCTCAGAAAATGTATGGACGCTCAGAAAAAGGAAATGGCTCAGAAAATATGAGTGGCTCAGAAAATAGTGACGCTCAAAAAAAGGGATGGCTCAGAAAATAGTGTAGGGACACTCAGAAAAGAAGATGATGGCTCAGAAAATAGTTTAGGGACGCTCAGAAAAAAATTAATGGCCCAGAAAAGTGTAGGAACGCTAAAAAAAATGGAATGGCTCAGATAATAGTACAGGGACGCTCAACAACAAAAAAAGGCAATGGCTCAGAAAATAGTATAGGGACGCTAAGAAAAAAGGGAATGGCTCAGAAACTAGTACAGGGACGCTCAGAAAAAAGGAATGGCTCAGAAACTAGTACAGGGACGCTCAGAAAAAAGGAATGGCTCAGAAACTAGTACAGGGACGCTCAGAAAAAAGGAATGGCAATAAAAATTTAATAGTGTAGGGACGCTCAACGAAAAAGGGGATGGCTCAGAAAATAGTGCTGGGACGCTCAGACTAAAAGGGATGGCTCAGAAAAGAAAATCTGAGATAGCTCAGGTGAAAAAATGTGGACAGATCATGAAAAATGGGGACAGCCCAACAAAAAAGGATGCGTCAGAAAAAAACACACACATGGGCATGGCATAGGAAATAAAAATATGTATGTGGACGGATCAGAAAAGGGGACGGCTCTCAGTATATACGTATCTGTATATTACATATATTTGGACAGTTCAGAAAAAGGTATGGGAACAGATAGGGGGAAAAACATACATGGGGCGACGCAGAAGAAAATAGAAATGATTCATAAAATGGCAGCTCAGAGAAGGGACATGTGGGAAACCAACAGTGATACGGATATCTATCACAGATGAAAAAAAAAAAGTGTGTGTGTGTGTGTGTGTGCGCGCGTGCGTGCACGCATGTGCATCTTACACTCACAGGAATAGTATGGGGAGATTATAGCAACATGCCCTGCCTGATTTATTTTTTTCCTCAAGTTATAACGGCTCCGAGTCCTCTGTCTCTTTTTGACTGTCTGTCTGTCTCCGTTTGTAAACGATACCGACCTGCATGTGTTCTGAACTGTTAATTTCAATTTTACAAAACGGCACAATAAAACACGCCAGACCTTCGAGTATGTCAAACAGGTGGTACTACACTCAGTGGCTTATGTGTGCACGCGAGCGCGCGCGCGCACACACACACACACACAATTGTATCATCCGCACAAATCTATCCAAACAACATATGTTGGAAAAAAAACAAAATTTAATCTGCTTCACTCGATATTATCACAGGTAAGCTTTTTATTCCCTTCTCAAACACACAAAATAAAATCCGTATACAAGCAAGGAGTTAAAGAAAGCATTTTGTGCATTCGCAGTGGAAAGGATTCACATATTAATGATACTTAACAATACAATGGTACTGTACATCAGCAGTTAGAAACAGCATTTAACGCTTTAGGCCCATGTGGATAATGCTGAAGGAAAATGATTATTATAAATAATGCCGTAGAATTTATTCCATGCACATATATTGGGTTTATGAAGCCGTATTATGGTCTGCATAGATACACTGACTAAGCATCAGTACACGAATACAATATGAATATGTGATGAATAAAATATTACGTAGCAGCCACGGACGGGATCACAAGAACAGCAAAACACGTCTGGGGTATGGGAGTCCCCCAAACTACTTACGCAAAACATGCAAGGAATCGAACATTCATAGAGATGGCTGAAAACAAGCAAGGAATATGTTGGCTATACGATCGTGGTTTGCTTTTTTCAAACTTCACTTCTTCTCGGGAAGAACCCAAGATGTTGTCATATAACTCGAATTTACTTTAGATAACAACGTGGCACATCGTCCCTCCAGACAGCTGATTTATCTCCCTTCTTCTCTTCCCACTGGCTCCCCCTGAATGCCACTGTGCCTGAGGAACATATGTGAAAGGTTACCAAAGCTGCTTCCCTCGGTGTGTGTGTGTGTGTGTGTGTGTGTGTGTGTGTGTGTGTGTGTGTGTGTGTGTGTGTGTGTGTGAAATCACAAGTATATAATCTTTCGGACGACCAGTACACTTCACCAACAATGTGTTTTCAAAGTACTAGATGATTATGAACCATTCACATCCATAGTATAAAAAAAGCAACAATCTGGGGCAGCATTATGGTCAAAATGCAAAAAATTGAAAAATACAAATGTTCCACATATCAGGAAAAAAAAATCAAACATAAATCACAAGCTTGCGTCAGACAGAATAACCGTGATCTTCTACGAGACCAACTCATTATATTCACGACTTTACGAATAATGCTCTTTGAGGATACCCCCCAGCGCTATTACAGGAAAAAAAACATTCATCTGGAGACTGCTCTGCCACACCGAAACGGGACCACTAATGTTCGACAATCGAATATAGGAAAGAAAAAAACAAACAAAAACAACAAGACGGAGCAATCTTTTACGTGTGGAATGTTCCCCAGTTCTGGAGACCTTCGAAACGAAATTAAGGTACCATAATGCCCTCGTACTTATGTTAATGGCATCATGTTCCATGCAGTCCCCTTTGCTGCTGGGACAGACGAGAGGATAAAGAAATAGAAAAAAAAGAAGAAACGCGCAGACTATCTAACTAAAAAAAACAACATCTAAAGAATAAAAAAAAAACAAAAAAAAAACAAAAAAAAACGAACAAACAAACGATATCAACGGTTATCATAACGTTTATAACAAGGAAGGGAATCACCAACTATACACAGTTCTTCAAAGCAGTTTCGAGACATCGTATTAAAAAGATGTAAACGCGGTAACAGTACGTCACAGCTAGTCACTGGCCAACACCAATAAAAAAAAAAAATAATAATAATAATAAGAGAAACGAGACATGTTCCAAATAAAATACTGTTTGATTAAATCAAGAGAAACCAGCAGTGTCGTGTCGGTCATTGTTTGAACATCTTTCACCAGTCACACACAACCGAACACAATGATCCATCAAGTGTTCCTTTGGAAGGCTTGGGAAGGCGGCGTCTGTTCTCATGACTTCAAGGGGTAGATCTGGTGGGGTGGGGTGGGGTGGGGAAGTGGGTGTCAAAGGCAGATTTGGTGGGGGTGAGATGGGGTGGACGGACTGGGTGTGAAAGGATAAAGGTACCACAGCCTTTTACAGCCAACGGGGCAGTGAATTCATTAATCACTGTGTCGTGAGCTGGAGTGGGTTGGGGGTGTGTGGGTTGGGGTGGGTGGGTGGGTGGAGTGGACTATCACCTGGTGACCAGAGTTTCCTTGGCGACGGACGTCCTGCGGCCCTTTCTGGACATGTTCTCCACACTGGGCGCCACGGTGAGCCGACTGCCGCGGTCCCGCGTGTCGGGCAGAGGGGTGGGGCCGGCACTCTCCGTCATCTCCTGTTGGAAACATCATACAGAGGGATCAGTGCCTGGGGGGTACAACGATGGAGGGGGAGGGAGGGGGGGAGAGAGAGGGGAGGGAGAAAGAGAGAGGGAGGAAGAGAGGGGGGAAGAGTCAGAGGGAAAGAGACAGAGAGAGGAAAAGAGGGAGACAGAGATAGAGGGAAAAAGGAGAGAGAAAGGGGGGAGAGAGAGGGAGGTAAAAAGGGAGGGAGAGAAAGACAGCGAGAGGGAGGGACGGAGAGAGAGAGAGAGTGAGTGAGTGTGTGTGTGTGTGTGTGTGTGTGTGTGTGGAGGGCATGCATGTGTATGCGAGTATGAATGTGTGTGTGCGCACAAAAGTAGGAGGACAAAAATCCTCAAACATCAGCTACACAGACCTAAGACAAAGGCTAATAAAACCAAACAGAAAGACTAATTACGTGCACAAATGAACACACGGTAACATTATTACCCTGCATATTGTAGTGAACACGTTCCGCAACAAATATTTGAATGCAAGAGATTGCCTGAACACAACGAAACCTCATGCTTTTGAAAAATGAACTTGAAGCTCCTAACACTTACAAAAGCAACGACGAACACTGACATAACTTACCATCCTGTTTGTAATGGAAAACAATAATACTACATTCACGAATGTGTTCACAGCCAAATATAACGCACTGGACGTGCATACGACTGCGAAACAAGAACACAAGCATCACTGCTAACTGTAGACATAAAAATCATGTGTCACCATTTTCTTTAAGCTAGAGGTCATGATAACACGGAATATAAAAAGCCAAGGAAGTCACCCATCATCAAAAATACATAAACTTGTTTCAAATTCTTCAGCCTTTATGCCCTGCTCTCATTGTGACCTCAGTTTCCCCTCATATTCCACGCCAATGGCGAAATCGCGTCAAAGTCTTCGGTGCCGGCAGATTCCTTGAGGACTTTCGTCCGAAGGGAGATGACAAAGCTCTCACTCAGTAGTCATCTTCAGGGGTGTGGGAGCGGGAGGAGGTTAGTAAGTGGTGTCCTGTGTATGGTGATTCGGAACAGTCACCACCAGAACACACACCACCAAAATGACTCGTTTGTAGGGCAGGGTCTCCTCTGACGTGTGGCCTTATGATGACCTGATAGTTTCCCGTAGACTACAGGCGCTTAGTGTGCTACAGAAGTATTAAACTGGGACAGTGTTGGGGGAATTCTGGCGAAACGGCGAAGAAGATGGGAAAGAAAAACAAAAACAAAATAAGAACGAAATGAGAAATTCAAGACATACGCATGACCAAAACTTAAAAATTAAAAACAATTACCATTACAAAGTATACAGACTAAACGTTTGGCAAATACAAGAGAAAACAAAACACCAAAGGTATTTTCATGAACCGGGACAAACACAAAATAGCACAGTATGAGAACAAATTATTTTAAAGAAACAATCAGATATGAAATGTGAAAACAGCAGTCGCTTTCTGGCTAAGATACGGAAAAAAAACTATCAACAAAAAAGCATATGTCACAGTTGTAATGGAACGGAATCCTCAGAGTTTTAATATATCACTGCTGATATTACTGACTACGTAAAGAAGAATAACATTAAGAAATATGTGAAAATAAAACAGTTCTACACAGAATTTTTAACACAATGAGAAAGAATACCAGTTCTGATGTCCTCAATCCTCTAAAAAAAAAATCACATATTTATGGACACGTTTATCAAAAAAAACCACCAACAATTTTTTGGAAGGATTACATGCATTTTGTATGTTCTTTGCTCAATGTTTATGTGAAATAAAATATTTAAAAAAAGAACCAATAAACAAGATGGTGGCACGATAAAGAACAAATGAAAGAACCACTAGACGTCAAATCTGAAATGCTTTTGGTACGATTTTAAAATAGGATCAGAAGAGGATTTCAAAATAGGATCAGAAAAGTTAAAAACACAAGTCATAAAATTGCAGTCAGTTCTCTTACTAGTCTAACCACACATAAAAGAAATTAAATACATTTGGCTCAGAGTGTTTGATAAGTCCAGATGAAGATGAACTGTTTTAGAAAGACATAATATTTCAATGGTATAAACTACTCTTTGAAAGAAAACAACAAACAACTGAGCCCACAAACTCAGCGGAAATGCTGAGAGAACCGATGTTTCTTTAACGATAAAGATACTGTTAATAACATTTAAAGAAGGCAAAATAAATGGATACATTAACATGCTTTTCACATTGCATTTTTTACATTTACATACAAGAACGAAAGCGTTACTTTACGTATACTGATTTCATTAATAAGTACAAACAGAATACAGGGACTACTTCTATCTAGATGTCTGATAAATTGATAGACTTCATTTTGCTTCATGCAATATTATATATCAATAAAGAAAAGAGGAGGAATATAGGCGACCTGAATTCAATGCATCAACTAGTTTTTCAAACGTGTGTGTGTGTGCGTGCCTGAATGTGTGTGCGCTCGCTTCTTTGGGTTTTTTCTTTGCATTGTAAGTATGTGTTTTTCTTCTTTTTTGTGCTAAGTGTTGTTGTCTTTTGTTCTTTGCTTACTAGCGTTAAATTGATTTATACAACGAAACAATACAATGTAATACATGGCATTGATTCTTGATTAATTCGGTTAGGAAATTTGTACATGTATATAACTTACACATATAAGCCGATATTCTGTATTGTTCGTGCAAAAAATGAACAAACGGCATTGTTCGTGCAAAAAATGAACAAACGAACATGCTTGATTAAAAACAAATCGTGTTGTTCATGCAAAAGTGAATGACAATAAAACTGTTTAAATTAACAAAACAATGTATACAGACTATACAGCTGGTCTGCCTCTAAGTCTCTACACTCACGCTCAAAGATTCCTGGTTGGCAGACAAAAAGTCAGCCGAAGATGAAAGAAGAAAAACAAAGAGCATGTATGTCATTTCTTCCAATTATATCCATCGCTTTTAAATGAACAAACGGGGATTTTGTAGAACTGAGACACATCAATTCTAACACTAACTCAAACTCTAACACACACACACACACACACACACACACACACACACACACACACACACACACACACACACACACACACACACACACACACACACACACACGCACGCACGCACGCACTCTCTCTCTCTCTCTCTCTCTCTCTCTCTCTCTCTCTCTCTCTCTCTCTCTCAGAGCGAATGTCGAATAAGAGATTCGTTGCTGTCATTTGGATGTTTGAAATACAATATATACCAATACATATGTGCACACCCAGAAAACTTTTGTGCTTGACAAAACAAACCTGCCACAATATGCAGCACGAAAAAAAGAAGGAATTATAACTGTTGTCAACTTTTCATATTGTCATCATCCTCATCACCATGATTATCATGGTGGTCATCATCACTATGATCATCACCATTATCGTCATCGTCATCAACATCTTCATGAATTCATTTTATGATTTAGTCCTTGAAAAATGTATGATGGGAACTTCAAACTCAATATAACAAAAGCCTGGCAGAATATGTATGTCGAATGGGGAAAAAATGTAAAAGAATACTAGTTTACGAAGGAAAAAGTGAACAGATACAAAAGCATGCTTCTCATACTGCAGATCTGTACAAGGATAACTGGAAGATACTTGACGTGTACTGATTTGTCGATGTTATTGAGATATACAGCGGCTATCAAATAGAAGAAAAAAGGTACACCCTTTTGACATACTGAATGAAATTATGTGTTTTGAAAATAACCGTAAATCAGAAATATCACCCATTATACATAGTTTCAGTTTCAGTTTCAGTAGCTCAAGGAGGCGTCACTGCGTTCGGACAAATCCATATACGCTACACCACATCTGCCAAGCAGATGCCTGACCAGCAGCGTAACCCAACGCGCTTAAGCCTTGAGAAAAAAAAGGTGAATAAATAATAGATTAAAAAAATATATATACATCGTTATGAAGGGTGTAAGGTTATATTATATCATACGCTTAAGGAAGATGACAGCAAAATCTTGTACTGAGTGAAATGATGAACCGAGTGTAAAAAAAAAATTAATTGTCACGAAACTATCAGAATGATGCATGCAGAATACACAGGAAATAAAATCTTTAAAAAACTATTTCAGCTCAAATACACGGGATACGGGTACATGCGATATTAACCATCAATGTTGTGCTATTGTCTATAGTTGTGTATAGGATTCAACACGAACAAGGAGGAGGAATTTTGTTTAATGTCCCGTCACACATATCGGTGACTGAAGACATTTTGTTAAAGTATTTATGAATACATTTGAGTATTATCGGTTAGAAGGGGTGGGAGATGTGAATGAATGGAGGGTTGGGGGAAACTGGGCAAATGCGGGTCAAATGTGGGTGAAATTTGAAAAAAAAGGAAAAAAATTCTAAATACAATTACAGGAAATTACTTAAAGGACTTCGTAAAAGAAAGTCGTTAAACTGACGAGCGAAACAACTGATAATGAATGCAAAAAGTCAAAAACATCAACGTTCTCAGTCACTTGTGAAGACACACTTTCGTGTACATAAGGCTTCATCAAGCTACAGTCAAAAATTATATGCTCAACTGTCAGGTTACTAAAGCATATGCACTTGACATTAGAACAATACCTGGTCCGTAATGAATTTGATAATAGTCTGAAACACGAACAACATGCTCACTAAATTTTAGCCTTAATGCTAGGGTCACCACACATACATTTTGGAGATATCGCATGCAAACATTTTCTGGGAGCAAGCAACAAATGATGTAAAAGCAAATCTTCTTTCTTCTTGATAGATGAAACAATAGTAATCGTGGGAAACTATACCCATTCTAGATCAATTCAAAATAATATCATACTTCATTTTGGCTCCTTAATGAATTATATGTCATTAAATGCAAAATGACAGAAAAAAATGCCACAATTCAATATATCAAATAAGATATTTAAAACCAAATATCTAATAGAAACACACAATAGTTGGTTTAACTTCATATTGTTTAATTCAAACTGGTATTGCGATAAATATATGGAGTTAAATAATACAGAAATCCATAAAAAAAAATACAAAAACATACTCCTGTCTCGAGAACCAAAAAAAAAAAAATCTATGCGCGCGCGCACGCGCGTGCGTGCGTGCGTGCGTGCGTGCGTGCGTGTGTGTGTGTGTGTGTGTGTGTGTGTGTGTGTGTGTGTGTGTGTGTGTGTGTATGCGTGTGTGTTTCTTTTTCTCCAGATGTTAGTCTTTATGTTCTTTCGTTACTATTAGTTAAACAGGTTTTTGTACAATGCTTCATAACTCCAATGATTAATCAATTGTAGATATATATATATATATACTGATAGGTTTATTCTGTGTTGTTCATGCAAAAATTTAAAAAGTCTAAAATTAACTAAAAACAAAACAAAAAATGAAATAATAATGACTGCCTCTAAGCCTCTACACTTACACTTCGTGATCCCTTGAAGTCAGAATGTCAGCCGAAGACAAGAGAAGGAAAAAGAGCAGGTATACCATTTCTTTTCTTTCAGCAAAATCCGTTACTTTTAAACGAAAACATTTTCTTAAGTTATGAAACGGAAATCACGCCCTACACACACACAAACACACACACACGTACGCACGCAAGCACACACACACACACACACACACACACACACACACACACACACACACGAAAAACAACAGACGTGCAATCTGTGTTAAAAATACGTACATCTGCACCAAGCAGGCATGACATTAGCGTTCAATAAAACACACAGTCTACAACATCACAATGTGAAATCGGGGTAGAATGTAAGAATTTACATCGATTTACAATACATACAGTCATACACACTGCCTCTGACTGATACAGCATGAAGCAAAAGAAGAATCTGTTCTTGTTAATTTTAAGTTATTCTTATTATTATAATCATAATCATCATTAACATTAAGGTTAGCAGTAGTACTGGTGTAGCAGTTGTAGCAACAGCGGTTTAAATAGCAATATAATTATCATTATTGTCACAATAATTATTTTTTATTATCTGTTGTTTTTATTGTTGCTGAGTTTGTTGTTAGTAACAATGACATTATTTTTTCATTAGTTCATATGCTGAGAAGTCCTCAACTGTGACAACATTAACACTATTCAACAGCAAAATATTGTCTATACATCAACTTCAAAATACAAATACGGAAGCTGCGCCTAAAGCTACACACACACACACACACACACGCGCGCGCGCGCGCGCGCGCGCGCACACACGCACGCACGCACGCACCCACACACGCACACGCGCTCACACACACACACACACACACACACACACACACACACACACACACACACATGCACGAGTCTGGTTCAAAACAATAAAAACTAACCAACACTAAAGAAAGCAGTCATCATGCATGCCAATAAGCGAGGAATTGAACAAAGACTGCGTACATTCAAATCCACCGGCATTTGCGCGAACACATGGCTGGAGGCTGCATGCAGTTTACATAACTTCAATCCGAGCACTTTCACTCATCGCAAACGACCGGCGAAACCACTGCGCCGATCCCTTAGCATCTCAAGCGAATAATGAAAAATATACAGGGATCACAAAAAAATATAGACCACTTAAGAACTTGCACAGTTTTCTGTTTGGAAGTCATGCTGAATTTTCGATAAACAGCGGTGTATGCAGTGAGCACCTTTCATAAGCAAAGGTGCTTTTTCTTTTCTTTATTTTACAATGAAAACCTACTTTTATCGTTCAAACACCGAATTACATTGGTTATACACCGAATAATTGTAAAATTTTGCGACTGATACATCCATTTTTCAAACTGTTCACTGAACACGTGTGCTTGAAACAACCGTTTGTGTGTTCTACAAAAGGCCAGTGGTAGAGACCATTATAGGCAGCCTTGCATAATTTAAATGGTATCTCGAATTTTTTTTTTTTAAACATTTCATACAAACATTCCTGTTTTATGAAGTGGTCCTTAACTTTTTGTGAAGCCTATGTATGTTCAATGTACATCAGTTCTAGCATCAGTCTAAAGGGAGGGGGGGGGGGGTGTCTAACATGAGACAAATCTGTTGTGGAATGGAGAAACACTCGCAAAATATAAGGAGCTAGAAGCGGACGTTGCTACAACAAGACACATGGCGACATGCTCTCCCTGTACGGGGACACGGCGACTTTCACTGGGACAATAACTATGTTCTAGCAACACAACTCAACGCAGTAAAACGCAGTACGAGCAGATGACAGGACCACATCAGAAATACCAGGCAACGCAGTACAGGTACAGATTTTTTTTTTTTTTTTTTTTTTTTTTTTTTGTAGCAGTTTTCTTTTTCGTCCAACACGTTTCGTTTTTCTCCACAGCGAAAATCATTCATCGCTGTACATTCAAACAAGTAAACAAATCAATCAAGATATAAACCAATGAATAATAAGAATAAACAAATCATATATCGTAAGAGAAATAATCATGTCATTCACAAAATAAAGAGGACATATATAAGAAAAAAAAAGTATTTTTAAAGTAAATCGGAATAAATAAATAAATAAATAAATAAATAATCAAAGTGATAAATACATAGATAAAAAAATAAATAAATAAATAAATGGATAAATAAATAAGCAAATAAATAACATAATTCTCAATGGAAAAAGTCCGGGAATGTCTAACAGCTAGAACCTAGCAGGTTAGTTTAAAAAGCTAAACATCAAGCCAGTATACGAAAGCTATCTATTATAAGTCAGTCCAGCAGCCACTTGAAACTAAGCTAGACGAGCAGAATGCTGAGTAACGCAACCATCATGATATATAGATAATCATTACACACTTTGACGAATAGTTTAAACGAAGTACATCATGCTGTCGAATAATAAAAACAAAACTACACGAGCTATATTATAACATACGTGTTGCATGCATTACAGTTTACACTGTAAATCTCCCACTCATATGCTCTCAGTCTGTACTCACATACCCAAAGATGCATGATAACAACAAACAAAAAAAAACAGGAGAGTGAAGCAAACAGAGCATCGGTAACACAAAGTTTTCCAAGCAGAAATCGTCGATACATATGAGACTTTCATTCACAAAACGTGTTTGTGTTCATGCGAATACATGGGCAAGAGTTGGCCAGCTCTGCAGTCAAGTGTGTTCTGATGGAAGCCAAAAGCCAGAACACTTACCTGCTCCTCCTTTTTTGGGGACATGGGCGAAAGAAAACATCGAAATAGAACACGGTTAACCTATGTAAGTGAATCGGTTGTTTTGCAACAAGAAACTATTATTTTAAATCCAACGAAACCCAGTTAACGTCTGTCACTCAAGTGGCTGTTTTGTAACAAGAGGCGCATAACTTCAAATCGATACACAAACACGCGTGCGTGCGCGCACGCACATACACGCACACAAACACACACATATGATATATAATATTATATATATATATATATAATATTCATGCTGTTGTAGGGAGAGTGGGGGGAGTGGGAGAGAAGTAAATCAACTATTTTAAAGTGTAACGCTTTTGTCACGCAGACTGTCGGTCTGTTTCTGTGATTAGGTAAAAATATATATAAAATAAAATAAAAACTTATGTGAACGTGGGAGTAAAAAACGACATTAGTTCTCAAAATATGCATGTGATGAATACATGAATATATACAGAGATCAAATACAAAGGACTGTTTACAACTGTGTAAGATTACCATACACAGCCGCATAGGCACTCATTAATGTTGTTGTTGTTGGTTGTTTTTTTTAACAGCCACCACCAGAGAATAACTCGCTGTTAGCACACAAGATAGGACTTCTGACAACGCTGGCCAGACACAGCACGAACTAATTTCTTCAAAAGCAATTCAATGCCATTATTCAAACGAAGATACACCAGATTCCTGTCAATGGCAAACCAGTTCAAGCATACAGTAGACGGGTCCACACACACGCGTGAGCATCTCTAGCGTAACTACGTATATGTGTGTACAAATGTATCTGTATAGTGGCCTCTGCCACAAGCAGGGACATAACACGTGGGAAACAAATAGTTAATCAACCCGCAGACCTCACACGGGGGTGTGTGTACATTCCAACGCCTGAAGGAGGGACACAAACTATTAGCTCTTTTTGGTAGCCACCATCTCTCTAGCACCAATCTCAGCCAATCCACTTACTGCCCCAGGGTCACATGATAAACTGATCTACACTTCCGCTGCGCGTGGACAGACGGGCAGACATTGACTGCGCCTGCGCCGAGAGGGGCTGAAAACGACACTGGGGTCTTGAGGTTGCCCTGGGTCATGCTTGTGGTACCCAATACCAACCACAGTCCACGTTGCATATATGATCAATACATGCACCTGACAAGTTCCCAGGGTGATAGACACCGAACTAGATTTCAATCCATACTTCAGAATATCAGAATATCATTAAAAACTATATCTTCCATCTCCGTCATGTGTGATACCCAAATTCAAAGGATGTAATGGTGACTGTGCATAATTTATTTTTTAAGTTAACATATTCGCAGTTCAGGAAAAAAAAAAACAGATCTTTGAAAGTTAGTACGTAAAATAAACTACATGCACAGTTCTTTGACAAATTAATGATATATAAACAAAATTGCAGGGAAAGTTTATGTTAACCATATAAGTATAACTATTAAGTAAAAAAAAAGATTTGTTTTATGTAATGACAAAAACATGCATGGAAAGATATACATGGAATTTACATAACCGCATATGTTTACGTATCAAGGGAAAAAAAACATTTCAAATTAACCTGGATTTTCCTAACAACGTAAAACAACATATCTGCATAACTTACAGAGGCTTTTAACATCAAATTTATTGTTGTCCATCCAAAAAGAGGCAAAGACATTACAACTGTACCTAATATCTCTCTCTCTCTCTCACATAAATGTACACACACACACACACACACACACACACACACACACACATACAAATGCACACACACACACACACACACACACA
Organism: Babylonia areolata; assembly: GCF_041734735.1. NCBI lineage: Eukaryota > Metazoa > Mollusca > Gastropoda > Neogastropoda > Buccinidae > Babylonia > Babylonia areolata. The sequence continues at coordinate 14,248,083 of NC_134896.1, read as the reverse complement.
CACACACACACACACACACACGCTTGAACACACGCACGTACACACTTGCACACACACAAAAACTTCAATAACTACAACAATAAACATACTGACAGTGCAAGACGATGAGAGTTCAAAGAGAGACGGGCAGAGACAGAGACAGACAGAGACAGAGACAGACAGAGAAAGAGACAGACAGAGCGACATAAAAACAGAGAGACAAAGACAGACAGACAGACAGCGTGATACAGAGACAGACAGACGGTGACAGAGATTTCTGATTTCGTCAGGTGCACAGAGAACGAACGCAAGAACAAAAACAGCACAAGCAAGCAAACAAACGGGCACATACCCTGTACTTGACACCATCAGCCAGAGAGATGGTGTAAGAGGGAACAGCCCCTTCTGGAATCTGCGGCAGGATGAAGTCTTTGGAAGGAATCTCATAGTTCTCGATGGTCTCCAGTCTCTTCTTCAGCATTTTCTCGTACTTGGTCACTGTCAGAACCAAACATCATCACCACCATGCTTGGACCACCCGCTTAAGAGCGGGACTACGTAAGTTCGTGTTCAAATGTGTTGTCAGTACAAGACAGGTTATGCATGGATAATAATGTAGCTTGGTCCAGAAACATCAACTTTCTGCTGTGCATCGTGCAATCTCTTCCAACTTTCCATCTGACCGTTAAAAGGACACCCTTGTAACTCCGCAAGTTGATGATTCTTGAGATATTCATTGATGTACCAAAATGTTTGCTCGGTGAATGTTGAATCATACTGATGTTATGAAATGTGAAAATTAAAACGAAATATAACCTTGTGTACAAGGGAAAAAAACCGTTCCATGTGATCTGGATCCTACAGTGGATCTTAATCAACCATCTCAACTGGTAAATAAGATCCTGGAACTGTTCCTTAACACCAGTCTTACCTGAGAAATAAGACATTACAACCACTCCTAATCACTCAACTCACCTTGAAAACAAGACCCTACAACTGCTCCCATTCATCCATCTCATTTGGAATTGAATGTCCGACCACTCTTCCGAATCCTCTGTCCTACCTGGACAACGGCTAGGAGAAATAACCTAAAATCCCATCCCAACCAAACATACATCTCATGCACCTGGGAAAAAACAAGGATCACACCAACTGCTCTGTCTCACCTGGAAAGAAATATCCGACCACTCTTCTGAATCATCTGTCCTACAAAGGCTAAGAGAAAGAACCTAAAAATTCCACCCTGACCAAATATACATCTCACGCACCTAGAAAAAGAAAATATCACGCCAATTGCTCTGTCTCACCTGGCCGTTTCTTGGGTTGATCGGGGATGCCCCGGGACTTCCTGAAGCCTGCCCAATACGGCAGCAGCTCCTTGAAGACGTAGAACTGCGCCTCGTCGAACAGCGAGGGCGTCACGTCCTTTCCGCCCAGGTACCGCTGGGCAGCCTTCATCGTCTTGGTGTGCATTTCGCTGGTGATGTCCACCTGAGGGGTGACAGTGGGGAGAAGGTGAGGAACGAGTTTCTGTGGAGTTTTACGGTATAGATTCACCCTTTAACTGCCGCTGACGAGTAAGCTCGTCACTGAAGTCCACCTGTGGGTGACATTGGGGAGAAGGTGAGGAACGAGTTTTCTGTGGAGCTTTGCGGTAAAGATTAACCCCTTGACTGCCGCTGACGAGTAAGCTCGTCACTGAGGGCAGCCTTCACCGTTTTGGTGTGCATCTCGCTGGTGATGTCCACCTGAGGGTCACATATGGGGAGAAGGTGAGCAGCGAGTTTCTGTGGAACTTTACGGTAAAGATGAAACCGTTGACTGCCACTGACGAGTAAAAGTAAGCACGTCACTGACGGCTGTCGTCTCACTGCGATAAAATTGACCTTACAGACCACGATGTCTGTCACCATTCTCATCATCTGGACTTCCTCTCTTGGGACTGCATTACTTTCGTTCAGAAAAATCAATGATATCAATTAAAAGTACACAAATGGTAATAATTGTACTTCAGATTCATGCATGCTGACCTTATTTCACCAAGGTGCAACAATAGTTAAGGGATGAACGGAACACAGACGCAAAACAAAATGTTGCAGATCCGAAAAAAAGAAAACTCTATCTGCAAAGCACGTGGACAGCAGCTGGCTCAGTGGATAAAGCGCCTGACTGGGAGTGGAAGGCAACGAGTTCGATTCAAACAAGGTATGGGGTTTCTATTACCCTCCCACCCCACCGCTAGATCCCGAGCGGCGGTATGCTAGTCTTTACGATGAGGCGGTAAGTCGAGGCCTCGTGAGTAGACCTGTATGTAGTTGCCGTACGTAAAAGAACTTCAGGCAATGTGAGAGTTATTCCTGACAAAGGTTCTGCCAAAGAATGACTTCGATATGGAAGCAAAGCTGCATGAGACATAGAAAAGGAAACAGCCCTTTCCACTCTTCTGCCCACACACCCTCCTTCCTTCTCTACCAACAGCATCCGTCAAAAAGTACTATGAAAGACGGAAGAGATAGCCGAATGGTTACAGCGTCGGACTTTCAACCCGATGGTCCTGGGTTCGAAGATTCATCCCATTATGGGCGCCAGGTGGATAATGGTGGGAATCTTTTTGTTTTTCCGATCTCCCATGTCAACATATAAGTAGACTTGCTGATGTATTAACCCTCTTTGTGTGTATACACAAGCAGAAGACCCAATATGCACGTTAAAAATCCCGAAACCCCTGTCAGCGCTCGGTAGGTAATGAAAACACGAACAACCCCAGAATGCACACCCCTGAAAACAGAGTACTGCTGCTTTTGCTGAGGTAATAACGGTCAAACACGTAAAAAGCACTGTCGTAAATACCACTGAGCATGGGAACTGCAGCCCACGAAAAACTGAGAGAAAGAAAGACATAAAGAAAGAAAGAGAGAAAGAAATGTTGAAAGAAAGAAGGATAAAAAAAAATGTAACGAAAAGATGAGACTTCGACTTCAAGCAGGTGAACAGACATCAGCGTTGAAAAAGTGGCAAGTGGATTCCCTGTAAGAACATGTTTGACTGTTTGATCTTCAACAAGATGAAGGTGTCCAGCTGAAGAGAGGAGGAGGAGAAGAAAAGTCTTCACTCACCTGCAGAGTGGGAGAGTACACCGAGTCCAGAAAACAGTCCACAATGGACTGCACCTTTCGCTTCATCATCTCTTCATCCGAAAACGCATGGCTGCAATCCTGTAAAAACAAAACAACAACAATAAAACAACGCTGTCCATCAACTACATGACAGACAAACATTGCATCACTGAAACTGAGTATCATGCTTCCTGATAAATGAATAGTGGAATAAATTAAGATAACGACACCGCAACGTCAAGAACATATACCCTACACACAAGCGACAGTTCCGTAATTTCGTTTGTCGAGTGGTTTCATTCCACTGACGGTTCAAAGAGGTCTGTGGGTTCCAGACATCCCTTTTTTCTTCTTTTCCTCTTAAAAAACAACAACATATTTTTGGCGATTATCCACTGCTTCGTGTTTTTTCTTGTTGTTTTTTGCCCAGTCCTTGAAGTGCCACTCTGCAGAGACTGATATGAGCGTTCTGCTCCACCTCTCTCCCTTCCCTCTCACCTTGAACTCCTGCACCTCGCTGTAGAAGAAGACGACTCCCTTCCCACTCTTTGTAGAAGAAGAGGACTCCCTTCCCTCCCCCTTCCCTCTCTTTGTAGAAGAAGAGGACTCCCTTCCCACTCTTTGTAGAAGAAGAGGACTCCATTCCCTCTCCCTTCCCACTCTGTGCAGAAGAAGAGGACTCCCTTCCCTCTCACCTTGAACTTCAGCACCTCCATGTAGAAGAAGAGGACTCCCTTCCCACTCTTTGTAGATGAAGAGGACTCCCTTCCCACTCTTTGTAGAAGAAGATGACTCCTTTCCCTCTCCCCTTGAACTTCTACACCTCATTCTGCTCCACCTCTCTCCCTTCCCTCTCACCTTGAACTTCTGCACCTCGATGTAGAAGAAGAGGTCTTTGTCCAGCTGGGGCATGCCGTCCTCCTCGCCGTGCTTCAGCACGTACTTGTAGAAGTACAACATGGGCACCGTGGGCTGACCGGCCGCCGACTGGCCCAGCGCGTGCAGGAACTCGTTCTTGTCGTCACGAGACGGCTGCGAGCGTCCCGTAGCCTGTGGGTTTTTTTTGGTGGGGGTGGGTATGTTGTATAGAATGAGTTAATTTCATTCAATCGGTACGGTTTGTGTGTGTGTGTGTGTGTGTGTGTGTGTGTGTGTGTGTGTGTGTGTGTGTGTGTGTGTGTGTGTGTGTGTGTGTGTGTGTGTGTTTGTGTGCGTTGTGTCTGTGTGTGTGTGTGTGTGTGTGTGTGCGGGGGATGGAAGGGGTGTGGGGAGTGGGGTGGTGCGGGGGGGTGGGGGGGGGTGCGGGAGGAGTATTCTGTTATGGTGTGTGTGTGTGTGTGTGTGTGAGAGAGAGAGAGAGAGAGAGAGAGAGAGAGACAGGAGGCGGAAGATGGAGGTTAGTGGTGGTGGGTGTGGGGGGGTAATTTGTTTTTTGCATGTGTGTCTGTGTGTGTCTCTGTCTGTGTGTTCGCGCGCACGCGCACGCTTTGTTTTGACTTTTTTTTTTTAGAGTGCGTTTTTGTGTAGTGCTACACGCCTGTGTGTATATCTGTACACCTATCTTTATCTGTCAATGTTCCCGTATCTAACTAAATACATTTTGCTCATCTGCCTGTGCCTATGTAAACACATTTCTATCTATTAACCACATCTATGCGTTTATGTATTTGTCCATCCGTATGTCTACATAGATATGAACAAAAATCATAAACATAAGTATGTTCATCCATTCATCAATGTATCGCTTTAATTAAGCACAGTGATACTACGTCCATTTCTACTTTTCTCTCCACCTCCATCCCAATCTCTCTCTCTCTCTCTCTCTCTCTCTCTCTCTCTATATATATATATATATATATATATATATATATATATATGTCCATCTTATCTTTATTACAATTATCAACCTACTTCCCTGAGCTTACGATTCAGATATCCAGAGCTATCTGTCTTCACTTCCTTTTCTCGTTCAAAACAAATCTAAATGGATTACAATTAGAAAACGTTCTTAGCGATGTTTCCCACAAGTGGGAAAACAGACAATAAAACAAACACCACAACTCCATGACTTAACACTGCTGATACCTTGGAAGGTCACGCCATTCCAAGAGAGGATAACAATTCTCAATCCTATCAATTATCCTTTTCCACGTTTGTTGACTGATGTATAAACTGGCTCACTGATTAGTCTTGATCATTGCTGGATGCTACAGACTAACTTAGTTTCATTACCATTCAGCATCATATATATTATCACGGTGATCATATCATCATCGTCTGAATTTATGTCGTAGCTATTTCTGAAGGATGCACGCACGCACCTACACACACACACACACACACACACACACACACACACACACACACACACACACACACACTCCTATGAATTGAAGAAAATAAATGAATACCAAGGAAATCTTCAAGCACATAATTATCCTAAAAGTGTTAGTCCACACAAACCCACACACAACTGCCCCCACCCCCAATCTCTTCACAAACACACACTGCTCTATAGGTACTGATGTATTTAGTAGAAATCCGTTAGTCTTCTAACACACGCAGCAGTCACTCCAAAATATGTGAGAAGGGCAATGAATTATATTCTAAATAATACACTTGTAAACATCATCCATCCAGATACACATCACATTATTCCGACTACAAAAAAAAGTACATTGTTCAAATTCATGACACAATCAGATGAAAATGGAGAGGAAGGGGTGATGAAGACGAGAAGACTGTGTACTGGGGGAAAAAACAACAGGCAAAATGGAAATATCCCAACTATTCCAAATATAACTCCTGTCGTGTTCCTGGCTGCACAAATATAGGGATGTGTAAGGGGTGGGGAGAAACTGAATGTCAATGTAACACACACACACACACACACACACACACACACACAGAGAGTGTATATATATATATATATATATATATATATATATAGAGAGAGAGAGAGAGAGAGAGAGAGATAGATAGATAGACACATAGATAGATAGATAGATAATACAGTATAACATACATACACACAGATATACAGACATACATACATAGATACGCAAAGGCACGTACATAAGACAGCGCAGGTTTTTACACACGCATTTAAAGAGAGAGAAGAAGGGAGAGACTGGGAGGGAAAGTAGGAGAGACACAGTGTAAGATAGAGCCAGAAAGACGGACGGACAGAGACAGACACCAAGACACATAGAGAGACAGACACACATACAACATGCCAGGCAAAAACAGACACAAACGTGAGCCGTTGTTAACATTGCAAGCTGACATCACGATGTAAATAAACACAAATGAGAAACGTGGATGAGTACATGCGCACTCAAATTGCTGCACCCAAGCCTTTCAGGACACACGTGTGATGGTAATGTGACGGCGCCAAAAGTGCACTTTCTGATTAAATAACTTGATAAAAGTACTTTTTGTACAGTTTTATTGTCTTCTATGTATTGTTTTCAATATTCATATCTAAAGCATTCTGTATGATAGCCGTGTCCGACTATGACCATCAGAACAGCAGAGGAGGCAACTGCTGCCCAGAGTATCTGGGCTAGAATTTTTATGACAGTGGAGAGTGTCTTGCCCAATTTACGTCCCCACTCTCTCGGCCAAGAGGGTTTTAGGACAGTCGGCGTTGGGATGGTTTCCAAAGGCCAACTAACCCCCAAGGCTGCAGCACTAAGAGCTTGTGTAATCTTGCCTCCTAGTTTGCCAATAATGGTCCTTCACTAAAGACTAAGCATACGTCAACTCGTGATAAGCTTAGCGTAATAACAGCTACAGGCCCGATTAAAAAAATACATTTCACAGCATTTTATTTCTTTTATCATTTACAGGTTGTTGTTTTTTTTATTTCATTTCGTTTCATTTTACTTCAGCTCATTTTAAGACTGTGCCCTGGTACCTATAAGTGTTGGGAAATGTGTCATACTGCGTAATGTGAAAAACAACAACAACACCACTCATTTGAACATACGTACAAGTCTTCCTCGTGACTAAAAGTAACGCACAGAAAACAGAAGATGGGCATGAATCGCTAAGAATATAAATGTCCATTAAAACAATTGTGAAAGAAAAATACAGGCCTATAGCAATGCAAAGCCACATGCATTAGTGAACTGTGGTCTTGAAGAAACCGTCAGCAATTGATTATTTGTTTGACAGTTTCAGTCATAATCGTCCATAGTCTAGATCTAATGACAACACATACACTTTCAGATAGTTTTTCTTTGTCAGTCTATGGAATATTCGGAGTTCTCTAACAAAGGATAAAACCAACATTTCCACACCATCTCATCAAACACCTAAACGCGTTCAGAAAAAAGCAACATGTAAGTAAAAACAGTTTAACTGCCAGAAAATACACACCATTTTTCCTTTGTATCAAATAAAACATTGTCCACTGGTGGGTAAATAAAAAAGCAAGAAAACGATTAAGAATACGTCAAAGAGAAGCCCAACAGAAACATTACAAACTCTACCAGGAAGTGAGAGCAGACCACATGTAACACGAGCTTGCACGCTGTACATTATATAGCTGGTAAACATAGCGTTTTGTTTGTTTGTTTGTTTGTTTTTACCCCTACTTTACAGTCTTGATGAGAACCATCTTGGACAGACATTTTCCCGTCACAGTGTGCCGAGCTATTCCTCGTAGGAATCTCTCTCCCCCCCAGCCCCATACCCTACCCTCCGAGGAGTTTAGTCGAGAACGTATTACTGCTAAAAAGTACATCAAAATAAATACGATAAAATGAATGAAAGATTTCTTTAAGACGTACAATAAAATAATTATAACACACACATAAAATACACTTTTTTTAATGGCGATAAAACGCATCATCATTATCATCATGAACACTTGTTCAACGCTTTTTCTCAAACAGAGCAGTCGACACTTCTCATCAAAGTGAGTTATTTCACAACCCATAGTTTCAGTAGGTTTCGTTACATAGTTTTTTTTTCTATTTGCCAGAGCGGGTCTGTTGCTTTATAGGTCTTTGTCGCCGAGAAAAACAACAACAACAACAACAAAAGAGTAAGAAACCACATAGTTACATGAAATTTCACTCACAATGATTGAACTGAATCGCTTCTGTATGTCCACATACATTGATGAGGGGAGTGGGGGGGGGGGGGGTGTTAAGAAAGGAGAGAGCAAGAAAGGAACCACAGAAACGAGACAAGACAAGAGGACAAGATAAAACCTTTTTAAACGAAGGTAACAGATGAGCAAGAACTTTTTTTTTTTTTTTTTTTCTTTTAAAATCAAGCCCTGGCAATATAGATGGCCCTGCATAAGAAAAGAACAGTACTCTGGAAGAACCGTGAAAAAGAATGCACAGTGAAACAGTATCGTTTTCATGTATGTTTCACGCAGTTGGCTAAATATACCATGCAAGCATTCAGCCTACACACAATCCCTACTTCAGTTTCAGCACGCAGGCAAAAATCCATTCAAGCGCACAGATCGAAACATTGAAAATTAGCATATCCAATAAATACATGAATAATGGAATCATTTTCCCAAGCAATCAAACGGCAGAAAGCATAGCATGAGCAGACGTCAAAACTCGATTCATGTATGCCAGAAATTAAAAAAACAAAACAAAACAAACAAAAAAAAAACACCTTGTCTCACAGGCTAAAAGAATGCTTGACAAAATACATATGACACGACCCTATTTTTCACATATGTATGTTGTATCAACAATACCGCTTACTACATCACCAACCGGCTCAGTAATGACAAACGAGTATATAACTTGATAAGTCATGTGTGTAAATACAAATATCGGGAGAATTTCTTGGGGAGAAAAAAACCATGGAGATAATTTCACTGGATGTCATAAAGGACAAAGAGAAAGGGACAGAGAGACAGAGACTGACAGACACAGAGACAGAGATAGAAACGGAAAAGTAGCAGTTACTAGCCCGCGAAAAAGGGAAATACTATTTCAACAGAAAAGAGAAGAAAAAAAAGAAGGAATAACAGGAAGAAAGGGGGGAAAAAAGAAAAGAAAAGAAAACATAAAAGATTTGGGAAAGGAAAGAGTAAAAAGAAATAAACACAGAAACAAAGAATAAAAAAAAGAGAGAGAAGAAAGTGCAAAGAAAGAGAGAATAAAAGAAATGAACTAAGGAACGAAGGACGAAAGAAGAAAAAAGAAAGGAGAATCACCTAGCTGCGCTACTTTGGAATTACATACCCACCATACCCTTTTTTTTCATTAATAATTATTACGCGCAACAGATCTATCTTTGTTGAAATAAAACAAAAACGAAAATCAGCAACGAAACAAATCCAATGAAAATAAAAACCATTTTTGTAAAGACAAATATAAAAAAAATTAAAAAGTACAATAAAGCCACCCTTTATACAGACCCAGAACAAAATAACGGTGTTGGATTGAACGGGAACATTCCACCTGTGGTTAGTGAGCACTGGAATTAAGTGTAATTAGATTGATTTGTCCATGAAGGGTAAGAATCAGTATTTTCATGAGGGGTGTTGGATGGGGATGGGGAATAAGTCAAGACAAGGACAAAATGTAACGAAAATAAATGAAGTATTGAAAACAAGCAGATGTATATATTCATCAGTTGCTGTTTTTTCGGTGAAAAGTTCTAGCCAGGAAAAGAGAACATGCAAGATATAAATACATATAAAAGAGCAGAAAAAAATATTTCCATGGAGTATACTGCGCAAAGAAGTGGATAATCGCAATGGCCAAAACTATCCCCCAAAACCATTCTATTCAAAATATCAAAATATTCTGATAGTCATATTCAATGGCGTCAAAATAATGCATGCACTACGTTCAATACACAGATGAATAATATGCATAAGAAAAAAGCTGAACACACACAAAAATACGATTATTTTTCCATTTATATCTTGGCGACAAACAGCACAGCATGCACACTGCAGAAAAAAAGTTTTTTTTTAAATACACGCGAAGAATACAAGTTGTTTAAACATGCGAAGAATAATTTTCTGGGGAAGAAATAAATAATACAGTTTTGACCTTCATGAATATGCAATAGGCAACAAATCAAGCAGGCGCATGCGCAGGCGCACCATCAGCAGCATGCATGTACAAGTTGAAGGCAGGCGCGGCAAGTACGGTAACTGGGGGATGGGAGTATACCTTGGATCGTCGGCCTTTGCGGCCAGTAATAGGGGTAGCGTCCGCCAGTCGGCTCCCCGTCTGTGAAGTCACCTCCCCAGCACTCTGCTGTCCAGATTCAGTGGCCTGAGAATCTGTCTATAATATAACCAGGGAGCGGACAGGCTTGTGTTAATAAAATGGACAGCACAGGACGCCATGTTACCTAAACTCCGTTAACAGCTGGCGGTTCAGGAAACTGCGTGTGTAATAAAACCATATCTATCATCAGTACCTGCGCATTTGTTCAGAGAACTGTTCAGGAACCGTAGACACTAACAACTGATAGGCGGATATTAGTGTCTATGACCAGAATCAAAGGTAACCAATTTATATTGCAACTCTTTTTACGATGAACTGATTGGTTGATTGCTTGATGGGTGGGTATTAATCAATGACCAATCACCTCTTTAAGCACACGATTGAACCTCTGTTCAGAATAATCAGTTGGGGCCAACATTTTGATTACAAACTGTAGTGGAAACGAGAAGAAACCCTATTTTTCAGTGAAAATAAGAAATAAACGTCCCACTCAATAAAAACATGAATAATATTGCTTCCGAATAATTTGTTTCTCAGCGCACAATGTAACATCTACTATCATTGATATGTCAGCAGATCAGTAATATTGTTTGAGTTATTGTTATCAGTTGTGGGCATCTAAAAACGTCTGTCCACCTGTTTCAACTTGGTTGGATGGTTTATCTTAAGTTTACAAACTGACGATGTTAGATCTGATTTTAGACTAAATCAGTTAATGGGTGCTCACTTACATTTATCGTTTACACTCAACTGGAAAATCAAGAAATATTCTGAAAAGAAAGGACTCTCTCTCTCTCTCTCTCTCTCTCTCTCTCTTGTATATATATATATATATATATATATATATATATATATATATATATATCACTCACAACACTCGAACGTACACACACACGCATACACACACGCACGCACGCACGCACAGATTATAATGAACTGCCTTTTAGATACACTACTAAGTAAGCAATATCATTCTGACCAGGAAAACCATGTTCAACAATAATAGGAGTTCAAAAACAACTAATTTAAAATGTCAACATGCCGTTACATACATTTTTTTTCTGATTACAACACACCATGTAGTTTTAAACTGAAACGCAGTATATTGGGTACAAAAAGAGTCAGTAAAACAGAATACATAAATGCAGCTTGTAACAAACAAACCATAAAAATGAATAAACAAGGCGCTTTGTAATCATTGCAACAGCTCTCAACAATTAAAAAAAAGTAAAAATGAGTGAAAAGGACTGTGATACTTTGAAAAAATGAAAAAAAAAACCACCACTGAACAAAATAGAGATATCACATGCCAATGATTATATATATAATCGACTCCACATATCCTGTGAAGTGATAAAAGTGACTTCAGACGTGTTCTTCGAAATGGCAAATGTGATTTTTTTGCTGACAAAAACATGCGCGAAACAGAAACATGAATGTTTATACCAGAACACAGAATACGGTCCTACAGCTATGCATACAAAAGTTGTTAACTCACATAAATGTATACTGTATCTATATTTTTTTTTCTACATAGAATAATTATAGGCAACGAATATCAACACGCTACCGAGTATTTTGGTTTAATTTCACTTTTCGCGTTTTTTTTTGTTTTTTTGTTTTTTTTGTTGTTGTTGTTGTTGTTATTTTTTTTAATATAATATATCAACAAGAACAAAATTCTACCGTTTCATATAAACAGCTATACTCTCACTTGTTACAACACTAGAACGGTACATGCAGGTATTACAACTGTAAACCATAGAGTTCACTCACATCCTCCTGCTCCTCTATTGTCTCAAAAAGCGACATTTCCTGGGGAGGAAGAAAAAAAGAGAGAGAAAGAGAAAGAAAAAAAAAAAGAAAAGAAAAAATCCATCAATAATCACAGCGTGCCATAGAGTGGAGAGAAATAGAAGAAGAAAACAAAGAAACGAACAAATAACAAACTTCCATTATAAAATTTTGTTGTGTTTTTTTTCTTTTCTTTCTTTCTTTCTATCTATTTGAAATATTCAGTTTTCATTCCACCTTCCATCTACCCTACTTTCCCAAAACTCACCATTCAGTTACCCCCGCCCTCCTCCTCTCCCACCTTCCAAATGATAACAGTCAAATGTGAAAATAAATACTTCAACAAAATGGACGGGCGCAATAGCCGAGTGGTTAAAGCGTTGGACTTTCAATCTGAGGGTCCCGGGTTCGAATCACGGTGACGGCGCCTGGTGGGTAAAGGGTGGAGATTTTTACAATCTCCCGGGTCAACATATGTGCAGACATGCTAGTGCCTGAGCCCCCTTCGTGTATAATATATGCAAGCAGAAGTTCAAATACGCACTTTAAAGATCCTGTAATCCATGTCAGCGTTCGGTGGGTTATGGAAACAAGAACATACCCAGCATGCACACCCCCGAAAGCGGAGTATGGCTGCCTACATGGCGGGGTAAAAACGGTCATACACGTAAAAACCCACTCGTGTGCATACGAGTGAACGTGGGAATTGCAGCCCACGAACGCAGAAGAAGAAGAAGAAGACTTCAACAAAATGTCTACAGATCATCAGTATGTGTGACGGGACATTAATTAAACAAAAATTCCTCCTCCTTCCCAGCATCACTATGCTGCCTGTCACCCAAGTGACGCCTAAGCCTCTGTCTGTCCGTCTGATTCAGTCTAACAAATACCAGTTTGGACACTGAGAATCAGTCCCGAGGTAGAACAATAAACAGTGGGAATCGATACCAGTAGAGGAGTGTCAAACTGGGGATCACTACTTACACACGACTGTCACTGTTAAAAGCGGGAATCAGTTTTAAAACAGGGGTGTACAAATTCATGCGAACAACTCGACGATTCTTCATTCAGACGTCTTCGTTTCACACTTAACACGTAACATGATTGTTCTGCTTGCAACAAAAACGATTCTCTTCAATAGGGAGAGAGAGACTTCAATAAGGAGGGAGACAGAGAGATAGAGACAGAGACAGACAGACAGACAGACAGACACACACACACACACACACACACACAGAGAGAGAGAGAGAGAGAGAGAGAAAGCGGGAGAGATAATCACACAAACAGGCAGACAGAAACGGAGAGACATACAAACAATAAATAATAATAATAATGGTATTTATATAGCGCTGAATCTTGTGCAGAGACAAATCAAAGCGCTATAAAGACAGACAAGAGACATATACACGTACAGAAAGACAGGGGGCAAGACTTGGATTGATGGTGAGGAAGCGAAAAGAAATGAAATTTTGTTCAACCAGAGTATTATAATAAGTAAATATACTTCTTTATTTTTTTTTTTACCCCGCCCCGGAGGAGCAGGGTTGAAAAAACAAAAGTTGGGAGTAGTCGGACAAACTAAGTTCATTCCTTCCTGTTCCATCACAGATATTTTACGATAAGCTGGAGTGACAGAAACAAAAACTGCTGTTGTTTTCTTTAAATCACCACAATACAACTTTCAGAAGGAGAACAAACACAAAAGCCGATTCAGTATCGAAGAGATGATCCCGCAAACGCAAAACAAAGCATTTCACAAGTAACGTTATCATATGGCAAAGAAAAGTACCAAAGAAGAAATGCGCATGTATATTTAAATGAGGTGTACTCTGACGTTTCCTTTGGCTGCTTAATTTTGGGGGGTTTTCTGTAAAACTACGAAAAAAACCTTCTTTTTTTTATATGAAGAAATATGAGTGCTTTCAATGTCGCACTCTCTCTTTTTCGATAGAAGAATAACTGAAACCTCGCAAAACAAAGCGAAAAGACAACGCAGTATTGGCATATATATATATATATATATATATATATATATATATATATATATATATATATATATATGTGTGTGTGTGTGTGTGTGTGTGTGTGTGTGTGATGCTATTATTGCAGTGCATATATATATATATATATATATATATATACATATGCTATATATCCGACATGCACTGCAGATCAGTATATTCATATATACACCACACAAGCAAAAGTTCGGAATATTTAGACCATGCAGTAGATAAGACACTCAAACCACTTGACACTCAAACCAGTTTAGAAGCCACAAACAGTTACTGTATTTCTGAATTCTTCGGGTACATCAATCAAACCACTCGGGCAGCAACCGCTACCGTGTTTCTAAATATTTTGTAACGTCAGTCAAACCACCCAGACAAACAATCACCGTTTCTTAATTAGCTTTTTGTTGTTGTCTCTGCTGTTTTAGTCTGTTTCTTGAAGATGCTATTACGTCGGCAACAGTCCTATACGGCCATTCTGTCGCTAACGGAAAGAGCGTGTTAAGCAGCTGAACATTTATGAGAGGATCAAAAGCCATGCATCACTGATCTCTTTACACTCCAGGGACGTGCAGTCAAAACACGCTAAATCCGTTCACCACCAGTGGTTGGGTTGGAGATAAACCAGCTGTGCCCCCTTTTTTCTTTTCCCCCTCTATCTTTTTCTTTGGGGGGCGGAGAGGTTAAGGCTTTAGGGTGAGATTCGCTCATTAGCAGCTAGGTTTTGGGAATCAGATGTATACAGTGTACTGATGGTATTTACGAACAGTTCGTATATTATTTAGAAATAATTTAGACTTCAGAGGTACTCCCGAGTCGCTCGACGCGAGAGGCAGTCAAAGCCAAGCCACCGTGTTCTAAGATGCTTCGATGCACATTAAAAATACAAGCAGTAGCATCAATACATATAATTGTACATCCGTGTGGACACATGCTGCTTGATTCTATGTTCTGCCAGTCTTCATGCTGTCGCACCAAAAGCCTTGTTTAATGAGAAGGTCCCCTCTACACCGTCTTGCACCAGCTCACCCCCTTTCCTCTTTCTCGGACTTGCATGACTCCAGCTTTTCAAGCATGGTGGGCAGGTGATGGTGTGTCCAGGACTTTCCTGTTGAAACGGTAGGTGGACCTCAACCCCAGATGAACAGACAGGGCATCACTCCTCTTCAGACAGCCAGGACTCCTCCCCACTCTCCTTGAGCACCATGTCGAAATCAACCCCAGATGAAGAGACGGGGCATCACTCCTCTTCAGACAGCCAGGACTCCTCCCCACTCTCCTTGAGCACCATGTCGAAATCAACCCCAGATGAAGAGACGGGGCATCACTCCTCTTCAGACAGCCAGGACTCCCATCCCCACCCCCATTCCTGGAACACCAGGTCGACCTCACACCCGGAAAGACAGACATCCAGGGCTCCTACCCCTCGAACAAAGAAACCTTCTCCAACACCAAGACCCCAGCGCTGATCAACATGATATTACGGGTTCAAGCCATAAGTCATTAAATTCATAGGGGGGGAGGGGAGTGGGGGGGGGGGGGGGCAGGACTCAGTTCATGGCCCTTCCAGTGGAGACGCTGCGAGCAGATGATGCCTGACTCTTTGATCTCTTTGATCCCTGTCTGACCACCTTGCTTGACACGCAATCTCCCCCATTAGTTGATGCCAAGGACCTTTCGCTGGCATTTTTTGTCAATGGCATCCGACCTCTGCTTCTCTCGACTGCTCTTCAGTGGCTCAAGATTACAGCTGTTTTTGAAGAGCGTTGGACAACCACAATAGAGTGTCTTTGTTTTTAAAGGATGGAACCCGCACGAAACCATGTGAGTAATTTTCACAACATGTTAGACATCCCCTGATCCCAACAGCAAAAAAAAAAAAAAAAAAAAAATCAGCACCACATATATGCACGCCACCAGTTCAGTTTCCGTTTTCCACCCCTCCTCCCTCTGTTTACAACAGAAATCAGCGTGTATAGATGTAAAACTTTTTTTTTTTGAGTAACAAGCGGTGTATAATGTTCAACCGTTACACCTGGTATATGATATACAAGTCAAAGCCTCTCCGGGTAAATGATGATGAACACAGCACCTCCAAAGCAAGAAGAAGAGAAAAAAAACAACAACAAAAGCTGCTGGTTTCACTGCAGAAGAAGAAAAAGAAGAAGAAGATGAATACCTTGGGCTCCCCCTCTCTCTCTCGCCCCTCCAGGATAGTGACTACAGCGCTATCCCCTCTGCGCAGTTTGCCCCTGCCCCGAACCCCCTCCGCCCCTCTCTGACCTTTGGAGCCTGGGCCTCCTCGAGACCTCCGAGCCCTGGCCTCGCGGCCTCCCTCAAAGAGGTTGACCTTGACCGAGGAGAACTGCATGGTGCCGATTTTGTTGCCGCCGCCTTTTTTCTTCTTCTCGTCGTTGTCGTTGTCGTCGTCATCATCGTTATTGTTGTCACCATCGCCTTTTTTCTTCTCGTTGCCAGCCTGGAGTCAGGCAATGTCAGAGTCTTGTAGAGTAGGAGGAGGAGCAGAAGGAGCAGGAGGTGCAGAAGAAAAAGAAGAAGAAGAAGAAGTAGAAGAGAGAGAGAGAAGTATCTGTGTGGCTGTGGCTGTGTGTGTGTGTGTGTGTGTGTGTGTGTGTGTGTGTGTGTGTGTGTGTGTCTGTCTGTCTGTCTGTCTGTCTGTCTGTCTGTGTGAGAGAGTGTGTGTGAGAGAGTGAGTTGTAGGTGGATGGGGGATGTGTGGGGATGGGGGATGAATTGGAGAGTGGAGAAGGAGGGAGAGGGGTATTGTGAAGTCTGAGGGAGCAGGGGGCATGGTGGGGGGCAGGAATGTGCGTGCGCTTCGGATTCTCTTGATTATTCTTTGATTACTTTGTCCTTACATCGTTATCATCATCATACTCCGTCATCGTTGTTGTTATCATTACTGACAAGCATACATCAATAGATAACAAATAAATGTTGAAATGAAAACAACGACAGCGGGATAAACGGCAGCAGCCCCACCAACCAACCTGTGGCGTTGATGAAAAATCATGCATTCACCACGACTAACTATAGGAATCAATATTGATAAGTGAAGTACAAAAACAACAACACATAAATGTACTCTTTGATACCAGTTCACAGACAATCGCACCCTGGGACACGTTGTTGCTGTTGTTTGTTTGTTGGTTGGTGTGTGTGTGTGTGTGTGTGTGTGTGTGTGTGTGTGTGTGTGTGTGTGTGTGTGTGTTCTTTTCATACAGAGAGGCACATACACCAGCAGATACTCGGATAAGGAGAACCAGAAGGAAGATGTAGACTCAATAAAGCATGGACATTTTGTTCCACCACTATGTCGCATTCATCTACTGCACTCTGGTTCATACGAAGAAGAACATGAAGGCGAATGACGTTGAACAGATAGTAAAAGAACTAAGAACCGACATTTTTAAAAAAAAAAAAAAAAAAAAGTTTTTATACGAAACCAACCGCAATAGAGACAGAAAGCAACAGCCATACAGACAGACACACAGAGTTCTTCTTGTGCTACAGATGGAAACACCACAGAACAGGCAAGCAGACAGACAGACAGACAGAAAGTTGGAGAGACACTACTGCACAAAACTATTCCGCTCCCTGATATATATATATATATATATATATATATATATATATATATATATATATATCGAGAGAGAGAGAGATACAGAAACAACACAACTCCCCACCAATCCACCTCTCAGTACTGGGACTAGGTCTAGATCTACGCAGTACTGTTATCTCTAATCGTCAAGAGTCGTCTACTTTCTTTCAATCTTTTTTTCAAACAACCCCCCACACCAACCCTCTTTTCGTTTCTGACTCCACTCCCTGTAGTCAGTCACACATCAAACACTTACAATTTCCACGATAAACATTATCACCATCCGGTAGAAGGCCTATGGATAACCCAAAACAAAATAAATAAATAAAACGTGCAAAATGCAAAAGTACACAGATAAAATACTGACACATCAAAACAGGAAAGTCATATTTAGCAATATTATCTAGGGATGACAAACAATCAAAAGCAGATGTGTAACAGGAAAATACCTGGAAAATATTACATCTGGAATGGGGGAAAAAAGATTATGGAAATAACCAACTGCAAACGGAGTAAAAAAAAAAAAAAAGTTCAAAAGAACATATTTTTTCTCTACATAGCTGTAGCAAGTGACAGACATCAAATCATTATCAAAACAGAACATGATGACAACAACATTAAAACGATGTAGCAAGTCTAAATGAAAACATTCATAAATAACCCTTGGTAAGAGTGGGACACAGAGTGAGAGTGTGGGGAAGAAGGCAGGGGAGGAGGAAGACAGAGAGAGAGGGGGGTGGAGAGGCGGGGGGTGGGGGAGTTAGAGGGAGAGAAGGGGGAGGGGCATCTGAGGATCGAAAGTCAAGAAATAATACTCATAAGAAATTTAAAAGTTACACGAAACTGTTTTGATAGTCTGATTGATATCTCCCACACTTTCTTTCAAACATATATGAAAAGTACATATGTGGACTCCCAGAAAGTAGTAATGTTTGTTAATCAAACCAAATAACAAATGAGAGATACCACACTAATAGCCGCTGACAAAGATACATAGAGAGCAGAGGTAGCGGGATGGTGGTAGTGGTGTGGGGCAGACACATAGACATAATAAACTTCATACAGTGAGCACCGCCAAATATTGCATCAAACATCATGAACAAGTCAAACATACGCACATAAAAACAAAATTTGTTCATTAAAAAAAAAGAGGTAAAACAGGCAAAAGTTAATAATTATGCACACACACACGCGCGCGCGCGCGCGCACGCGCGCATGCACCATGGACGCACAATTACAAAACTTTGCAAGAGCACCACTGAACGAAACGTCAAATTCGTGAGTACTAAAATGCAATCTTAAAAAAAAGAAAAAGAACACAGCAGAAAACATAGAGGATCGTTCATAGCAGTGCAACCCAAACTGATAAAACAGGCACAAAGATTTGCCACACCGCACCATAAATGAAAAATATGCGGATCAAAGGTTCATGGCCATGCCAAATTCATTCTTTTTTTTCTTTTTTTTAAAATTAGTGTTGCTTTTTAGAGGAACAAAGAACTTGATAACCATAGACATGTGGAAAATTCATGTCTGTTTCAAGCTTGACAGCTTCATTTTCTCTCTCTCTCTCTCTCTCTCTCTGAGACTCACATACACACACAAACACACCCACCCACCCACATTGCCAAAGACTCGCGCACAATTTCAACATCACACACACACACACACACACACACACACACACACACACACACCGCAACATACACAACTTACACCTACAACAATAACAGCACCCACACAGTCATCCCTCTCCAAATGCAACCCAACCATCAATCCACACCCATCCACCTCCCCCGCACGCGCACCTATACACTCACTTTCTCTCCAACCTTTCACGCATACACTCCCCTCTATACATATCCCCCCTCGCCCCCCCCCCCCCCCCCCCAAAAAAAAAAGAAGAAGAAAAATTAGAATACTATTACAGAATAAAACAGTGTAGTGTACAATCGTATCTCATATACCATCAGATATAAGAAATATCCATGCCCCCCTATCCCCCCAAATATTACATTATCTCATATAACATCAGATTTAAGGATTACAAGGATGAGGTAATGATATAACCCCCCTCTTACACACACACACACACACACACACACACACACACACACACACACCACTCTACCCACCCACCCACCCCCCAAAAAACCAACAACAAAAAACATTACGATATCTCATACAACATCAGATCTTAGGATGAGCTGTATGAGGTCATGAAATATCCCCCCACCCCCACCCCCTCCCCCACACACACCCCCAAACATTATGATATCTCATACAACATCAGACATTAGGATGAGCTGTATGAGGTCATGAAATATCCCCCTCCCCCCCAAACATTACGATATCTCATATAACATCAGACATTAGTATAAACTGTACGGGGTAATGAAATATCCCCCAAAATATTACAATATTTCATACAGTTTATAACATCAGATATCAGGATAACATGTATGAGGTAATGAAATACCTCCCCTACCCCCAAACAATATGGTATCTCATATATCCCCAAAAAACATTACACTGTCTCTAATAACAGCAGATATTAGGATAACATGTATGAGGTAATGATACATCCCCCAAACATTGCAATATCTACTTTATACCATAAGACCAACATATATGAGGTAAAGAAATACCTCCCCCCCGCACCCCCCCCCCCCCCCCCCCCCCACACACACACACATATACACATTACCTTTCCCCTGCTGGCCCCTTTGAAGCCAGCCTTCTGCCACCCGGAGTAGAGGGACTGGTCAGACCCCATCCTCATGGTCAGTTCCACCTGAGACATGCTGGCCAGGTCCTGGGGGCTCACCCCTAACTCCCCCGCTTGGTGCTGAGCAAGGAAATGAAAAAAAAGAGAAGATATTTTATACATATAAATCTAGATCTAGATCTTCAAGCACGAATGAACTGGTGATTGATATGAAGCAAAAAGAAAATTCAAGCGGAACAAAGGACAACGACAATGACTCCCAGACAGACGCGAAACCCAAAGCGGACTCCAGTCTTCTTGACGTGCCATCAACAAGGAGCTGGTCAAATAAATATCAGAAATGAGTGATGTCTTCTTCATGTGTGCGTATTTGTTCGCTAGAAGAGACAGTCCGGGATCTACAAGGCACACGGGTTTTGGGTGGAGAGATCATGAGAAAAAAACAACCAAACACAAACACGAAAAGAGACACAAAAGACACCCATCAGACATACGCAGATGTGCTGAAGCAAGGTCTGAGGCACCATCAGAGTGGACATCCGATGCCACAAAGACAACCAGCAACGAAAATCAAACCACCGATCACAAAAACAAATCAGAAAGAAAAGAAAGAAAATGACGTCAGCAATAAGAGGCAGGATGTTCTAAAACAAAATTACGCAACACCGGTAGAACAAGATCTACCTACAGCTCCAGTCATTCATGATTACGTCTTGAATGGCATTCAACCAAAACCACTTGGACAGTCTTACGGAATATAAGTGCACAGTGTCAAAGCTAGCTCCACCGAAGAGTTGGAGAAAAGATTAGATTCCGTCACATTAAAAGAAAACCAGTCACCCGATGTGATCCTGATCCATTGCGGAATCAATGACATCAAAGCAAAAGACGCAACCACAGCGTCCAATTCACTCATCACATCAGCTAAGAAAATTTCCCGTAAACATCCAAATGCCAAAATAATAGTCAGCAAGATTGCTCCCACCAAAGAAAAAAAAAAGAAAACAAAAGAAGCAATTTCAATGCCATCCTATCTGTCGACCTGCAAGACAACAGTGAAATAACAGTTATATCTAATGAAAATTTGAAAACCAGCGAGACAGGATCTACCCCAGCCAGAAAGGAACCAGTGTTATTGCGGGTAACATCAGCAGACACCTACGGGACCTCTTCTGGGAGCCTCCACGGCAACTGGCAAGGCCAAGGTACAACGAGAGGACCTCAAGACCCCAGCATCCCTCCCGTTACAGCCACAAGTACCTTGCTGAACATAGAACCCGTGGTGGAACCGCAACGAACTGTTATATGACAATTAATGTAAATGACTCTGGTCCGTCAGCTATGCATGTTCTCACAAACTCTGACAATGCTAATTGAAATTTCATTAATTTTGTCTCCCAGCCCCATCTTTCACCCCTCCCCCTGTTATTCATATTGTGTATTTCTTTTCGAACCAATTACTCTGTAGTCCTACTCGTCCACTTGATCCACCATTAGTGAAAATCATCCTCTTTTTCCATCTTCAGGTTTAACACATAGATCATTGTGTTTCCTCTTAAAACAAAGACCATTTAAGTAATCAAGACTATAAATACGATCATGCATAAACAAACAAAAATACAAACAGTGAAACTCTTTCAGTGGAATTGTAGATCTTTGGTTACAAATCTACCATACTTAAAACATCATCTCGCCTCACAACAGTATGAAGTCTTGTTATTGATGTCCCTAAATATTACGCCAGCCAAACTGCCCAGTCTGCTGAATTATTATTATCCACCAGTGCATGAACTGGGGGGTTCAAACAGAAAGATATACACCGCAATATACATTCGCGAAGGGTTGGAATACGATATTTGTGTACCGCCGTATCCAAAAAAAATATCACTGATATTCATGGATATGTAGCTACTGTTAATTTTAATAACTCCATGACATTGAATGTAATATCAGTATATATACCCAGGGGTCCAAATGAACAAAATACGGAATGGTTACGTTCCATCCAAGATCATAATAGTGGTAGCCTAAGTGGCTGATAGCGGGTGACTTCAATGCTTACTCACCATTCTGGGAAAAAGACTGTAATACAGTTACTAGTAACCGTCTTGTTGAAAATGTAGTTGATAGCTCGTTTAATCTTCTCAACGATGGTAGTATCACCGGGATACCAGACATATCAAAACACAGAGCAACCGCTACAGACCTGACATTGATATCACCAGAGTTAGTGCCATCTTGCTCATGGGAAACGTATAAAGATACACGAGGTAGTGATCATTTCCTGATTACCATAAATATGTCGAAAGAAAATACTCACAATAGTAATGCTGTGCAAGACAAATCCCAAAATATGATTACAAGCGTGCAGAATGGGATAAATTCAAAATTATCCTCGCTTCTCAAGTCCTTGAACACGTAATAAATGAAAGTGCTGACCCCCAGTTCCTTACTTTTAAAGAATCAGTTTTGTCAGCAGCAAACTCATCAATTCCTGATTTAAAAACCATTAAATTGAAGAAGCAGTGTGGTAATGTCTGGTGGAACGACGCCTGTGAGGAAGCTGTAAAAAAATCTTTTAAAAGTAAAAATATAAGATTATATAAAACACAGAACGGAAGAAAATCATACAGAAATGAAGAAAGCCAAATCTCACAGGAATAGAGTTATTGCTCAAGCAAAACAACAATACTGAAGTTCATTTTGCTTCGGACAACGAAAAAGCGCAAACATCTGTAGATGCATTTTCATAGAATAGCAGAACATAGGGACTTCCCTCACATGGCAAAACATATAGAGTCAAAGAAGAATCGAAGAATTTGTATTCTGAACCAAAGCCACAAAATGATCTTTGCATTAATTCCGCAATAATGATGGCAGATCTGAAAAATGCAATACCTTCGATCAACAATAAAAATTGTTCTGTAGACCTTGACGCAATTAGTAATCACATGAGAGTGAGAGAGACACACAGAGAGAGAGACAGAGAGAGAGAGAGGCACAAAAACAAGCACCAAAACAAAGCACTCTGGGTCAGTTTAAAAACCCCAGACATTATTGTAACATGAGCTAACACTAAAGCAAGATCTAGTATTGTCCATCTGTAGTAAAATCAATGACACACCGAGTTGTGAATGAATGTGGGTGTAGTTTTTTGGTTTGTTTGGGGGGGGGGGGTTGTTGTTGTTGTTGTTGTAGTTTTTGTTTGTTTGTTTGTTTTGGGGGTGGGTCTTTTTGGCCAGTGAAGAGAGGCAACGTGATGCACCAAATTATGATAAAAAAAAAAAAGAAAAAGGAAAGAAAGGGGGAAAAGAAAAAGAAAAAGATACATGGGTGCTCCGTTGTCTGCATGCAACTGAGGCCCCACCATTTTTTCTTTAAAAAACAACACACACACACATAAAAAACCAAAAACAAAACACCACTGTTTCAGAATGTTAAAGAAAGATACACACACAGCACTTCACTGCCAGAAACTCCCTGAAAATGTCCCCCATCCGGGGTAGAATGAAGAATCATTATCATTTCACTATCTTTGTCATAATCGTGATCACTATTATCATTAGCATCAGCACTACTACCAACAACAACAAAACAAAATCAGCATCTCACCGCGAGGAACTCCTTGAAGGTTTCCTCCACCCGGGGTAGCATGAAGAATCATTATTAATATCACTATCTTCATCATAATCATGATCACCATCATCACCATTATCATTATCATTACTACCAACAACAAAACAAAATCAGCATCTCACCGCGAGGAACTCCTTGAAGGTGTTTCCTCCACCCGGGGTAGCATGAAGAATCATTACTAATATCACTATCTTCATCATAATCATGATCACCATCATCACCATTATCATTATCATTACTACCAACAACAAAACAAAATCAGCATCTCACCGCGAGGAACTCCTTGAAGGTTTCCTCCACCCGGGGTAGCACGAAGCGCTGTATCTCCCTCAGGGTGCCAGACTTGGGTCTCTCCTTCTCCGCGTTCAGCCGCTGCCCGATACGCTCGTTGGTCTGTGTGTATTTCTTGGACTGCGGGTCCAGGTAGGTTCTGCGATGACACACAAGACACAGCATTGTATGATTGTCAGTCATGTCCTATCATCACCATCATAATTGCAGAGGGGGCGACTGCTGTCCCACCTATCTGGGCTAGAATTTGTACATCCCCGCTCTCTAGGCCAAGGGGGTTTCAGGACAGTCGGTGTTGGGATGATTCCCAAAGGCCAGCCAGCCCGCAAGGCTGCAGCACTAAGAGCCAGCGCAGTCTTGTCTTATAGTTTGAGAGTCATTGTCCTTCACAAACGACAAAGCTGTAAGTGCAACGGAGAAACCATTGAGCACAAAGCTCTCACTGTTGGCCCACCTGTAAGCTTACGTCAGCCCAAGCTATGATAAAAGCCAAGCGTTGGGCATAATGGCAAGGCAAAGCATTATATATTAGATTAAGAAAAAGAGCTAGACCATGCGTGTTTAACTTTAAAACAAGGCAAAGCATTGTCTTAAAGTGAAACAGGCATAACTGAGCTATTTTTCGTTTTCTTCTTATCATTATTGGTTTACTGTCCATTCACTGCAAAGTGATGAACACACGCACGCAGTCATACGTTTGCGGCGCTCTACCTGTGAACATACTCGCAAGTGAGCAATGCACACACACGTGTATACATGCATACGCACCTGCGCGCACGCACGCATGCACGCCACGCACGCAAGCGCGCAAACACACAGAGACATACATAAAGACACACAGACACAGATACGGCTACAGACACAGACAGATGCTCTCACACACACACACACACACACACACACACACACACACACACACACACACACACACACACACACACACACACACATGTCGACTGACAGAATAAGTATCATGTTTATGTTGCACATTGCATTTCTTTTTTCAACGGAAAAATAATACCCCCAAAATACACAGTTACAAGTATACTCTACGTCTATGTCACACACACACACACACACACACACACACACACACACACACACACACACACACACACACACACACACACACACACACACACACACACACCTCCCATCCCCATCCACCTCCCCATAAACACACACACACACACACACACACACACACACACACACACACACACACCTCCCATCCCCATCCACCTCCCCATAAACACACACACACACACACCTCCCATCCCCATCCACCTCCCCCATAAACACACACACACACACACACACACACACACACACACACACACACACACACGCAAACGCAAGACGGAAACAAACAACAGCAACAACAACAACAACAAAAACTCACTTGAAGATGTGAGCAGCCATGGACTCCTTCTTCTGCTTGGAGTCCTTGGAGTTCCAGTATGCCTCGATCTCCTGGTAGAGGTGCATGAGGTTCTGCACGTCCTTGTTGTTCTCATGCTCCGTCAGGTACTTCCGGAACATGGACATCACCCTGTGCCGGGCGACAGCAGCAGCAACAGCGTGTATTGGGTTGGGTTGGGTTGGGTTAGGCTGAGTTGGGTTGTGGTGTGGTGTGGTGTGGCGTGGTGTTGCGTTGCGTTGCGTTGTGTTGCGTTGCTGTAATCGTGTTGTGTTGTGTTGCCCTCTATTGTACTGTATTGTATTGTGCTGCGCAGTGTTGTATTGTATAATAATATAGTGTATTGCTGTACAGCGCCTCGTTACGCTACGTTGCAGTGCGGCGCGTTGTGCTGTGCTGTGCTGTGCTCTGTGTTCTGTGTTTGTTATATTGTGTTGTACTGTAGGACACATGGACATCACCCTGTGCCAGGCAGCAGCAGCAGCAGCAGAGTGTACTGTAATGTGTTGTTGTTGTTGTGTAATATTGTGATGTGTTGTGTTGTGTTGTTGCTGTTGTTGTGTTGTGTTGTGTGTCGTGTTGTTGCTGGTGTTGTCTTGTTGTTGTTGTTGTGTTGTGTGTCGTGTTGTTGCTGGTGTTGTGTTGTTGTTGTTGTTGTGTTGTGTGTCGTGTTGTTGCTGGTGTTGTGTTGTTGTTGTGTTGTTGTGTTGTGTGTCGTGTTGTTGCTGGTGTTGTTGTTGTTGTGTTGTTGTGTTGTGTGTCGTGTTGTTGCTGGTGTTGTGTTGTTGTTGTGGTGTTGTGTTGTGTGTCGTGTTGTTGCTGGTGTTGAGCTGTGTTGTTGCTGTTGCGTTGTGTTGTGCAGTGTTGTGATGTGATGGGATGTGTTGTGTTGTGATGTTATGTGATGCGGTGTGTTGTGATGTGGTGTGGTGTGCTGTGCTGTGCTGTGCTGTGCTGTTGTGTTGTGTTGTGTTCCGTTGCGTTGTAATTGTGTTGTGCTGTGTTGTGTTGTGTTGTACTGTACTGTACTGTACTGTACTGCGTTGCGTTTGTGCTGCATTATGTTGTATTGTATGTATTGTATCACCTTACGTCATATTACGTTGGGTTACGTTACGGACAGCTTAATACGTTTTACATTTTGATCTTTCAGTTCAACTTTTGTCATGTGTATGTGGCGTGGAAATCGACTGTGGACTGGTGCGACTTTGCCGTGTGAGTGACGAGCGTTTAGCTGCACAAATGATTTCCAATGCGATTCATAGACTGAACTGCATTGCACTGCATTACATCGTGTCGTGTCGTGTCGTGTCGTGTCGTGTTGTGTCGTGTTGTGTTGCGTTGCGTTGTGCTGTTGTGTTCTGTTTATATTGCATTGCATTGTACTGTATTGTTTTGTACTGTGCTGTGCTGTTCTGAGCTGTGCTGTACTGTATTGTATTTATATTGCACTTCATTGTATTGTATTGCATTGTATTGTATTGCATTCCATTGCATTGCACTGTATTGCATTGTATTGCACTGAACACTGTGTGGTTTTGCTCACAGACACAAAGTAAACACTGTGTACTCTTGATCTGGGAGGGATTCCCTTTCGTTCCCCTCCCCTGTTTTTTGTTGTGTTTTTTTTTTTTCATTTTGGACAGGGACCTGATGTTACCGTTTGTGCACTGACTTTTGATGGCTGACAAGATGAAACTTTGTAATGGAAGACGGGAACCAGATGAGAACCTCCCACACCCCGTCAGTGGTTGGAAATGTCCCCCACCCCCACTCCTCTCTCTCTCTCAGACACACACACACACACACACACACACACACACACACACACATATATATATATATATATATATATATATATATATATATATATACATACACACACAAATTCGTGCACGCACACACACGCTCACACACAATTACACAGGCACACACGCAAACACACACACACACACACGCACGCACACACACGTGCACGAACACACACACACACACACACACACTCTCTCTCTCTTTCTCTCTCTCTCTCTCTCTCTCACACACACACACACACACACACACACACACACAGACTCACTGTCTGTTGGCAGACAGGTCCTGATACGTCACCCCCTTCTTCTCCTTCTCCTCCTCCCCACCCGTGTCCACCGTATCTGCCGCCTCCTCCACTCCCCCTCCCTCCGCGCTCTTCGGCTTCTGCGGCACACACACACACACACATACAAACATGACAACAGTAGCAGCATCAAGCCGTCCTTGATGCTATGTGCACTCAATGCCTGACGAAGCGCGTGGGGTAAAGCTGCTTCGATATTGTGCTGCTGTCGCCTTTCAAAACGCTGTAGCAGATTTGATCAGTGTGTATCAAGTGAACAGCATTTCGCACATTTACGCGAGTGACCAACCATTGCTCTAAAATTAGGTGGATAGCGCATGCCTTCTTTGAACCCTATTGCTGTCTGAAGCCAGCGGAAGCGTTCAATTAGCCATTTTGCAACTCGTGTCAATATAGCGCGAAGCGGTAACTTCATATATGTAGCCGAACGCTCAGATGGCTACGATGACTGCTTCGAGCTTTCACTTGCTCACGGCGTTAGTTAAGCTGACATTCCTGTGTTTGCCTCCACAGCAACATTGCGCTGCGTGTCACTGCACTGTTTTTCTGTAATAACCTTGGTAAATAAATCACTGACAGATATCAATCAAGACAAAACATTTGGCATGTCGTGGGGCAAGCTTAATTAACACGATTTCATCGGAGATACACGGTTATATTTCATAAACTACCACCAGTTCGCAGACGACTTCTCAACGGACTGACGGCCGGATACGAGTAACAATATGGCGTCCAGTTGGCTTCAGCTTTCCTGGCCAATGAGGTATCCGTCTATTTCAAGAGGAGTGGTGACAACGCTTTCTGTCGTTGTGTGGGGAAATGGATACGCGGAAGAGAGGGCGCCGGCGGGGAAGGCAAAAACGAAAGCCCGGAAGCTGCTGGTCTGGCATCTGCCTAGCTGATGTGGTGTAGCCTATAAATATGGATTCGTCCGAACGCAGTGGCGCCTTCTTGAGAAACTGAAACATCCATGAATGGAATGAAGGCTCTCCGATCTTGCCTGGTCCTGTGGTCAGCTAGGCGATGTGCAACACGTGATTCAGTCATTGTGTGCTGGGGAGATGACATGATTCCTAACATCGATGTTGTCATTTTCATGGTGAAAACATGTTGTTGTTTTTTTCTTCTTCTTCACGAAAAGAGTCAATATTCTCTGTCAAAGTGTCCGTAATGTGAAATTAATGATTATTTGTTTTGGAACATTTCTTGAGTTCACTCATGCTTTACTTGACATGATCATTCACTGTCTTATTATTATCATTTTTTTAATAACAGAAAATGATGTCGCAATGGTAATTCAGTATCAAACTTATTCATTCCGACTAACAGATTAACAAATGTGACCTGAAATAAAAAATAAATGTGATTTCAAAAATAATTAATGAATGTGAAAATTTATACTTAAACATAAAATGTCTACAATCACCCGGTTCTTACCACATAAGTCATGCCGACTTTCTTCAACTCAGGAATAAACATCGGGTACGCATTCCACCCGGTTCTTACTACATTAGTCAAGCCAACTTTCTTCTAAACAGGAATAAACATGGGGCATGCATTCAACATGGGGTATGCATTCCACCCGGTTCTTACCTCAATATAATCTGCACAGGAATATACGTAGGGTACACATTCCACCCGGTTCCTACCTCATTAGAGTTCACGCTGATTTTCCTATATACATGAATAAATATAGAATGTGCATTCCACCCGGTTCTCACCTCATTAGAGTTCACGCCGACTTTCTTCTACACAGGAATAAACATACAGTGCGCATTCCACCCGGTTCTTACCTCAATAGAATTCACGCTGACTTTTTTCTACTCAGGAATAAACATAGAAGGCGCATTCCACCCGATTCCCAAATCATTGGTCACGATGACTTTCTTCTACACAGGAATAAACATGGTAGGGTACGCATTCCACCTGATTCCCACCTCTTTAGTCACGATGACTTTCTTCTACACAGGAATAAACACAGGGTACTCATTCCACCCGGTTCTCACCACACTGGTCATGCTGACTTTCTTGTACACAGGGTACATATTCCACCCGGTTCCTACCTCATTAGTCACGCTGACTTTCTTCTTCGCCTCCCTCTGGCGGGCATAAGCGGCACGGATGGCTTTGCGCCGCTCCCTCTCCATCTCCTTTCGCTTTTCCTTGCGCTTCCTTCCGCTTCTGCGCGCGCCGCTCATCGTCTATGTCTTCCGCCAACAGCAGCGCCTTCTGCAGGCGCCGGGCCCGCTCTGAGGCTGCCGAGCCTGGGATTCTGGGTAAAGAGATGGACAGGGATGGTGGTGTTACAGTACTTGTGTGTAATTATGTATTGGGTAGAAAAGGGTAGGACAGAGGGCAGAAGCCCACGTCGGTGTGAAACAGAAGTGGTTGTTTCGGCTGCCTTGTACCTCCCTTCTACCCTTCACAAAGTACACCAGCATACATCCAAGTACATTCTGTTATCGTTTTCTTTATACTACACCTGTAAATTGCAGATGTGACAACTGTTGTGCATTTTGCTCTTGTTCTGTGATTCAAAGCTTGAGCCACAACACAAACGATTCCTAGTATTTTGTTGTTCGACACTGCACTGCCTTGGGATGGCACTATTACAGTTGTTTCACATAATTCTTGTTCAGGGCGGGGAGGGGGGGGGGGCGGTGAAGGGTGTTCAGGCGCTACAATAAATCTATATATCGTATGTAGACAGAGGACTGACATGCCATTATTTGACAATTGTCAAATGTTGGAACAAAATTCGCTGTCGAGAAAATAAAGCCGTATTGAACTGAAATGAACAGAGAGGTGGGATGATGTTCGTTGATTTCTAAGTATATAGGTTAACGATGCCAGTCTTACAATATCATGTTATGAGAAGACTGGGAATTTACCAGAATTAGACTATTAGAAAATACTTTCTACCAAAACAGTTGTGAGTGAGCAGAAAGGAAGGGAGGAAATGGAAGGATGACGAAAGAAAACAGTGAAGGACGAAAAATAAAGAAGAATGAAGTCTTGAAAATGAGTAACCACTGACGACCAAGCACACAAATGAACAACCATGACACAATGATAAATAACGAAGTCAGAAAGCAGGCGGGTTGATGAACAGATCATTGAATGAATACATGAGTGTATCATAAAAACATGTCCTCCAACCACAAGGAAACTATCAAAGAATACTCAGAAGGGTTCATTTCAATATCGCCATTCACATAACTTATTCACAGCTGGCGCGGCCTGTTAACGCAACTTTTTACCAAAAAACATTTAGCGTTATTTTTAAAAACACAAGAGTCAAGAGAGAGAGAGAGACGCACAGAGACAGAGACAGAGAGAGCGAGAGAAAGAAAGAAAGACGGACGGACAGACAGAGACAGAGAGATTCAGAGGTGAACAAAAAAAGACAGACAGATAGACAGTCGACAATCAAACAGAAAAACACACAGACAGCGATACTGAGAGAGAGAAAGAAAGAAGAGAGGGGTAGAAAGTGAGAGACAGAAAAACACACAGACAGGCAGAGAAAGAAACAGACAAAGACAGAGAGATGATGAGACATAGACAGACAGACAGACAGACAGACAGACAAACAGACACACACAAACAGAAATACAATAGCATATTGTATTCAGCGCACCAACGAGCATGCAAGTGTACATGCGCACCGGCTCTAACTTGTTAAACACATACGTGCACAAAAAAAGCAGACCTAGACAGACAATCTCGACTAATACACATTTTGCAGGGCTTGCCTTCTATATACAAAACTGCTGATTACAAATAATCACTACCGACATCATCATCATCATCATCATCATCTTTAGCACTTGGTGCACAAAGCGTGTAGGGTTGTGTAATTGTGCAACTCAGCATGCTGACTCCATTTTCTGTCTATCAATATTCCATGCAGTCGATATTATTACATCGTTATCTAACAGATAGTGTTTTTGTGTAAATGTGCGTATATACATATGTGTGTGTGTGTGTGCGTGTGTGTGTGTGCGTGTGTGTGTGTGTGTGTGTGTGTGTGTGTGTGTGTGTGTGTGTGTGTGTGTGTGTGTGTTGCATTTCCAACAGCATGCATGGACAGTCCACGCTCTTTGACACCTCCTTGAAACCGAAACCGAAACAGGAAACAGTTTGTCCATTGATACTACGTTCATAGTCGACTAAAGTATCAAACAGATAGATTGCTTTCGCAGGAGATTAAAGTATTTACCATAATAACAGTTTTCACTGGATATTAAAGTAGTTACTATGTATTGTTTCCACATGTAATTAAAGTATTTACCATGTACTGTTTCCACAGGATATTAAAGTATTTACCATAATAACAGTTTTCACGGGATATTAAAGCAATTACCATGTATTGTTTCCACAGGATATCAAAGTATTTACCATGTATTGTTTCCACAAGAAATTAAAGTATTTACCATAATAACAGTTTTCACTGGATATTAAAGTAGTTACCATGTATTGTTCCCACATGATATCAAAGTATTTACCATGTATTGTTTCCACAGGATATTACAGTATCTACCATAATAATAGTTTTCACAGGATATTAAAGCAATTACCATGTATTGTTTCCACAGGATATCAAAGTATTTACCATATATTGTTTTCAACATCAGTGTTGAGGATACGTTTGAGGATTCGATGACAACTTGTAAGAAGACCTACCTTCCCATTCCGATGGAAGTATTGGATTGTCTATTATTCAAAGCCTTTGTACAAGCATTAAAACGGACTTTGATTAAGAATCTGTACACAGGGAGTGAAACAAATCATCCAGGTAACGTGCCTGTCTATAATTAAAGCCTTTGTACAAGCATTGAAACTGACGTGAACTGAGAATCTGAACACAGGGAGTATAAAGTGGAAACACAGCATCCAAGTAACGTGCCCAGAAACAAACAGCTTGAATTGCCCTGTTGCCCAAAGGTTTATCAATGATCAGTATAATCTTTTCTGGCATGACGTATTCAATGCTTACGAAAATATTAACGGTCGTGCTGAACTTGATAACAGCAAAAAGAGATTAACTCCAAGAGATTTTTTTAAGTGGGGGGCGGGGGGTGTGGTGGGGTGTGTGTGTGTGTTCTGGGGGGGGGGGGCGACGGGGGTAGTTTTCTTTTCTTCTCACTCTCTTTCTCCCCCCCCCCCCTCTCTCTCTCTCTTGTTTTGATATTATTGATCTTGTTTCTCAGAGTGTAAAAATAAAATCTTTGTATCATATAAAAGAAAAAGAAAATAGACAGAACGCACGCTTTATTGTTGTGAAACAGTTTTGTTGATACAATACAACAATATGTATGTGAGTGTATGTGTGGGTGTATACAGGTATTTGTACATCATGTGTACATGAATATGTTTGTATATGATGATGTATGTATGTGCACGTGTGTGTATATGTATGTATATAGCCTATTGAACTGAAAATAACACAGGGAAAAGACACATTAAAACATTGGCAGAGAAAACACACGCAGTTGCACTTGTGCATGGGCGAGAAATGGCTGTAGTTGTTGGTGTTTGAAATGTGCATAGTATTGTAATATATATACTATAGTTATGGTAATGTGGCTAGAAATAAGGAAAATGTTTTGACATACGAGAAAGTGTCAGCATAGATCTCTGTCACGTGATTAATGCATAGTTTTGTTAACATGTTTACGGTATTGCAATATCTTTGTTTTTGAAAGACTAGAACCTTCTTTTGCAAGGGGAAAATATATGTTTTAAATTGAATGTTAAAGAAACTACCGTTGTACCGTGTCTCAATGTTCATTCTTACAACTGTGTTCAGGCACGTTTATTTGTTTGTTTAGTACCACCTCTGAGCCTCAAATGTTTATCAAATCATCATTGTATTCAGCATAATAAGAATACATTCTTCTTTTTGAAAAATGAATTAAAATTAAGAATGAACTTTAAAACAACCACCCGCTTCCAATCAACAGATCTGAAGAAAATTAATTCTTAAGAACACGGCAGCTGCACACGCAGAGAAAATGTTTCAAATGATAGTCTATGCGACGTGTTGGAAATGGTATTCTCAAGGGAATGAAGGAAAGCAGGAGGAGCGGATGGGTGGGAAGTGTGAGAGGGGGGGGGGGTTGGGATGGGAGGGGGGGGGGGGAGCAGATTCGATGTATCAGTTTCAGCTGGAGGGGTTACAACAGGCAGGAAAGTTTGGGGAACAGAGGAAGGTGAGGTGAACGGAATCTGTTCTGTTCTGTGACAGAGCAGAGAATGTCTGCAAAGACACACACACGCACGCACGCACGCACGCACACACACACACACACACACACACACACACACACACACACACACACGTGATATTTGTATAATACATATGGATATAACCCAGGCCCTACTGTCCTGAAAATATTATAAATATTACAAATGTCAGTATTCTTCATAGCAACAGCATTTAACTATCATTACAACGAAAAACAGGACAGTTAAAACAGAATTTCAATGACATGGATAGGAATAATAACCATACGAATAAACGAAAAACCCAGTAAAGGACAATAAGGGAAAGGGATGGAGAAGAGCAGTAGGAAGAAAACGACGACGAGAACGACGACGAAGAGAAAGAAGATCGAACAGAAAACGCAGACGAAAAAACAAAAGTGACATGGCGGTAACTGTCAAACAGAGAAGCAAGCAAAAGGAAGAAAAACTAGTCGAAAAAACTAAGGAGAGATAGAGAGAGTCAGACAGGAAGACTGAGACAACAAATGCAAAGGAACAGATGCATACATTATAAAAAAACAATCAGCGGAGTGCATCCTTAATACCCTTGTGACTACTGATCTACGACACAGAGCAGCCATCAAATACAAAGAATCATCTCTTTCCACAAAAAGGGTGCTTTCTAATTTCGCTCGTTCAGCAATACATTTTTTTTATTCGACGACCAACGTACAAAGAAAGATACTGATGAATACACACAAAATGGCAAACAAGACACGTGTTATTATGCTGAAAGCTGTGTTTGTAGAATTGTGTGATTATTATCGTGCGTTTTCAATACAAACATCAGTTTTATCACACACATCCGCTTATATATATATATATAAATATATATACGCGAACATAAATGCAACGAAAAGTATTCTCTCGAGCTGTGTATTCAGCCATTGCGTCGTACCAATAATACAATGTTTTCTCCCATACTGTTCTCTTGACATGCATTTTCCCCTATTAGAATAATGGCCAATACATTATACCATTCACCGATAACTATAACACCGATTGCTATAGCAAGTCTTAGGTGATCAGTTAGCATTGACAACGAAATGTTAGCACATATCTTCTGATGTAACATGTGTTTGTTGAAATAAAGGTTTTTTGTTATGTCTGTATAATTCGTCCCAAACATTAACCTGAACTGATTGATGTTTCCCCCTTAATACATGTTTCTAATAACAGTTGATAATTAACATTCATACTCTGTGGACACTGCCGTTTTCAAAGCTGTGTCTTCAGTGATATCAAATGATTGCAAAGTAAAATCTTCCTTGATAAAAACTGCCCTCACCAAAATATGAATAAAACACAAAATGGCATTGGCATGAAACTTTTGCATCCTCTTAAAGGATATTTCATGTAACAAATAAACATACAATATATTGTCATATACTGAGTTTTTAATACTGGATCATTTTGCTTCCTTCTTTTCCGGAATAAATTTCAGTTATATCCTCCTTTGCCAGTTAAACCGCCAACTTTGCCAATGGACTTCTTGACGAATAACTTTTTTCCCCATAATTACCTGCTGTCGCAAAACATTCTGATAATATTTTTATCATTGCAAAAATATCCGCTAATACAAATATATACTATAACGACGATAAGAACAATTAAGATTCTTCAAGAAAAAATGCAATTTTTTTTTACGTAAAAGATCCTTAGATCCGTATGACAGTAATTTCATGCTTCTCGTATGAAATCACACAATACACAAAACTTGAAGTAAGTTCCAATAGTGGTTTTGTTTCAATAGGTTATTTCCAGAG
Organism: Babylonia areolata; assembly: GCF_041734735.1. Lineage (NCBI taxonomy): Eukaryota > Metazoa > Mollusca > Gastropoda > Neogastropoda > Buccinidae > Babylonia > Babylonia areolata. Next base: position 14,212,104 of record NC_134896.1, on the reverse strand, counting down.
AGTTAAGTAACAGTTGTGTAAGATGGCAAGTTAAAAGGACGAGTTACATTGACAAAATATTCCATTCTAAGTGTAAAACGAAGAATGGGCAAGAGATGGAGAGAAGAAAGAGAGAGGGGGGTGGGGTGGCGAGGAAGTGCCAGAGACGAAAAGAGCAATCGAAGCAAAAACAAACAAAAAAACCCCCAAAAAAACAAAAAAAAAACACATGGACAGGAGAGAAAGAGAGAGAGATGGGGGGAGAGAGAGACAGAGACAGAGAGAGAAACACAGAGAGAGACAGATAGTGAGACAGAGAGAGAGATAGTGATTGAGAGAGGGGGGGAGAGAGAGAGGAAGAGACAGAGACAGAGAGGAGAGAAAGACAGAGACAGAGTCAAAGACAGAAACAGAGAGAGAGACAGACAAATAGTGAGACAGAGAGAGAGAGAGGACGGAAAAGACGAGTTATTGAGGGAGACATAGAGAGAGACAGACAGATAGACAGACAGACAAAGAGAGACAGAGAGAAACAGAGAGAAAAGAGGGGTGGTGATTCAGGGGAGAGTATGAGAGACAGACGTAAAACACACACACACACACACACACACACACACACACACATGCTTCTGTAATCAATGATGATCAACAATTCCTCACTCAAATCGTCTAATATCACTTCAAGTGGAAAGACGTTAAACTGAAGACGAACGAAACACACACACACACACACACACACACACACACACACACACACACACACACACACACACACACACACACACACACACACACACACACACACACACACACACACACACACACACACACACACGCTTCTGTACTCAATGATGATCAATAACTCCTCACTTAAGTCACAACAACAAATTCGCGCTTACCATCCACACACTCACGGCTGAAAGGCAAGGCAAGGAGGGAGGAAAAAAAAAAAAGCATGTGTGTTTACACAGCACGGCAAGCACACCAAAGTGCACACTGGTTCCCAACACCAAACATTCCACCCAAAGGGGAAAAACAAAACGAGAGAGAAGCACGCCATGATTACACGAATATTACAGTTATACACAGTGATCAAACAGTGATCAAATTTACCTGATGGGCTGCAATCTAAGAAAAAAAAACAAAATCAGAGAAACATGCAAAACCAGTGAATACATCAATAATAGTGACCAAAAAATAAAAAAATAAATGAAAGAAAGAAAAAGATATCAAGATGTAATGATTATGATTATATATATAATCGAACCTTGAATAATAACAACAAATCAAAATAATCCAGGATAATGAAATTAAGATTGTTCAAAAGCTCAGAAAATCTGCTGAGGTCTATAAAAATCATATTAACCTCAATTTTTAGATTTTCAACAACAACAACAAAATTTTTTTTTTTTACACTGAAACTGTAGAAATCGTAATTTATTCCGTTCCCAAAATGTGGTGTGTTCCGTATTCGTTCAGTGTTCTTCAACTCCGTAACATTAAGCATAGAATTAGCCTATTCCACAGGTAATGTTTCTTTGTCGTTAACACAAGAATGTGTGTATGTGTCCTGCCGTGCACGGGTGCGTGCGCGCGTGCCTGCGTGCCTGTGCATTCATGTGGAGTGATGGCCTAGAGGTAACGCGTCCGCCTAGGAAGCGAGAGAATCTGAGCGCGCTGGTTCGAGTCACGGCTCAGCCGCCGATATGTTCTCCCCCTCCACTTGACCTTGAGTGGTGGTCTGGACAGTAGTCATTCGGATGAGACGATAAACCGAGGTCCCGTGTGCAACATGCACTTAGCGCACGTAAAACAACCCACGGCAACAAAAGGGTTGTTACTAACGAAATTATGTAGAAAAATCCACTTCGATAGGAAAAACAAATAAAACTGCACGCAGAAAAAAATACCAAAAAATAGGTAGCGCTGTAGTGTAGCGACGTGCTCTCCCTGTGGAGATCAGCATGAATTTCACACAGAGAAATCTGTTGTGATAAAAAAAAATACAAATATATAAGAATTAGGACCATTATATTAACGCGAGTTTATGTAAGCTTAACGCGCCTACACATTCTTGAATTAGTATCATTATATTTACGCGTGTTCATAAAGCTAAGTGCTACAACTGTTATCAAAGAAATAGATGATCAATGAATACATATTGTACGTTTAAACGCTATCGATAACTTGTTTCTTTCAGATTTCTGTTCTATCAAATATCACTTGACAAGCCTGTTCTTTAGTTCACATAGCATTTCTTGTGTCATATTTTCATGCTAGTTTCTTCAAAATTATTTTTAAAAATCGTAAGTTGCCATACATTGTTGTGGTTTATGCTTCTCTTGAAAAAAAAAAAGACCTTGATCTGAAATATTCGTTTCTGTACACGCTGTATCAAAGAAGATAGAAACATGCAGTGACAGTAAAGGAATGGCATGCAGATTCAATGAAGATCAATAAGCTGACAATATTGATTCCAGAGCTTGATAGCACAGCAGTATTGAAAGATAAGAAAACGGGAGATAAAGACGAAATTGATTATGCGGTATACAAGCCGAACTTTAAGCCAAACCGTACCGTACTTTTTATGTTTGTTTTTAGTACTACAGCTTGTATATTGCGCAATACCTTTCATTCACATTGGTTTTTGTGTTTTTTGATTTTTTTGTTTTGGGGTTTGTTTGTTGTTTTTTTGTCTTTTTTGTTTTTGTTGTTGGTTTTTTGTTGTTGGTTTTTTGCATTTATCTAAACAACAATTCCATTTTAATAACTATACTGTGCATTTTTTCTCTGTAAACTTGTTTTCTATAGAGTGATTAATTTTCCTAAAAGTTTTTGCTGATGATATTTCATATAGATACGTAATCTATCAAAATGTTGTCACACATTCTTCTTTGAGCGTGTTAAACACACTAAGTCAATGTATGTGTAAAAACAACAACAACAACAACAACAAAAAAACAAACAGACAAAACAAAAAAAACCCACACCAAATGTCAAAGCGATTACATTTGGAAAGGGTGGCACTTAATATTGTGTTTTTTCGAATATCGAAAAATATTGTGATGATTTCACTTGTGGTGCTGCCACAGAATATAATCAACAACAACAACAACAACAACAATAATAATAATAATAATAACAACAACAACAATAATATTGACAATCATAATGAATATTTGTTCAGTGTTTTTTTTTCCTTGAAGCGCTTTACGTATACAAAATCTATTGACTATTGACTATACATGAAAAAAAAAAATCACACACTCACTGCAAACATGTGGTGATGTGATTTTACAAGCGGTGTTACAATCCTACATGTGGTGCTTTCACAAGCAGTGATTTAATTTTACATGTAGTGATTTTATGGGTGATATGATTGTTTACGTTGCCATCTTTATCAGTGACGTGATCTTTTTTTTTTTGTTACATGTGGCGATTTTGAAAGCACTGACTTGATTCTACATGTGGTGATTTTTGTGTGTGGCAATGCAGAATGGTGATGTGATTTTTACATGTGATTCTTCTTACACCGTGAACAGATTCAATGCAACGTTTCAAATGTGATTGTGACTCACAGATTTGTTTTGTTTTGGTCTAGAACCTGTCATTTAAAAAAAAAAAAAATGATTTCTTCGCCAATAGCAAAAGAATTCTTGGGTATATGAATTATACTATTGACAAAACACACACACACACACACACACACACACACACACACTCGTACGCACGCATGCACGCACGTACGCTCGCACGCACGCACGCACGCACGCACACACACACACACACACACACACACACACACACACGCACGCACGCACGCACGCACGCATGCATGCATGCATGTACGAAGCGATACACATAGAGAATAGAACAGACAATAAAATGAAAGGAAAGATTATTCAAAACATGATAATAAACCACGAAAGTGTCTTTGAATGATAAAAAAGAAGAAACAGAAAACAATTTTCACGGGTATATTACCAGTAAATAAAAGAACAATGGCATTGAACAGTTGATTTCATAATAATATGAACAAAAAATTAATCATGTCTTTATAACAGTACCCAAAACACGCTTTAGAAAACTCGTGATATTTACAAAAAGGAAAAGAAATGCATGCTGTCACTTACCTGATTAATAAGAAGAAACTAGGTCAACTTTACATTTCCGAATAATTCCATTTTCGTACAGGAAAGAATTCGATAAAATTTAACTACACACACCTTACAAATGAAACATCCACTCTCAGATCAAACCGTACATGCAAGTCCAAACACCACGCAAAGTATACCAACAGCACCACCCACTTTCTCCAGTCCAGCACACACACCCGCAAAAATTAAACAAATGAATAAGATAGAAAAAGAAAAAAAAAGAAAAAAAATTTAAGGCATGTTGCATGCAAAATCAGCCCTTCCTTCCACCTCCCTCTACACCTCAGCGCGAAAGCAAACACGTGATTGGTTAAGTTCAAAAGACACGTGACACAACCAACAGTATGGCCTCCAGAGTGTGCATGCTGAGCTAAAAATAAACTCTCTCTCTCTCTCTCTCTCAGTACGCTTTGAAAATAAGTGTTCATCACGGCATGCTAAACATCGAGTGAGAAATATTTTGCAGTCTTTACCCAAAGATTCCAAATGCACTAAAATTTTAAGTTAGAAAACAATTAATGTCTTTAAAAAAAATTTAAAAAATAATAATATCAATATCTTACTGAGAGAGGGAGAGAGAGGACGCTTAAAGATGGGGGAAGAGGGAGGTGTAGGTGATGTGGTGGAAGGAATGGTGGCTGATGCCTAAAAAGGTAGTGGTGCTGAAGGGCGGTGGAAGGGGGAGGGGGGTGATGGGATATTCGGTGTGAAAACGGGTGAAACTTACACGGAGAAAATTACATATCTTCATCAAATGTACATCTCTCAAAACGGGTGAGACTGCTCGCATACACACCCCCCGTTACCAAATATCCAAGGCCAAAGGCTAAAAATGACTGACCTTCGAACCCAAGGTCGAGGTCGCTTGATGAGGACGTCCTGGTCGGTGACGGTGATTTCAATGGCTTCTGCAGTGCTGGGTGGGCTCTCTCCGCCAACACGGACCCGACAGCTGTCAGAAGATAATAATAATAATCATCATCATCATCGTCATCATCATCATCATCATAAAATACTGTAATAACAATAATATCAATATAACCACAATGAAAACAAAAGAAGTTGTAATAGCAGCAGTAATAGTAGCAGCATAGCAGCAGTAGTAATAGTAGGAGTAGGAGTAGTAGTAGTAGTAGTAGTAGTAATCGTAACAACAACATTATTAGTAACAATGATAAATATCGTTATCATCATCTTTTATGAAAGCAGTTACACACACACACACACACACACACACACACACACACACACACACACACACACACACACACACACACACACACACACACACACACACACACACACACACACACACTCTTACTCCAAGAACGCCTTGAGGTCTTCCTTGAGGAATCGAACCCAAGCCTTCTCCAGCTTGGTGACCGCCAGCACCTTGGCCGTGTCGAACACAGACGCCTCGATGAAGTCCCGGGCAGACTGCAAGGTCTTGTGGAGGTTCAGACGGTCCTGCTCTGAAATCTCTGATGAGAAGTGACCGAACAGGGAAGTCGATGTGAGAACTGACTGTGAACATCGTCTCAAACGTTGCACGAAAAAAAAAAAGGGGGGGGGGGGGGGGGGGAGGTGGGGGGAAATACAACACTTTATAGTTATGCTGTATGCTTCGGTTTCTTTTCTTTCGTTTGTTCTCCTGGTAGGAAGGTGGCAGAATGGTTAAGACGCTCAGCTGCCAATACAGAGAGTCCGTGAGGGTGTGGGTTCGAATCCCGCTCTCGCCCTTTCTCCTAAGTTTGACTGGAAAATCAAACTGAGCGTCTAGTCTTTCGGATGAGACGATAAACCGAGGTCCCGTGTGCAGCACGCACTTGGCGCACTGAAAAAGAACCCATGGCAACGAGAGTGTTGTCCTCTGGCGAAATTACGTAAAATGAAATCCACTTTCATAGGTACACAAATATGTAAGCATGCACTCAAGGCCTGACTAAGCGCGTTGGGTTATGCTGCTGGTCAGGCATCTGCTCAACAGATGTGGTGTAGCGTGTATGGATTTGTCCGAACGCAGTGACGCCTCATTGAGAAAGTGAAACTGAAAACTGAAACTTGTTCTCCTGTTCACTGTGCTTCTATTACCCACGCCTTCATTTTCTCAACAACCTTTCGTGTGCATCTATCTCTGTGATGTAAGTACTTTAAAAAAAAAAAAAAAATCATTACTAAATACACGAGTGTTTCGCCTTTTCTTTTTCTTACCTTTTCCTTCGTTCTGTCTGTCTGAGTCTCCTACACCTCCTTTTAATACTCCATCTGTTATTGTTATTGTCTTCTGTATGACATACCTCCTTTTTAATACTCCATCTGTTATTGTTATTGTCTTCTGTATGACATACCTCCTTTTTAATACTCCATCTGTTATTGTTATTGTCTTCTGTATGACATACCTCCTTTTTAATACTCCATCTGTTGTTGTTATTGTCTTCTGTATGACATACCTCCTTTTAATACTCCATCTGTTATTGTTATTGTCTTCTGTATGACATACCTCCTTTTTAATACTCCATCTGTTATTGTTATTGTCTTCTGTATGACATACCTCCTTTTTAATACTCCATCTGTTATTGTTATTGTCTTCTGTATGACATGCCTCCTTTTTAATACTCCATCTGTTATTGTTATTGTCTTCTGTATGACATACCTCCTTTTTAATACTCCATCTGTTATTGTTATTGTCTTCTGTATGACATACCTCCTTTTTAATACTCCATCTGTTATTGTTATTGTCTTCTGTATGACATACCTCCTGTTTAATACTCTATCTGTTATGTTATTGTCTTCTGTATGACATACCTCCTGTTTAATACTCCATCTGTTATTGTTATTGTCTTCTGTATGACATACCTCCTGTTTAATACTCCATCTGTTATTGTTATTGTCTTCTGTATGACATACCTCCTTTTAATACTCCATCTGTTATTGTTATTGTCTTCTGTATGACATACCTCCTTTTTAATACTCCATCTGTTATTGTTATTGTCTTCTGTATGACATACCTCCTTTTTAATACTCCATCTGTTATTGTTATTGTCTTCTGTATGACATACCTCCTTTTTAATACTCCATCTGTAGTTATTGTCTTCTGTATGACATACCTCCTTTTTAATACTCCATCTGTTATTGTTGTCGTTTTCTCTGTGACCCACCTCCTTTTAATACTCCATTTGTTGTTGTTTTCTTTATGGCCTTAATGGAAAAAAAACAACAACTGATTCTGATTCTTCTGAACATTCATCTCACCCCTCCCTGAACACCCACGCAACAGACAAACCCTCCTCAATCGCTTCTCTCTCTGATTCAGTCTCCCAGCTCTTTCCTCTCTTATGTCCATGTTCTCCTCCTCCCCCGCCTTTCGCTCTCCACTGCGCCATCCTACCTCTGTGCCTCGCCTTTGCTTTCTTTCACGAGCCCTCCTTCGTGTTTTCATCACTCCCCAACCCCCCCTTCCCTCCCCCGCCCCATGCCCCTGCCCCTGCCCCCGCCCCCCCACTCTCCCCCCGCTCCCCCCCCTCCCCCCCTCAGCCCCCCTTTCCTTAAAATCTACTGATCCCTAACGTTCCACAGTCGACTAGTGGATTTGTCTGCATTGCCTTGACACCTCATTGAAGCTGAAACTGAAGCTGTTGGATTGCCATTTCTCTTCATAGCCTGTTCATACTTATACTACGAGCAAGCACAAACTCTCAGTACTCTTGGGTTGGTAGCTGCATCTTTGAACGAAAGCCAGCAATGAGCGAACGCAACAATACGTCTGTCTCCCGGTACCATAAGAGCCCTCGCCCTTGCCCTCCCCCCACACCCTACCCCCTTGTACTTCCTTCCTCCCTCCCTCCTCAAACTCCCTCCCCTCCCTTTCGTTCACGTACCGACTTTATGGGGACTGTCCTCCGACAGGAACTTGTTGTAGATGTTCCAAGCGTGACACAGTCGCAGCAGCCTGTCCGCAGAGCGGTCCTCCGTGGCGCCGTACTCCGTCACGTCCTGCCAGAACAGCAGGCACGACAGCAGCTGCTCGTCCCCCAGCCGTCTGGAATGTGCACATCGGCTGTGTGTATATTTTGTGAAGCACAGGGTGGAGGGGGGGGGGGGGGGGAGGGAGTCGTACGTCTTCTGTGTGCATATATACTTAAACCGAAGAAAACGATGCACGTGCGGGGTAAGGGGAAGTGGGGAGGGGGGGATGCGGGCGTGCGTACGCGCGTGTGTGTGTGTGTGTGTGCGCGCGCGTGCTTGTGTGTGTGTGTGTTCGTCTCCTGTGTGTATATCTGGATAAGGAAATGGATCGACGAAGATGAATATCTTCTGTCCCCATACATCTAAATATGGGTGAACGAAAAAAAAGACGCTGCGCGGTTTATGCGTGTGTTCATGTCATACACACTTTCGAATTGGGCATGTCTTCTGTAAGTATATGTATATGTTCAAACGTATAAAATGCCAGGTAAGCGGGGGTCAGTCGACTGAGTGGTTGAGTGGGGGGTGAGGGTGACGGAGGTAAACAAAAACAGCAAAGTGCGTATGGCTTTTGCGAGGGAAAGTAACCCACATGTTAAGAGAGAGAGAGAGAGAGAGAGAGAGAGAGAGAGAATGCGAATAGGAATACTTTATTCAT
>NC_134896.1:14195844-14200844 GCF_041734735.1 Babylonia areolata | reverse complement strand
ACAACAACGATGATGACGACGACGATGATGATAATGCACACAGTATCAGTTATGGGCTGAGAGTGCTCATGGCAGGCCAGTCTGAGCGACTGAGTTATGCACACTGCCCTAATTTTGTAGTTTGCTATTGATTTCTATGTTGAATTTGAGGTCGATGCATTGCAATAATCCGTCTCATGTGAAATACAATAAGTAATAGAATAGAATTGTGCAATCAACAACCATCTACCTGAAGATCTAGTCACCAGCCCCATCCACGCGTAATATGCAGCTTCTGTTCAAACGCGCGCGCGCGCGTGTGTGTATGTGTGTGTGTGTGTGAGAGAGAGAGAGAGAGAGAGAGAGAGAGAGAGTTTGTGTGTGTGTGTGTGTGTGTGTGTGTGTGTGTGTGTGTGTGTGAGAGAGAGAGAGAGAGAGAGAGAGAGAGAGTTTGTGTGTGTGTGTGTGTGTGTGTGTGTGTGTGTGTGTGTGTGTGTGTGTGTGTGTGTGTGTGTGCAATGCGTGCATGTGTGAGTGTGCACAAGTTTTTATATTGATATGCACTTGTATGTATCCTAAATTCTACTGTATCTGTGTTTGTGCATGATTTTCAAATTATGTTCGTATCTTGTTACGTACTGTCCCCCCAAATATTCCTTGCGACTCCGGTACACTTGGTAATAAAGACATATTCTGTTCTATTCTATTCTATTCTAAATTTTATCTTAGTGTCATCACTGTCCATGTCTTCGCTAACGCTATTGTCATTGTCATGATCGTCATTGTCGGTGTCCCTCTCCTCCTCCTCTCTTTTCATCTATATAGTTTTTCTCTAAAAAAAATTGTATCGGGGGAAAAGACAAGAAACCGGCCCCGATGACAAAGGACATCTTCTTTGATAAAAAAAAATAATAATAATAATAATAAGGGGTATTTCCCACGCTTTATCGTGGATCAGATTTCCAAAACTTCCCCGCCATCAGTCCAGCCATCAGAAATGATCATGTTACCAGCAATATTGCCAATAACGACAACAACAGCAGCAATACCTCCACCAACGCAACACCAACAGAAAAAAAAAGAAAATAAAGAAAGAAAGAAAATAAAAAGCAAAGAAGACGATTTGGGTAATCATGACCATGATGATGACGATGCAAACAATTACACGGATTGTACCAACATGAGTGATACAGAGTTACAACAACGAGGAAACGCCAACAATGAAGCGAGGCATACACTGTTTCGCGGCAGCGTGGCACAGAGCAAGCTTGAAGCCATACAAAGCGAAAGGCCACATACAGTCATGCAGTACTCCCAGCACTCACCTTGACAGCAAGCTTTGTCGGCTATAGTTACTGTCAGAAGAGCAACACTCCGTTTAGCCAACATCTCTCTCTCTCTCTCTCTCTCTCTCTCTCACACACACACACACACACACACACACACACACACACACATGAGCAAACACACACACACACACACATATATACACGCACAAAAAAAAACCCAAACAAGCACATACATACATACATACATACATACATGCATACATACATATATACATGAAGCATAACTACATACCCCCCCACCCCCCACCACCACCATATCCCTACCCTCTCCTGACAGATTTAATAAGAACAAGATATATTCATCCCTGACCCCAACTCGGGACAAGAACGACATAGAGTGATATATGTATTGTTTCAACAGTCTGTACATAAGAAGAAAACAACTCAAACACAACGGCTAAGCAAGAAAAGTGGAAAAGCTTTATCCGGACTCGAGGCACGCCTTAAAACTAACTAAATCCATCACAGCTTTCAGGATGATACTATTCTAATAAAAAAAGAGATTATTGGGCGTGCGAATTCTGGTCACTGTGAGAATACACTATTTGTTTTGGGTTGTCCTGAATTGTATTATGATGCACAATTGTCGAACTCCTCATGGAGAGCAGCACGAATTAACAAAAAACAAAATCTGCTGTGGCAAAAACTACAATTCAAAACAATACAGCTTTGGATGATTGAAAATTGCATGTGTCTGTATTGTAGGTTAATTTCCCATAAGAAAATATAACTTTACGTTTTGAGCTGTTTATGCTTGTTAGTTTGTCTGTTAAGCAAATTCAAGAACTTTTTTTTGTGATAAAAGAGCTTCCAAACTGATTTTAAACCAACAAATCAAGCCTGTAAACATTCCACGCCTTTCGTTCGCTGAATGCACACAGTACAAAAGCAACAACGTGAAATCTATTCACTCCACACAATCCACTAACAAAAGTTCACTTTCCACAATGATCATGTTTCAGTTTCAGTTTCAAGGTAGTGTCAAAGCGTGCGGATCCATCCATATACGCTACACCACATCTTCTGTTGAACAATTTTTTTTAACTCAGTATGGCCAGTCCTCTCTTCTCCTCTACACAGACCCCTCGGATGTCCAGTGGGTGTCTGAATGACCCAACCTTTAGCTTCCGTCGTCAGAATTGTGGTATTCTTTGTCAACATTCACCTCTTCAGTATAAGAGCCTTCCGCTTGCAATATTTTGATGATGGTAAATGGGGTGAAACGCTGTTAACGTCGTCTCTTTCGCCGTTCGTATGGAGAGAGTTAATCTAGATTCTACAGAAAGAAAAAACATCGGAGACACGTAGCCTCATTATCCAAACTGGATGGTATCCTTATGGATGGATGGTGTCTGGGTTTTTTAAAGGAGACTCAAGACTTACTGACTGACGATACTTTGGGCATTTGTGTTTGTTGTTGTTGTTTTCACTCTCTCTTCGTCAACTGTGGTTTGTAAGTCAATGTGGTGGTTTATCCAATCCACTTGGCGCTGGGGTTTGGAAAAGATAGCATCGGTTATTATTCTGACTGCGGGGCGTTTGTTGTCATTCTGTTGGAACAGAGCATCTTTTCTTTGTTTTCATTTCACTGGGTCTAGGAACAGAATGTTTTATTCTAGTTTTGACAAGTGCCAACCGTTCTCTTCCTTTCTGTGTTCATGGTGGAGGAAGGTGGCAGAATGGTTAAGACGCTCAGCTGCCAATACAGAGAGTCCGTGAGGGTGTGGGTTCGAATCCCGCTCTCGCCCTTTCTCCTAAGTTTGACTGGAAAATCAAACTGAGCGTCTAGTCTTTCGGATGAGACGATAAACCGAGGTCCCGTGTGCAGCACGCACTTGGCGCACTGAAAAAGAACCCATGGCAACGAGAGTGTTGTCCTCTGGCGAAATTACGTAAAATGAAATCCACTTTCATAGGTACACAAATATGTAAGCATGCACTCAAGGCCTGACTAAGCGCGTTGGGTTATGCTGCTGGTCAGGCATCTGCTCAACAGATGTGGTGTAGCGTGTATGGATTTGTCCGAACGCAGTGACGTCTCCTTGAGAAAGTGAAACTGAAACTGAAACTGTGTTCATGGGCGTTCACTCTAGTTATCGATCTATGAGTTGTCGTTCATGAGTGTGACCGTTTTTAGCACACCTGACAGGCACCCGTAACCCTTTTTTCGGAGCTATGCATATCGGGTATATTCGTGCTTCCATAACCAACCGAACAAAGACATAGATTACGCAGTGTCTGAAGTGCGTATTTAGTCTTTCGCCTGTGTATACACACGAGGTGGAATTAAGGCACTGCCGCGGGTCTGCACATACGTTGATATCGCAGAACGAGGAACAAAAATCTCCACCCTTACTTAATCCACCTGGCACGGATATCAGGCAGGACCCTGACATTGAAAATCCAGCGATCCAACCATTCTGCTTCTGCGCCCGCCCGTCAGTATTCTATCAGCAGTGTTGATGTTTCCTTTGAATTAAGAATGCGTCAGATTTACAACACGCACACACACACACACACACACACACACACACACACACATACAATACCCATCCACACACACAATAGCCATCCACACACACACACACACACACACACACACACACACACACACACACACACACACACACACCATCCCTCCACAAACACACACACACACAACATCCCACACACACACACACGCACACAATACGCCTCCACACACACACACACACACACACACACACACACAAACATCCCCCCTGGACCCCCACCCACCACACACAACACTCCTCCACACACACACACACACACACAACATTCCCCCTTCCCTCCCCCCCCCCTCCCCTACACACACAGAGGCTGACCTGATGGGGGCCGAGGACAAGGTTCTCCTCCGCCAGCTCTGACGGTTGCTGCCCTTGTGGTGGGAACGTGCAGGTACGCTGCTGGCTGATCGGCCCAGACTGCTCGTCCGTCCGTCGGTCCCCCGCGTCTGTTTGTCATCATCATCATCAATGTCGTCATCATTATCCTCATCCTCATCCTCACTATCATCATCATCATTGTCGTCATCCTCCTCCTCATCCTCATCCTCACCATCATTATCATCATTGTCGTCATAATCGTCGTCATCCATCAACATCATCATCATCATCATCATCATCGTCATCCATCATCGTCATCATCATCATCATTGTCGTCATCTTCATAAGCCTCATCCTCACTATCATCATCACCATTGTCGTCATCTTCCTCATCCTCATCCTCACCATCATTGCCATCGTCGTCGTCGTCATAATCGTCGTCACCCACCACCACCATCATCATTATCATAAACATCATCATCATTGTCGTCATCCATCATCATCAATAAATCAATTGTCATTGTCGTCCTAGTAGTAGTAGCAGTAGTAGTAGTATTCATGATCACCACCACAATCACCATCATCGTCATCATTATCGTCAGCATCACCGTCATCGTTATAATCACCACGGTCGTCATAATCGTCGTCATCTACCATCGTAATTGCCATCACTCATCATGGATGTCTTTTCCATCGTCAGCATGGTTTCTCAGTGCATGTTGTTCAGCCTTCACCGTTCGATTTGCCCCATGGAGTTCATGTCTTACATTTTCATCATCATCGTTGAGGTCGTCATCTTCTTCATATTTACCATCATCATTGCTAA
>NC_134896.1:14165844-14190844 GCF_041734735.1 Babylonia areolata | reverse complement strand
GTGTGTGTGTGTCTGTGTGTGTGAGCGTGCGTGCATGCGTGCGTGCGTGTGTGTGAGTGTGTGTGTGCATGCGTGTGTATGTATGTATGTGTGTGTGTGTGTGCGCGCGCGCGCGCGCGCGTGCGTGCGTGTTTGCGTGCGAGTGTGCGCGCATGCTTATATGTGTGCGTTGGGGAGGGGAAGAATTGGGTATGTGTGTGTGTGAGAGTGGCCGTGTGTGAATACCTGCCCGTTTATTTGTGTCTGCAAGGCTTGGACAAGACGGGTGACGAGACCATGGGCGTGGTTCGTGGACCTAACTGTAAATGATGTATGACAGTCAGTCGTGTCCCAGGAGGCAACTGCTGTCCCAGCTATCTGGACTAGAATTTGATTATAGTGGAGATCGAGTGTCTTGCCAAAGTTACATCCCCACTCTCTCCGCCAACAGGGTTTTAGGACAGTCGGCGTTGGGATGGTTCCCAAAGGCCAACTACCCCCCCTCCCCACCTACCCCCCAAGGCTGCAGCACTAAGAGCCAGTGGAATCTTGCCTCATAGTTTCTTCTTCTTCTTCTTCTGCGTTCGTGGGCTTCAACTCCCACGTTCACTCGTATATACGCGAGTGGGCTTTTACGTGTATGACCGTTTTTACCCCGCCATGTAGGCAGCCATACTCCGTTTTCGGGGGTGTGCATGCTGGGTATATTCTTGTTTCCATAACCCACCGAACGCTGACATGGATTACAGGATCTTTAACGTGCGTATTTGATCTTATGCTTGCTCATACACACGAAGGGGGTTCAGGCACTGGCAGGTCTGCACATATGTTGACCTGGGAGATCGTAAAAATCTCCACCCTTTACCCACCAGGCGCCGTCACCGTGATTCGAACCCGAGACCCTCAGATCGAAAGTCCAACGCTTTAACCATTCGGCTATGGCGCCCGTCGCCTCCTTGGTTGAAAGTCATAGTCCCTCAGCAAAAGACTAAGCTGTAAATGACTTCCAACTGCAATGGAGAAACCATTGGTCATACAGCTCTCGCTGTGTTGTTGGTCCAGCTGTAAGCTTATGTCAATCCGTGGAATATGCTGAGCGTTTGGGCACTACTGTAAATGATCTTTATATTAAAAAGCCACACCGTCACTCACCTCGCTCCTTTCTTGAACATTTCTTCGGTTGACGAAGCTGGTGGTCCTTTGGTATACTGAGAGGACCGTGTTTTCCCTGTCGTTTGAATAACATATGCACATTTTAAAGCATTGAACCCTGCCCCCAACCAGTGTTCTGGCGTCAAAATTTATATTTCCCTAAAATGGTTTCCACGTTCCAACATATGCACAAACCGCAAGCAAAGGGAAGTAACTTCTACAGTATTTCCGGCTGTGTCTACACGTTCAAATTGTGAAGAAAAAAAACCTGATCAATTTTAGTATGTCCTATGCGTTTGGCTTTTTGTTTTTTGTTTGTTTGTTTTTTTGGGGGGGTTTTGTTTGTTTTTGTTGCTGTTGTTTTGTTTTGTTGTTTTTTTTGCTTCAGTATGACAGGGTAAGCCTTCTGAAGCTGTAAACTCCCTAGGATTGAATGGGTTAAAGCATTTTTTTTAAATACGTATTTCTTTTAAATACTGATACCGTAGACAATCACGTAGGACATTAACAGACTTCATGCCCAATATCAGGATAGAACTAAAACAAGAATCCAAATGATGTTTGACAAAACGAACGTTCCTCGACATCAATATCTCATATGCCGAGCCCAAATACGTTACGAAATTCAGAAGAAGTCAAAAATACCAAGTACGTGCTTTTCTGCAGTTTTGAGTTAAATGAAGTGGAGGAAGTATATCTTTCACAGAGAAATAAAGGCTTACAAAGAGGGTCATATAGATGGGAAAAGGAACAAGCACACAGAAACAGACAATGCACTTTATTCTTTTGTAATGATTGCCGACTGACCACTTTTGCTTGCAGGTGGGATCACTTCCACTTTGCTGGAGATTCTGTGGAAAGAAAAAAAAAGAAAAGTAATGATATGTAAAATTATCAAATAAATACATAGATAAGTAAATAAATGAATAAACATTTTTTGTAATGAATCCTCTAAATAAATGAATAAACATTTTTTGTAATGAATCCTCTTCTACCCTTTTACTGTCTCACACACACACACACACACACACACACACACACACACACACACACACACACACACACACACACACACACACACACTACTACCAAACCGAACCCCCACCCCACCTCATCCCCTTAACTAACCCATCCCCACTTACACCCACATCACACACACACACACACACACACACACACACACACACACACACAAATACTCGCACGCACGCACACACACACACACACACACACACACACACACACACACGCACACACACACACACACACACACCTCTGCCAAACCGCACCCTCATCCCACCTCATCGCCTATTCAAACCCACCCCCATACCCACACCCAGCACAGCACAGCACAACACAGTCGCCACTTTCCATTCGATGAGGATGAAAATGTTCTTTCCACGGTTTTGTTAGGATTTATTTCTGTGACACGCCCATCCATTTCTTTCTCTTACTTTCTGTTTCTTTTCCTTTTCCTAGACTCTGTCTTCTGTCTCTCTCTGTGTCTCTGTCTGTCTGTCTCTCTCTTCCTTTCTTAGTCCCCTCCCCCTTGCCTCCCCTCTCCTCCACCTCAACCGCCCCCCTTTTCATTCGAATATACAGAAATGTCGATTTCTAATTAATACTAACAATCATCATTATGATAGGAATGATAATAATCCAAATAATAATAATAATAATATCATTTATTTTCAGTCTAATATCATCATCTTAGATGAACAGACTATGAATAAATAAACGAACTTTTCCTAGACTTTCGTCTGTTCACACACACACACACACACACACACACACACACACACACATCGCATCGCATCACAACACATCACACCACATCACACTGAAACCAACACACACAGACATGGTGCAATACTAACCTTGCTGCTCTCTTCTCGGTAGATGTTCGTTTGTCAGCCGCCGACTTGGCGCCAGCTGTGGAGGTCATCCGCTGCTGAGACTTGCCCGCGGAGGATCCTGTTTTACGGCTGACGTAGTAGTAGTCATCACTCTCTTCCTCATCGTAGGCTTGGTCGTCTGTAGATAATGGACAATAAATAGATTACCAAAAAACATTAACAAACAAACAAGCGAGCAAACAAATACATACATACGTTGGTACAGTACGTACCTACCTACCTATCTACATACCTAACTACCTACATACAAGCCTGCAAACATACCTTCGTACA
This sequence comes from Babylonia areolata, assembly GCF_041734735.1. Taxonomy (NCBI): domain Eukaryota; kingdom Metazoa; phylum Mollusca; class Gastropoda; order Neogastropoda; family Buccinidae; genus Babylonia; species Babylonia areolata. The sequence goes on along the minus strand of NC_134896.1, from coordinate 14,187,524 downwards.
GTACGTACGTACCTACCTACATACCTATCAAACTAACCTACATACATGCCTGCATACATACCTTCATACAGAACGTACGTACCTACCAACATACTTATCAAACTGCCTACATACATGCCTACATACATACATTCATATAGTATGTACGTACCTACCTACCTACCTACCTACATACCTATCTAACTATCTACATATATGCCTACATGCATACCTTCATACAATACCTACATACCTACATACGTACCTACCTAAGGTACCCACACACACACACACACACAGAGATTTACCATTGTACTTGTGTCTATTCTATTCACAGACTAAATACAAAACGTTTTACTCATCAGAGGTACACAACTTCAAGCCAGTGCCACTGATGATAACTTTTTAGTTGTTAGTTTATTCATTTATGTATTTATTTATTTATTTATTTATTTTTCGCTACTCCATCATCTGCCTTGTTTCAGCAGAGCTGGGGACCGCTGCAACGCTGACTGTCCCAAAACCCTCTTGGTCGAAAAGGAGAGAGAGAGAGAGAGAGGTGTGTAACTTGGGCAGGACATTCTCCACTATGATCAAATTCCAGCCCAGATAGTCGGGACAGAAGTTGCCTCCTCTGCTGTTCTGATGGGTCATAGCCGGACACGATTGACGGTCATATTCTCAAACGCTGCTCATTCAGAGCCCACTCCACCCCGTATAGCAGCCTACACAGCCACAGCCACACCCTAGTTCGTCTGCCGGCAGTCTCAGCGCCGGCCGTCCACACGTAACCATCAATGTAGATCGCCAGAAGGACACACACCAAAGCAGGCACTGCGCTGCTGCCGAGTCACTTCGGTGGTAGTTTTTTTCCGTCGACTCGCTTCTTTTCCCAACCTCCCTTTCTTTTCCAGTTGCTTTTCTTCCTGTCCTTGTTCTTGTTCTTCTTCTTCCTGTCCTTGTTCTTGTTCTTCTTCTTCCTGTCCTTGTTCTTGTTCTTCTTCTTCCTGTCCTTGTTCTTGTTCTTCCTGTCCTTGTTCTTGTTCTTCTTCTTCCTGTCCTTGTTCTTCTTCTTCCTGTCCTTGTCCTTGTTCTTCTTCTTCCTGTCCTTGTTCTTCTTCTTCCTGTCCTTGTTCTTGTTCTTCCTGTCCTTGTCCTTGTTCTTCTTCTTCCTGTCCTTGTTCTTCTTCTTCCTGTCCTTGTTCTTCTTCTTCTTGTCCTTGTTCTTCTTCTTCCTGTCCTTGTTCTTCTTCTTCCTGTCCTTGTTCTTGTTCTTCCTGTCCTTGTTCTTGTTCTTCCTGTCCTTGTTCTTGTTCTTCTTCTTCCTGTCCTTGTTCTTGTTCTTCTTCTTCCTGTCCTTGTTCTTGTTCTTCCTGTCCTTGTTCTTGTTCTTCTTCTTCCTGTCCTTGTTCTTCTTCTTCCTGTCCTTGTCCTTGTTCTTCCTGTCCTTGTTCTTGTTCTTCCTGTCCTTGTCCTTGTTCTTCTTCTTCTTGTCCTTGTTCTTGTTCTTCCTGTCCTTGTTCTTCTTCTTCTTCTTGTTCTTCTTCCTGTCCTTGTTCTTGTTCTTCCTGTCCTTGTTCTTCTTCTTCCTGTCCTTGTTCTTGTTCTTCCTGTCCTTGTTCTTGTTCTTCCTGTCCTTGTTCTTGTTCTTCTTCTTCCTGTCCTTGTTCTTCTTCTTCCTGTCCTTGTTCTTCTTCTTCCTGTCCGTGTTCTTGTTCTTGTTCTTCCTGTCCGTGTTCTTCTTCTTCCTGTCCGTGTTCTTGTTCTTCTTCTTCCTGTCCTTGTTCTTCTTCTTCCTGTCCTTGTTCTTCTTCTTCCTGTCCTTGTTCTTCCTGTCCTTGTTCTTGTTCTTCCTGTCCTTGTTCTTCTTCTTCCTGTCCTTGTTCTTCTTCTTCTTCTTGTCCTTGTTCTTGTTCTTCCTGTCCTTGTTCTTCCTGTCCTTGTTCTTGTTCTTCCTGTCCTTGTTCTTCTTCTTCTGCTTCTTCTTCTTGTCCTTGTTCTTCTTCTTCCTGTCCTTGTTCTTCCTGTCCTTGTTCTTGTTCTTCCTGTCCTTGTTCTTCTTCTTCCTGTCCTTGTTCTTGTTCTTCTTCTTCTTGTCCTTGTTCTTGTCCTTGTTCTTGTTCTTCCTGTCCTTGTTCTTGTTCTTGTTCTTCTTCTTGTCCTTGTTCTTCCTGTCCTTGTTCTTCTTCTTCTTCTTGTCCTTGTTATTGTTATTGTTCTTCCTGTCCTTGTTCATCATATTCTTATCGTTGCTATTGCTTGTGTTCGTCTTGTTCTTCCTGTTCTTCATTTTGGTCTTCTTCATTATTTTTAGTCTTCTCGTTATTCTCCTTTTTCTCGTTCTTCTTCTTCTTCTTCTTCTTCTTCTTCACTGAGGAACCATATAGCAGAACGGTTCACCCGATTCCTCCAGGTCTGTCGGTTGTGTATTGAACCCAAGGCAATATATATATATATATATATAGAGAGAGAGAGAGAGAGAGAGAGAGAGAGAGAGAGAGAGAAAATCAACTGAATGAATGAATAAATAAACAAATAAATAAATAAACAATAACACTCCCCCTCCGCCCCCGGCCCCCATCCCCCTCCCCCCAAGCCCCCCTAAAAAAAAAAAAAAAAAAAAAAAAAAACAGAAACACACACACACTCAAACCGACCATGGATACACTTGATGGGCACACTGAGGGCACGGCTTCCGGGCCTCTGGTATCGGTAGAGAGCCGAGTAGTGCAGCTCGCCCCACAGGTCATCGTCGTCCAGAGCGCCGTGGGCGCTGTTGTCCACGCTGTTGCTCAGCGACGACACGTAGGTTTCTGTCTGACGGCTGTAACCCCGCAGGTTCCGGCTGCTTCCGCGGCTGGCAGACTGGCGCTCTTCCAGGGGCCGCAGCAAGAGCTTGACCAGCTTGAGCTCTCGGAACAGCTGCGTTCTGATGGGGAGAACACCGTGAGGTGAAGGTTAGGGGGGGGGGGGGGGGGGGGGGGGGTGGCGACTGCTGTTACTCCTGCTGTCCTTTTTTTTTTTTTTCTTCTACTTCTTTTTCTTTTTTTTTTTCAAACTGCATAGACAGCTGGTGTTTGTACTGCTGCTGCTGCTGCTGTTTCTACTTCTGATGTTGCTGTTGTTTGTACTGCTGATGCTGTTGTTTGTACTGTTGCTGCTGCTGCTGTTTCTACTTCTGATGTTGCTGTTGTTTGTACTGCTGATGCTGTTGTTTGTACTGCTGATGCTGTTGTTGTTTGTACTGCTGCTGCTGTTGTTTGTACTGCTGATGCTGTTGTTTGTACTGCTGATGCTGTTGTTGTTTGTACTGCTGCTGCTGTTGTTTGTACTGCTGATGCTATTGTTTGTACTGTTGATGTTTGTTTGTTTGTATTGCTGATGCTGTTGTTTGTACTGCTGATGCTATTGCTTGTACTGCTGATGCTGTTGTTGTTTGTACTGCTGATGCTGTTGTTGTTTGTACCACTGATGCTGCTGTTGTTTGTACTGCTGATGCTATTGTTTGTACTGCTGATGCTGTTGTTGTTTGTATTTCTGATGCCGCTGCTGCTTGTACCACTGATGCTGTTGTTTGTACTGTTGATGTTTGTTTGTTTGTATTGCTGATGCTGTTGTCGTTTGTACTGCTGATGCTGTTGTTGTTTGTACCGCTGATGCTGTTGTCGTTTGTACTGCTGATGCTGTTGTTGTTTGTACTGCTGATGCTGTTGTTTGTTTCTTGTGCTGATGCTGTTGTTTGTACCACTGATGCTGTTGTTGTTTGTATTTCTGATGCCGCTGCTGCTTGTACCACTGATGCTGTTGTTTGTACTGCTGATGCTGTTTGTTTGTACTGCTGATGCTGTTGTTGTTCGTATTTCTGATGCCGCTGCTGCTTGTACCACTGATGCTGTTGTTTGTACTGCTGATGCTGTTTGTTTGTACTGCTGATGCTGTTGTTGTTCGTATTTCTGATGCCGCTGCTGCTTGTACCACTGATGCTGTTGTTTGTACCACTGATGCTGTTGTTTGTTTCTTGTGCTGATGCTGTTGTTTGTACCACTGATGCTGTTGTTGTTTGTATTGATGCTGCTGCTGTTGCTTGTACCACTGATGCTGTTGTTTGTACTGTTGATGTTTGTTTGTTTGTATTGCTGATGCTGTTGTCGTTTGTACTGCTGATGCTGTTGTTGTTTGTACTGCTGATGCTGTTGTTGTTTGTACTGCTGATGCTGTTGTTGTTTGTATTGATGCTGCTGCTGTTCTGGGTTTCTTACATTACTAGTGAAGAAGAGAAGAGGTTTGAAGGTGTGTGGGTTTTTTTTCCCAGAACTGTTTTGTTGCTGTACCGGTTGGCATAAGAACATGCAAACTTGTCTGTCTGGCCCAAACGTGGTACAAGACATCAAGGAAAGTGCACTCTGGCTGACCTGGTGAAGATTATACCCATCACCAGGTCTAAACGTTAGATTTACCATCTACCATTTGGGAGTAAAACGGCCCGACAGAATTACCACCTGAAAACCATCTGATCTTGGGTGTAAAAGGTCAGAGCTACCACCCAATGACCCTCTGACTTTTGGTTGTAGAAAAAAGAGTTACCACCCATCACCATCTACCTCTAGGGTGGTGTAAAAAGGTCAGAGTTATCACCCGATGATCAACTGCCTTTTGAGTTAGTCAGACCTTTTGAGTAGGCCAGAGTTAGTACCGTATTACCGTCTGATATGGGGTGCAAAAGGTCAGAATTGCCATCCGATGATCATCTATCTTCTGGGTGTAAAAAGGTCAGAGTTACTACCTTAATGGCATCTATACTTTGGGTGAAAAATAGGTCAGAGTTTCTTACCATTTGACCATCTACATTCTGGGTGTAAAACAGGTCAGAGTTACTTACCATTTGACCATCTACGTTTTGGGTGTAAAAGGGTCAGTTACTACCCTATTACCATCAACATTTTGGGTATTAAAAGGTCGGAGCTACTAACCTTTGACCATCTACATTTTTGCGTGTTAAAAAGAGGTAAAGTTTACCAACCACCAATCGCTAATGTATACCTGAGAATGGGGTCTGACCGGCGTAACCTGCACACACACACATCTGTCACGCAGTTAGCGCGATCAGCACCAACAGTAGTACCACACGGGCGTGTTCTCTTCAGCTGGGCAATTTTCAATGATGATGATTACTTGACGAGACTCACTTGAGGAACATGGGCAGCCTTTCCTGCCGGGCCCACTCCAGCATCTTCTCTCTCTCGGCATCCGTAGCCCCGTAGGAGGTGGGGGGCTGCTCCATGGGACCTCCATCGTCTACCTCCTCGAAGGCGCCCGTCAGACGATTGTATACCAGCGCTTGTGGAAACACCTGCAGTTTGGGGAAGAAAAAATCAAGACTTTCCATTAAAACTTGCCTGTACATAGACGTAGACATACACATGCATGTGATGAATGCTTTAAATGTTTAGATAAAAAAAAAAAGGTTTCAAATTCATTTTCGGATATAAGAAAGTGTCAAAACGTGCGGAATAATGATCCATTATTATACGCTGCACACATTTTCTCTGAAGGAAGAAAAAGAGAGAAAGAAATTATATGCAACTTTTAGTTACGAAACATGATGGATTTTAACAACAAAAACAACAATCTATCAATGAAGCAATGATATGGACACTTACATAGCGCCTATCGACGGTTAGATACCAAACTCCCAACAACAAAATCATTGACAACTTCAAACTTCGTTCGTGGGCTGCAACTCCCACGTTCATTCGTATATACACGAGTGGGCTTTTACGTGTAAGACCGTTTTTACCCCGCCATGTAGGCAGCCATACTCCGTTTTCTTGTTTCCATAACCCACCGAACACTGATATGGATTACAGGATCTTTAACGTGCATTTTTCATCTTCTGTTTGCGTATACACACGAAGGGGGCTCAGGTACAAGCAGGTCTGCATATATGTTGACCTGGGAGATCGTAAAAATCTCCACTCTTTACCCATCAGGCGCCGTTACTGAGATTCGAACCCGGGACCCTCAGATTGAAAGTCCAACACTTTAATCACTTGGGTATTGCGCCCGTCACAACTTTAAACAACAAAACAACAACAAAATCATTGACAATTTTAACAACAAAATTAAATGTAGACAGTGCTTTAACAACATCATAGACACATGTTAACAACAATGACAATAACAACAAAATCGTTGACAACTTTAACAACAACAATAGCAATAAAATTACAGATAGTGTTTAAATAAAAACAACATCATAGACATATTTTAACAACAACAACAACAACAACATGGACAGCTGTTAACAACGACGATGACGACAGCGACAAAGGAAAGGCGAAGTTAGGAATACGCACAGACGGGCGCAATAGCCGAGTGGTTAAAGCGTTAGACTTTCAATCTGAGGGTCCCGGGTTCGAATCACGGTGACGGCGCCTGGTGGGTAAAGAGTGGAGATTTTTACGATCTCCCAGGTCAACATATGTGCAGACCTACTAGTGCCTGAACACCCTTGGTGTGTAAATGCATGCAGAAGATCAAATACGCACGTTAAAGATCCTGTAATCCATGTCAGCGTTCGGTGGGTTATGGAAACAAGAACATACCCAGCATGCACACCCCCGAAAGCGGAGTTTGGCTGCCTACATGGCGGGGTAAAAACGGTCATGCACGTAAAAGCCCACTCGTGTACATGCGAGTGAACGTGGGAGTTGCAGCCCACGAACGCAGAAGAAGAAGAAGGAATACACACGGGCAGCGCCAGGAAGGCATTGAAGTAGTCCAGGAAGAGGTCATCATAGGCCAGCAGGTCCTCAAGGTTCTCCCCCGATATCTCCAGGCCTGAAACGTATCCACACACACCATGACATCACCAACATCCAGTCTCCGAAAGATGGCTCTAGGTGTTGATGACCAGTTATTATCATCGTCGTCAGGCCTGAAATATATCCACACACACCATGACATTACCAACATCCAGTCTCCGAAAGATGGCTCTAGGTGTTGATGACCAGTTATTATCATCGTCGTCAGGCCTGATATATATCCACACACACCATGACATTACCAACATCCAGTCTCCGAAAGATGGCTCTAAGTGTTGATGACCAGTTATTATCATCGTCGTCAGGCCTGAAACGTATCCACACACACCATGACATCACCAACATCCAGTCTCCGAAAGATGGCTCTAAGTGTTGATGACCAGTTATTATCATCGTCGTCAGGCCTGAAACGTATCCACACACACCATGACATCACCAACATCCAGTCTCCGAAAGATGGCTCTAAGTGTTGATGACCAGTTATTATCATCGTCGTCAGGCCTGATATATATCCATACACACCATGACATTACCAACATCCAGTCTCCGAAAGATGGCTCTAGGTGTTGATGACCAGTTATTATCGTCGTCGTCATCATAATCATCATTACCTTATTTGTTGTCTTCGTCGTCGTCGTCACCGCAGTTGTTACCATAGCTTTACCACCACTGTTATCGTTATCAACTGCAGCTATCACGATAATCATCTGAGTTATCGTCACCATGACCATCGTCATCAGAATCTGTGTCTCCTTCTCTGTTCTTGCCTCTGTCTCTATGCCTCTGTCTGAAGAGAAGTAGGCAAGAAACAGACAGACAGACAGACAGACAGACCGTCACAGACAGGCAGGGGAACAGAAAGACAGACAGACAGACCGTCACAGACAGGCAGATGAACAGAAAGACAGACAGGCGGACAGAAACACAGAGGGACAGACGGACGGGGAGAACTGACTTCATATACAATCTCAAGCTGTTGTTGTTGTTGTTGTTTTTAGACCACACGAAAGATTCACATTGAAAGGGAACCGAATATGGATTTGAATTCATACACGAAACGCGCGCACTAGACAGATAGACAGACAGGCAGACAGATAGACAGAGGATAGATACATACATACATACAGATATACATACATACAGACAGACATTCATACATACAGACAGACAGACATTCATACATACATACATACATATAGACATACAGACAGACATACATTCATACATACATACAGACAGACAGACAGACATAAACACATAGACATGGATACTGGGGCAGGGAGAGCGGAGTGAAGAAGTAACGGGGGCATGGACAAGGAGACAAGCAAACAGACAGGCATACTGACTGAACTAAGCTTTTGTCCTTAATTAATTAACAGCAAGGCTTGAAACAGGTAACTGTATTCATTCATTGCACATACTGCGCCATGAGTTCAACACCCTGGCGCTGCTTTTCTGAAACCAAGTGTGAGGTATCTGAACATTTGATTTTACTACTTCTTTCAACTTTTTTTTAAACTTCGCTGGAACACCGACCCGAGGGAGGTGGGGGTACGGGGGTGGGGGGGGCGGATAGTGTCTGAGGGGGGGGGAGAGAGAAGGGGCAGGGGGAGCCATGATAATCAACAGGGAATTCATTTTTTTGTATTTTGTATTTGTATTTATCTCTTTTTTTTGTCACAACAGATTTCTCTGTGTGAAATTCGGGCTGCTCTCCCCAGGGAAAGCGCGTCGCTACACTGACAGCACCACCTTTTTTTTTTCTTTTCTTTTTTTTTTTCCTGCGTGCAGGTTTATTTGTTTTTCACTATCGAAGTGACATTTTTCTACAGAATTTTGTCAGGGAGCACCCTTTTGTTGTCGTGGGTTCTTTTACTACGTGCGCTAAGTGCATGCTGTACACGGGACCTCGGTTTATCGTCTCATCCGAATGACTAGCGTCCAGACAACCACTCAAAGTCTAGTGGAGTCTAGGGAGACTGAGCCGTGATTCGAACCAGCGTGCTCAGATTTTCTCGCTTCTTAGTCGGACGCGTTACCTCTAGGCTATCACTCCACATTCATCTTTTACTACTTGAAACCTCGGACAAACAAAGACAGGAGAGGAAAAAGAAATATAATAGATGCTTATTTTTTTAAGAAAAAAGGAAGGGAAAAGTGCAACATAAAAAGTCAGTGTGATATAGACAGGCAGCTGTACATACAGGTAATAACATAATCAGAACAGAAAAGTGACATATAAAATATATCGAAAAAAAACGTACAAAGAGAGAGAAAGACAAAAAGATCACGAGACTGAACGAGGGACATACATGAACAGGTATCACTAAAACGGGTGTTTCCACAAAAGGCAAAAAAAAACAAAAACAAACAAACAAACAAAATATATTTTAAAAAATCTACGTTTCCCTATCTTTACTACTTTCTTCTTCTTCATCTTCTTCTTCTTCTTCTTCTTCTACATCATTAATCTTATTCGATTTTACTTAGACCATAAATTTATCTATTCAATTCTGTAATTTGAAAAAAAAAAAAGTTGTATAAGAAACTGGATCAAAAGTAAACAATGATGATGATGAAACGATGAAGACAGTAATAGTGTGTGTATCTGTGTGTGTGTGTGTGTGTGTGTGTGTGTGTGTGTGTGTGCGTGCGTGCGTGCGTGCGTTTCTATGAAATAATGAACACCCAGTAGAACTTCTTGTTTTCTATTTGGTTGCTTGGGTTTCGATGAGTGTTTCTGGTTTGCTTGTATGTTGTTGTTGTTGTTTAACCATTATTTTCTCAACCAGTCGCAATCAATGTAATCTTAACTCTGTCGCTGTTGCGCTGTTGTTCGTCGTCTTCTTCATGGTCGTTCGCGTATTTCTCGTATATTTGTTTGTTTATTTTGTTTAACCATATTCTCAACCAGCCGTCATCAATGTAATCTTATCTCCTGTAGCTGTTGTATTGTTCTTCGTCTCCTTCTTCTTCTTCTTCATGGTCGTACCGCGGCGCCAACCGCATAAAGCCAATATATCCCAACTGCAACATTGACGGTGGTGGTGGGTTATTTGCAGTCCACTGTTCTCCCCTTAACGACACCACCATCACACAATACCTGCCGCTTATGGAGCTGACATAATCACAAAGGCGCCATCAGAAAGAAACATATCGATCCCCTCCACCCCCAACCCCCACCCCAACCTGGATATTGTTGGTTGGCTGGAAGAAGGGACACGAGGATCAATTCTCCAGAAGCAAAAGCTAATGCTATGTTTCCAATCAACACCACCACCACCACCACGACCCACACATTTTTTTAAGTGTGTGTGTGTGTGTGTGTGTGTGTGTGTGTGTGTGTGTGTGTGTGTGTGTGTGTGTGTGTGTGTGTTGATGAATGAATTTTTGTATTGTACCGTATTGGTGTTGTATTGTGTCGTGTTGTGTGTTGGTGCGAGGCGTTCTGTTGTAATGTTGTTGTTTTTTTGTTTGTTTGTTTTTGTTTTTGTTTTCAAACTTTCACCCATAATGTTCAACTGTCCTAAACTGTACTGATCTGCACAAAACAATACAGTACAATACAGTGCTTTACTGCACTGTTCTGTGGGGTTTTTTTTATCTCTACAATTAAACCCCACCCACCCCCTCAAAAAAAAAAGTTCCCTTGAAAATAGTGTCAGCTCTCTCCGTGGAGAGCCGTCGCCGGAGTCCAGCGCCATCTTTATTCTCTCCATCAGTGGATAGACCTATATATCTCATCCACAATACAATATAGTGCAGCATAGCACGATAATAAATAAATAAAACCAGCAGTGTATAGACCCATATCTCATCCACAATACACTATAGTGCAGCATAGCACAATAATAAATAAATAAAACCAGCAATGTATAGACCCATATCTCATCCACAATACAATATAGTGCAACATAGCACAATAATAAATAAATAAAACCAGCAATGTGTAGACCCATATCTCATCCACAATACAATATAGTGCAGCAAAGCGCAATAATAAATATCTATAGAAAAAAAACCCAGCAATGAATAGATCCATATCTCATCCACAATACAATATAGTGCAGCATAGCACAATAATAAACAAATAAAAACCAGCAATGTATAGACCCATATCTCATCCACAATACAACATAATGCGGCACATCACTAAAATGAAAAAAAAAAGAAACACAGTCTTGTCCATTCTGAAACAGTACATATTCAGGTATGACGGGATGCGTGCGCGTTTGTGTGCCTGGGCGCCTATGTGTGTGGACGCTCATACACGCGTGTGTGTGTTTGCGTCTCTGCGCTCCCGAATCAATAATCAGGTGGGAGGGGGGTTTTTGTTGTTTTTTTGTTTGTTTGTTTATTTTAAAGTCTGCTTCCATCTTTAGTATGGAGTCAGTGGTCCCACTTCGTGTCACAAGTGAGTCTTGAAGGCCTTGCCTCTCTTGCTTAAAACTGGTCTGCTTCCATCTTTAGTGTACAGTCAGTGGTCCAACTTTGTCACACCAAAGAATGTATTTACAGGTCTTTGGTCCCAGTGCTGTTTGGAAATTGCAGACTTGGGACGGGACACAGGTTGGCTCGGACAGGTCAAGGTACGTCGGTCAAGTGGCCTTGGCGTTGGGTGGCTATGGTTTATGGCTCCCCCCTCACCCCTTCCCCCCCCCCCCCACCACTCCCCCCCCACCCCACCCCCCACACCCCGACCAGTCAAACATACAGCTGGTCTCTCAGTTCGATCTCTCCTTCTGTTTCTGTGCCTCCGTGTATAACGAGTATGCACGTGTTTGGTGTGTATGTGTGTTCTTTTGAGCACGCCTGCTCCTTTCTCTGTGTGTGTGTGTATAAAAGAGAGAGAGAGAGAGACAGAGAGAGACAGACAGACAGACAGAGAGAGGCTAAAACAGATAAAAAGAAAGAAAAACAGAAAAACAGAAGGTAGACAGAGAGCAACACAGAGAAGGATCAGGAACAGAATCTTCAACATGTCAAAAGAGCTATCTAAACACACTCACGCAGACAACGAAGACAGCGAACACAAAAATTGTTATACTACATGCTCACTGCAGAAGAGAGCAAACACTGAAATTTTCATACTTTATGCTCACAATAGAGAGAATTCAAACACTAAAATTATAACACTTTATACTCACTATAGTCGAACGACTCGGCATCAGAGTCTGAGTCATCTGCAGAACTACTGGTATCCATCAGCATTAAGGTGTTTGTGATCCTGTCTGGTTCAACGAGAAATTCATAATCTTGCGTAGTCCACTCAGAAGTTTATAATCCTGTTAGCTCCACTGAGAAGTTTATAATCTTATCTGGTCCATCGGGAAAAAAATCCTGTCTGGTCCACTAATAAGTTTAAAATCCTGTCTGGTCCACTCAGCAATTGATGATCCTGTCTGTCTGGACCTCTGAGAAGTTTGCAATCCTGTCTGGTCCACTGAGACGTTCACAGACCTACGATATCATAATCCTGTTTCCCACTGAGAAGTTCACAATCCTGTCTGGTCCGGTAAAGAGTTCACAAGGAGGAGGAATTTTGTTTAATGTCCCGTCACACATATCGGTGATTGAAGACATTTTGTTAAATTATTTATGAATACATCTGAGTATTATCGGTTAGAAGGGGTGGGAGATGTGGATGAATGGAGGGTTGGGAGAAACTGGGCAAATGAGGGTAAAAATGTGGGTGAAATTTGGAAGAAGAAAAAACAACAAAACAAATCTAAATAAGAGTTCACAATCGTGCCAGGTTCACTGTGAAAATTAATGCGTGACCCAGTCTGGTCCACTCGGAAATGATGCTAACAAAACCACTCAGTAGTTTTGTGTGTTATCGATCGCATCGAAGACAAGCGATCCACAGAATTAATATCAATCGATCACTCTGTACCGCGCGCGCGCAAACGTGCCCCACGTGCTGGGAAATAATATCGCTTATGGACTGGCCTTTTTTTCCTTTTTTTTTTTTTTTTTGCCTGCACATAACATATGCACATCCTGTTTAGTGAAGGATTTTTTTTTAAAGCAACCTTCCATGCCGTTGGTCTCATAACACTGAATAAATAAAATGATGAATAAATTAATTAATTAATTAATTAATAGATAAATAAATAAATTGAACGAGAGAACGGCGGCCAAAACACCAGGGTGCTTAGAGTCGGGAAGTTTCACAAAAAATGTGCTCTACATAATATTTCTCTTCAATCTCAGCTTGAAGGATTTGATTTTGCTGATAAACAATTCAGGATTTCAGTTCATGTTTAGATTAAGATTCTTACAAGTCGGTCAATGTTCTGCTATACCAGTTCGTAGGATGTGACACGAATGAAGCACAGTTCTAACCTCATAGCACCATGCAAAACATAATGAATAATTATAATGATAATAATAATCAACGAAGTGTGACGAATGCGTTACTCGTAAGTATTAAGAGGGTTTTTCTGCATGGCTTTCGGGCAGATCTCCCTAAGGAAGAGGGCACCGCAGGAAGCCGATGCCATTTAGTGGTGATAATGAAAAAAGAAAGAAAGAATAAAATCAAATCAACCAAACAGTGTTTTTATTCGTTCCGCTCACTGATCAACATTTTTCTCTGACGCGAAAATACCACACGCTTTCCCCTTCTCTCTCCTGTCTTTTTTGTCTTTTTTTTTTTTTTTTTTTTTTTTTTTTTTACTGAAATGCTAAAATATAACCTAGTTCTGCCTGCCATTCTAAGCTCATGGCACATACGACCTGACTAAACACCCTTAATCGGACCCACAAGGGAACTTGGGGTACTAATCCTCAAGCAAAACGTAGGTCTTCCTTGTCAAACACGTCCGTACGAGGCTGACAAAAATGCTTCTCCTCCCTGACACTAGCAGTTTGATAAGAACATACTGGAAGTGGTACGTATGTGTACGGTCGCCAGTGAGACGTGAACAAGTGGAATTCTTGTCTGGCTGGCTCTGAGAGAGAGAGAGAGAGAGAAAGAGAGAGAGAGAGAGAGTTGTGTGTATGTGCGTGTGCGTGCGTGCGTGCGTGCGTGCGCTTATGTGTATGTGTGTGTGTGTGTGTGCGTGCGTGCGTGCGCGTGTGTGTGTGTATGTGTGTGTGTGTGTGTGTGTGTGTGTGTGTGTGTGTGTGTGTGTGTGTGTGTGTGTTTATTGGCCCTGCGCGGTGGCTAACCCGACCCATACATTTCCTCCACACAAGTCCTTCAGACGGGACCAACAGCCGTGTGGTTGGAGCGATGGACTTTCAGTCTGAGAGTCCTGGGGTCGGTCCCGCTATCGGTGCTCAGTATGAAGGTTAACGGTGGAGACCAGTTGAGTTCGTTGGGAGGTTTCCCCCGACCTCACAGAGCAACATAACATGCAGATCTGCTACAGTGCTTCAGCCCCCAAAGCGTGTATACACATGCAGAAAACCAAACACGCACTTTGACGTTAAAGATCGTGTGTAATCCGTGCCAGAGAGACTCTTTTGTGTTCCCAGAAGGTGGTGTACTTTTGTTCGTTGTAGATAAATTGTGAAACAAATTTCTCACACATTCGATATGAGGGAATTTTTCGTAATACTTTTTTTCTTATTCAAACTGGCATGGAAAATGTCAACGTTTTGACATAGCCTTCATCAATCACAGGAGAATTACAGAATGGCAGAAACCCTCCGCAGACCCTTTCCATGCATTATTCAACCACGTCTCGTCTTCACGGTGCGCGTTCCCCATCAAAATCATATCATCATTACTGACGACACGCAATGATTTCACCATCGAACTGCATGCAGTGTGCATAGTTATTGAATGATTTCTTTTTTTTCCCTGTCACGCAATACCGTCATCATTTACGATGTTACCTCAATGCACCGAGCCGAAAGGTCATACTGATTTTTGTAGGGGTTAGGGAGGGAGGGGGAGGGGCGGCAGGCATACTTCACACCAAGATCTTGGGGGGAAAAGCGTGGGCATTTGGATATCACTGGTTCGATAAAATTTCGTTTCATTTCTTTTGACATGCTCTACGTAATTCGAATATCTACTTTCTTACTGTTGTTAATGCATAACTTAACCTGACGCCATCATAACGACATGGTGCACTGCTGAAGCCAGTGTGTTTTGACGTGTGTGTGTGTGTGTGTGTGTGTGTGTGTGTGTGTGTGTGACGGAGGAGGAGTGTGGGTGGGTGGATGGGGTGATAGGGTGTGTATTTATTTGTGGGTACGTGTTACAGGAAGTGAATTCTCGATTTTCATATCATTTCATTCTGAATGACATGCGGTTTTCCAACCTGGTCTGCAATAATTTCATTAATTAAGGTACCGCGATGCATATTTTAATGAATGGTCATATTCTAAACTAGACTGCGGGGTGGTTGTTGGTTGTTTTTTTTTTTTTTTTTTTTTTTTTGTTTTTTTTTGTTTTGTTTTGTTTTTTGTTTTTAATGTTAATGGAATGTTACCTGCACTCGAACTGAACAATAAATTTCTGTGAATTTTACAGACAATAAAATTGCATCGTAACAGATAACAAGCCAGTCACAACATTTCAAAACATACACTCTGAAAACCCACTCACCACCACCCACCACAACCACCACCCCCATACCCTCTCCCACCCCAACACACACAATCACACCTTCCCCCCCCCCTCCCCGCCCCTCTCCATTACCCCTTCACCCCACCCTCCTGTCCCTGATTCCTCTATCCCTCACCCTCCTTTGCTTTGGTTTCTTGCTGTTGTTGTTTCGTTTTGTTGTGCTTTGTGATTTGTTGTTGTTTTTGGTTTTTTTGTTGGTGGTGGTCAGTGGTGGTGGTGGTGGTGGTGGTAGTGGTGGTGATGGTAGTGGTTGTGGTGGTAGCGGTGGTTGTGGTGGTAGTGGTAGTGATAATGGTGGTGGTGGTGGTGGTGGTGGCAGTGGTGGTGGTAGTGGTGGTGGTGGTGGTAGTGGTTGTGGTGGTGGTGGTGGTAGTAATGGTGGTGGCAGTGGTGGTGGTGGTTGTGGTGGTGGTGGTGGTGGAGTTAGTGGTTGTGGTGGTAGTGGTAGTGGTTGTGGTGGTGGTGGTAGTGGTGGTGGTGGTTGAGTTAGTGGTGGTGGTGGTAGTGGTAGTGGTTGTGGTGATGGTGGTGGTGATAGTGGTGGTGGTAGTGGCGGTGGTGGCAGTGGTGGTGGTGGTGGTGGTGGTGGTGTTTTACTTCTAATATTTATCACTCAGACTGGAAAGACGTAAAAAAAATGAAATCTTCATCTACTGAGCGAGAAAACCACACACAGGGTGGGTAAGGGGTTGGGGGGCCGGGGGTTTGGGGGTGGGGGGGTACGGTGCCTCAGAGATTTACTACAACGGCCTCCTCAGCTCAAGACACTTTAGAAGAAAGGGAAGAAAAAAACGTCTTTACTGGGTGCAGGGCTGAGCTAGGTACCCGGAGACGGTCAAGAGCTGTGCCAACAGATCTGTAGTACCTCTCACTGGGTGGGCGCTCCAAAGCGAGTAGTTCCGTGTGATATCAGTATTAAGTTAACTGCTCATGGCCCCACGGGTTCTTTAGCGGTTGCTGCGACGCGGACTTTTGTCATTGCTCGGGTTTTGGGTGACGATGGTAGGATTTGGTTAAAACAGCAGCTTTTTTTTTTTTTTTCTTTTTCTTTTTCTTTTTTTAAGATATCTACCAGAAAGTCTGATATCAAGTCGTGCCGAGATGGTGTTTTCAATGTAGAAGTCTGGTTCTCAGGTGATTTTGGAGTGTGTGTGTGAGGCTGTATAAAGGATTGTAAATCGACAGGACTTATACCGTGACTTGAAATGTGTGTTAGCAACTCTTTTCTTTCTTTCTTTTTTTCTTTTCTTTTTTGTAAATGGGATCTGACAAGCGTACTCTTCTATATGCGATTTCTCAAGTATTGTCAACGTGAATTTATGAGTGGAAAATATCATTCTTAAACATGCAATCTATTGAGTGAATTCTTTGAAGCAATATGCTTGTGTGTGTGTGTGTGTGTGTGTGTGTGTGTGTGTGTGTGTGTGTTCAGTCTTATTCTTATTCTTCTTTCGTGGGCTGCAACCACCACGTTCACTTGTACGTACACAAGTGGGCTTTTACGTGCGTGGCAGTTTTTACCCCGCCATGTATGCAGCCATACTCCGTTTTCGTGGGTAAATGTGTTCAGTCTAAATAAAGGCACAATCGTCAATTTCACAGGTAATACAATTTTCACATAATACATAATCGCTGAGTCCTAAGGTCGCAACGAAACTCTGCGATTGTCAACCATCCCTTGCCTTTCTTGCTGCCTGTCTAAACGAAATCAATGTGTTCTCGGTGTGGGGCTGTCAGTTCCGTGTTCTTCTTCTTCTTCTTCTGCGTTCGTGGGCTGCAACTCCCACGTTCACTCGTATGCACACGAGTGGGCTTTTACGTGTATGACCGTTTTTACCCCGCCATGTAGGCAGCCATACTCCGTTTTCGGGGTTGTGCATGCTGGGTATGTTCTTGTTTCCATAACCCACCGAACGCTGACATGGATTACAGGATCTTTAACGTGCGTATTTGATGTTCTGCTTGCATATACACACGAAGGGGGTTCAGGCACTAGCAGGTCTGCACATATGTTGACCTGGGAGATCGTAAAAATCTCCACCCTTCACCCACCAGGCGCCGTCACCGTGATTCGAACCCGGGACCCTCAGATTGACAGTCCAACGCTTTAACCACTCGGCTATTGCGCCCGTCGTTCCGTGTTAAATCCAGGCCCAAACCCCACACTCACTCCCAGCGGCAGTTATCACCCTCAGCCAAATTACCAGGGCCCCCCTGGGAATCGGAACCGCGTCTGACTGACATGCGAACTCTCACAGGATACCGGCGATACCGTCTAACAACCGCAATCGGCCGGAATTCACATGTCCCTTCAAACAAGCGTAGTTCACCAGACACGATCAACAAAGCTTGCCTGGGACGTTAAATCACCCCTCCTCCCCCCTGTCCTCTTTTTCCCAACTCCCCTCGCCATCTCCACTGGACCTGGAGTAATTGGAGGAATCCCGAACTGGGGTACCAGGTAGAGCGACTACATACCCCTCCCCTTCCCCCAACCCCCCGCCACCCCCACTACACCCCCCACCCCACCCCCACCACCCTCCACCCCCCTCTCCCCTCACCACCCCTTCCATGTCTCCAGTCCTTGAGAGGTGGGGTGCTGGTTCAGAGAAGACTGAAATTCAAAGTGTGCAGCACGCATCAGTGCATGTAAACGCACTCAACAAGACAAGCTGTCACTGGTTAGAAATTCACTGGGGGTCGGGTGGGGGAGAGGGGGGGCCGATTCTTTCCCCTTTTTTCGGTTTTGTTGGGGTTTTTTGTTGGGTTTTTTTGTTGTTGTTGTTGTTGTTGGAGGGGGGGAGGGGCGGTGTGATAAGTCTATCCCGATAACGAAAAGGAAACTGTACACATAATGTAACTATTAGATACTTAGACATCAGGGGGAATTCTGTGGCAGCGTCATTTTACACGGTTGACAATGGCTTTCTTTTCATCCAGGGGACTTAGATATACAGCTGTGTTGGAAAAGCGTCGATCGTTACCCCAAAAGGGATTCGATTCTTGCCACCCCCACCCCACCCCACCCCCACCCCAACACACCCTCCTCCCTGCAGAGCCTTCCAGCCCTCTCCCTTCACACACGTCCCTCCTCCACTTCTACACACTCTCCCATCCTTACCCCTTCTCTGTACCCTCAGCACTGCATTTGTAGTTCACTGTTCATCTTTGTGCTTTGTTCCTTTTAGAGGGTCAATGCGATATCAGGTTATCTTACTCTCCCGCGTCCTCAGTCCTGTAGTTCAGCACAGATAATGGCAAAATAAATGTTTACCTTTTCTCCCCACAAACCGGCTTCAAAACTACTCAGACAGGCAGGTTCCATCGCGAACACTGCACACACAGGGTGACAACACAAAAAAAAGTGTCACCCACTTCACCACTGCAAATATCACAGTGCATTTGCCTATATTTTCCTTGTCAACACTGCAGGTGTCTTGTAACGCTCAGGTCTGGTTGCCAGCTTCGACATAACATGAAATGACGCTAAGAGTGTTGTTCAATTACGTGGTCTCAAACAAAACAAACAAATAAGCAAACAAAAAAACAAACAAAAACACAAAAAAAAAACACACAAAAAACAACGCAAGTCTCGATCCTGTATGAAAATTATAAAAGCACCTTTTGACATTCCCCGACCGTATATATATTTTTTTCCTTTTTGATGTTTACATCTGTGTTCTATTTGTAAACGCCTAGGACTTATTTTCAAGATAAGGCGTAAATGCTCATAATAATAACAATAATAATAATAATAATGATATATCGCCAAAGCGCACTCGAAGAAAATATGTGGCAATAGCACAACACCCCAATAAAAGCAGAGAAAAGACTTCGTGAATGACGATGTTTAACACCATACATGAATTAGGACTTCTCTGGTGGTGGAGTCAGTTTTATGGATTGATTAACGATATTGTGAGTTTTACGACAAAACCTTGCGTGCCTAACGTGTCGATTGTCATTTCTGTGACGTGGGCATTTTATTGACTCTTGCTGATTGATTGCCATATCGGCAAGAAGGAATAGTGTGTGCTCTTTGCGGGCTGTCTGCATTTGTTCCTTACCATCTCGACCGGGTTATACAGCTATAAACAACATGTTTGCTTTTAATTCACTCATTCGTTTATTCATTACTTGGTTGTTGATTATCGTCATCAACATCATCGTCGTTATCATTATCAATATCACATCATTAGAAGTATCATTATCAAGACTACTATAGACTATTTCATACTCTCGTCTTGAATATCAACATGATCGTCGTTATCATCGTCATCATCACATCAGTATTATCATCAGCAGTACTGCTGGGAAATTAGAAAGTTTATACTCCGTTTCGCACGCTCACTGAGCAGAAATTCGGAACAGAAAATTTAAAATGAATACAAAAAAAACCAACAAAAAAAAAACAAAAAAACAATGAACAACTGGCCCCAACAACTCACACGTCAATGTACACACAAACACGTGAGTGTTTGAACAATTAACACAATTCAAGACGGGTTATTTTTTCATTCCTTCAAACACTTGGCCAAGGAACTAAACGATATAGTGATGTATCTGTGTACCACAACTAACACTGACATTTTTCTGCCTTGCATGGTAATGTAACGCAATATCTTGTAGCGTTTCGTAACGTACTAAAAATAAAATGTAAAGTTACTTTACATGGGGCACAAACGCGATGTAACAAAACCTGATGCCGACGCTATGTAAGATAAATAATATCATAGCAATGTGAGCACATGCATGCGGCTTTAAACGTTTACAAACCGTTCGATACAAACGAAACTGCAAGCGACGCTTTTTTCCCCTTTTTTATATATATATATATATATATATATATAATTTCTTAAGTTCATGCAATTCCTTTTTTGTTCTACTAAAACTGGCCTACGTTTATGTGTTTATTCATTCACATTTATGCCCACTGCCTGTTTGAAGCGCATGACAGAAATAACAGGCGACGCAATGTGTGGAATATAATGCTGTCCTGTGTGCACAATGACAGCACGTGTATATGGCCTCAACCGTTCACAAACAGTTCAATAGAGACAAAACTTGAAAACGCTGCGATCTGGGATGAATGCAACTTCTTTCTTTCTTTTTTTTCTTCTGTTCTTCGTGTGTTTATGTATCCAGTTCCTGCCTGTCTGTGCGTGTTTAGCCACTTTCCTGTTTTGCATTATATATTTCATGTTTCACTTGCTCAATCGATATCATTATATCCACATCATTTTTCAGCAAAACAGGAACACGACAGTTTTGAATATTCTCTCTTTCTTCCACGACTGATTTTCCTCTTTTCTTTCACGCAATATTATACCGCTTCGGATCACGCGAAAAGGATCAGAACGAATAATGAAAAAAAAGGGGGGAAAAGAAAGAATTGAAAGAATGAATGAATGAATAAAAGTCCACATACTCGACGTGTCGGTATTTTCAAAAGACATAAACCTCCAATCTTAACTTTGACAACACTCTGGTTTTTCAACCTGATCCAGCAACGCACGACAGCTCTTTCAATTTACTCCACACGGACTATTCAGCACATAATGCCATGTCCGTCGCTATAATGTATACTCTCTTGTGAAAATCCACTACCAACACCACCAAACAAACAAAAAAATCACTTTGAAAAAGGTTCCACAACGAAGAGGAACATGCACACTCTCTCTCTGTGGAGGCTTGTCATAGGCAGAAGTCTCGCCAACAAACGCACAGTCAAACACACACACACGTGCACAAACAATTAGAACTCCACAGTTGTCTTCGACTGACGCTCTTGCCGCCCGACTGTTCCAGCCCGACTCGGTACACCCCTTTTTATTATTGCCCACCCGCCGCGTTACGTTTCACTTCTACCACTTGTGACAACACTTCTCTTTCGCTGCGCGGGGGTTTAGCTAGGTGGGTTGGGGCACCCGGTTAGGGTTGTGGGGTAAAGAAGGGAAGGGGGGGGGGCCGGGGGGGGGGGGCTAAGAGGAGTTTACAGATTTAAAGACACGCACACGCGCGTCACACACGCGCGCGCGCGTGCAACACACGCCCGCACGCACGCACACTGAACACTTACACACTTGCACTTACAAACTGAACATGCACGGACACATACTAATGCGGGTGCGCGCGAGCGAACACACACACACTCACACTCACACACGCACACGCACACAAACTGAACACGCACCACACACAATCAAGCTCCACCATTGCCCCACCCTCCTCCTCCCGCCCTCCGCCACCACCCCCAACCCAGTTTTAATTTCTCAAAGGAGGCGTTACTG
>NC_134896.1:14150844-14163344 GCF_041734735.1 Babylonia areolata | reverse complement strand
AAAATTTAAAAAAACATCGAGACATAGTCCGCATAACCAAAATCATAATTGCCACTCCCTCTCCTCCAGTGGTTTGTCACTGTCGGGATCTGCGAAAACACATGCTCATCTTCACAAACCACGAATATTTGTCTCCGAACAGATGTTGGCCTCAGTTTCAATAACCCGGGGGAAATAAATGTATACAAACGCGCATGCGTGGTGCGAGTTATGTCTAACTGCCAAATTCTAGACAAAGTCATGAGGATTTGTTGATGCAGCTGGTCTTTCATGGACATTTATGAAGTCAGTGATAAGGCCTCTGCAAAAATCCCTGAGCAGCTTCCTTTCAATAATGTCTTCGCTAACTATCGATGTGATACGTATGCTGATTCTGAACATATGCATAAAAGGAATACATTGTAGTGCAGGATTTCCGAACAAAAGACAACGCGCATTTCGGGGAAAGTAGATAGTGTAAGCCCTTCGCAATGATTGTACAGCACAACAGCCTGTCTATGTCTTGTGTCATGTTTGAAAATGTAAAGTTTTAGAGGAGTTAGACCCGTTAAAAAAACCCACTAGTTCCCTCTGTTTGTTCAGGTGGATGTCCTATTACTTGGCAGAATGCTGCTGCTCCTGAGAGATGTAGGCAGCAGCCTAAGTTGCACACTGGGCAGAAGAAATGCCTATTTAAAACAAAGATGTTAAAATCATTGCTATCAATCAGTGTGTTAGTATAACAGATAAAAGTGCTAGGTTTTGTGAACCAAAATAAAAACAAAACAACTACGTAACATCAACATGACTGTGGAAAGGTTTTTGGTATTTTTCACAATTTTCTGTGCCCTTCCCAGATGTGCATTGTCACTGTACTTAGAATGCATGGAAAGAACTGGGTTGTTGTTTTTTTCCCTCCATATTTTTTAAGCCAAATTTGGAATCGACAAAGATTTTTCCATAGAAAATGAATATGTTAAAGCTTAACACACACACACACACACACACACACACACACACACACACACACACACACACCGAAACACAGGGTTCTCACACAGATTCATGTTGAGTGTAAATAAACACACGCTTGAGCCCCCCACCCCCCACCCACCCCCCTCCCCCCCCCTCCCGCTCCCAACCACACCCTCCCACCCACCCCCAAAAAAATCGACAACAAAAACCGTCGTAGAGAAAAGAAACTTAAGGATACAAATCCCCGTTGATAGAAATGGTCGATCTTGCTTTTCCAGAAAGAAAGACAGAGCCGACAGACAGACAGAAAGACAGAAGATGGAAACACTTTCAGACACAAACCGTAACAAAACAGACAGACAGACAGAAAGACAGAAGATGGAAACACTTTCAGACACAAGCCGTAACAAAACAGACAGACAGACAGAAAGAAGATGGAAACACTTTCAGACACAAACCGTAACAAAACAGACAGACAGACAGAAAGAAAGAAGGTGGAAACACTTTCAGACACAAACCGTAACAATACAGACAGACAGACAGAAAGACAGACAGAAGATGGAAACACTTTCAGACACAAACCGTAACAAAACAGACAGACAGACAGAAAGAAAGAAGATGGAAACACTTTCAGACACAAACCGTAACAAAACAGACAGACAGACAGAAAGACAGAAGATGGAAACACTTTCAGACACAAACCGTAACAAAACAGACAGACAGACAGACAGACAGACAGAAGATGGAAACACTTTCAGACACAAACCGTAACAAAACAGACAGACAGACAGACAGACAGACAGAAGATGGAAACACTTTCAGACACAAACCGTAACAAAACAGACAGACAGACAGACAGAAAGACAGAAGATGGAAACACTTTCAGACACAAACCGTAACAAAACAGACAGACAGAAAGACAGAAGATGGAAACACTTTCAGACACAAACCGTAACAAAACAGACAGACAGACAGACAGACAGACAGAAGATGGAAACACTTTCAGACACAAACCGTAACAAAACAGACAGACAGACAGAAAGACAGAAGATGGAAACACTTTCAGACACAAACCGTAACAAAACAGACAGACAGACAGAAAGACAGAAGATGGAAACACTTTCAGACACAAACCGTAACAAAACAGACAGACAGACAGAAAGACAGAAGATGGAAACACTTTCAGACACAAACCGTAACAAAACAGACAGACAGACAGAAAGACAGAAGATGGAAACACTTTCAGACACAAACCGTAACAAAACAGACAGACAGACAGACAGACAGACAGAAGATGGAAACACTTTCAGACACAAACCGTAACAATACAGACAGACAGAAAGAAAGAAAGAAGATGGAAACACTTTCAGACACAAACCGTAACAATACAGACAGACAGAAAGAAAGAAAGAAGATGGAAACACTTTCAGACACAAACCGTAACAATACAGACAGACAGAAAGAAAGAAAGAAGATGGAAACACTTTCAGACACAAACCGTAACAATACAGACAGACAGAAAGAAAGAAAGAAGATGGAAACACTTTCAGACACAAACCGTAACAAAACAGACAGACAGACAGACAGACAGAAGATGGAAACACTTTCAGACACAAACCGTAACAAAACAGACAGACAGACAGACAGAAGATGGAAACACTTTCAGACACAAACCGTAACAAAACAGACAGACAGACAGAAAGACAGAAGATGGAAACACTTTCAGACACAAACCGTAACAAAACAGACAGACAGACAGAAAGACAGAAGATGGAAACACTTTCAGACACAAACCGTAACAAAACAGACAGACAGACAGAAAGACAGAAGATGGAAACACTTTCAGACACAAACCGTAACAAAACAGACAGACAGACAGACAGAAGATGGAAACACTTTCAGACACAAACCGTAACAAAACAGACAGACAGACAGAAAGACAGAAGATGGAAACACTTTCAGACACAAACCGTAACAAAACAGACAGACAGAAAGACAGAAGGTGGAAACACTTTCAGACACAAACCGTAACAAAACAGACAGACAGACAGAAAGACAGAAGATGGAAACACTTTCAGACACAAACCGTAACAAAACAGACAGACAGACAGAAAGACAGAAGATGGAAACACTTTCAGACACAAACCGTAACAAAACAGACAGACAGACAGAAAGACAGAAGATGGAAACACTTTCAGACACAAACCGTAACAATACAGACAGACAGACAGACAGACAGACAGAAGATGGAAACACTTTCAGACACAAACCGTAACAAAACAGACAGACAGACAGAAAGAAAGAAGGTGGAAACACTTTCAGACACAAACCGTAACAAAACAGACAGACAGACAGAAAGACAGAAGGTGGAAACACTTTCAGACACAAACCGTAACAATACAGCAGACAGAAAAAAAAAAAAAGTTAAGCTGAATACCACTAATCCTTGTTGACTGATATCTCGATATTGCAGTCACTCAACAAACACGGAAGACAGTTTCAGTTTCAGTTTCAGTAGCTCAAGGAGGCGTCACTGCGTTCGGACAAATCCATATACGCTACACCACATCTGCCAAGCAGATGCCTGACCAGCAGCGTAACCCAACGCGCTTAGTCACGCCTTGAGAAAAAAAAAGAAAAAAAGAAAAATACATAAAAAAAAATAACTACTACCACTACTAATAATATGCATAAGGCGCAAAATCTTGATGAAGTCAACTATAAGCGTACATAAATAAATAAATGAATAAATAAATAAAAGAATAAATAAATAAATGAATAAATAAATAATAATTATAATATAAAAAGTAGTAATAATAATAATAATAATAATAAAAAAAGGCAGGAAGAACGGAATAGGAGGAAAAGGAAACAAAAACAAAACAAACAAACAAGCAAAGAAAAACAAAACAAAACAAACAAACAAAAAAAAAAAAACAAATGGAAGAAAAAGAAAGAGAGAGGGGGGGGAGAAAGAGAGAGAGAGAGAGAGAAGAAAAAAAACAGAACCAAAAGTAAAAAGAAAGAATTGATGGGCATGTTTCAGAAATAAATCCTTACAGAACGGTGGCAAGAACATTTCATCCTTATCGAATGGAAAATGGGGATTGTGCTGTACTGCGCTGTGCTGTGCTGTGCTGTGTGTGTGTGTGTGTGTGTGTGTGTGTGTGTGTGTGTTTGCGCGCGTGTGTGTGTGTGTGCGTGCGTGCGAGTGTGTGTGTGTGTGTGTGTGTGTGTGTGTGTGTGTGATAACAGCAGAGTGACCTGTGTGACTGGGGAGGGAGGGGGGGGGGGGGGGTATTAAGCGTGGTTTGGATAACTTAGCTCACTTAATCTGGCGGCGACTCCCTGTGTAACGTGGCAAATCTCCAATCAATCACCAAACCAATTAATCAATCTTGCAAAGCTCTCAGGGACGGGAGCAGAGCCACGTAATGAGTAATCACTTGTCGTCTGATGTGGGGTTGTTGTTTTGTTTTTTTTTTCCTACCATTTTCTCTCTTTCTTTCTTTCATGCTTTGTGTATATATTGCGACCCGGCGTGAACTTTCTGTCTTCCCATGTTTCTTCCTTTCTTTCTCGTTCTTTCTTAAATCAGTCTTCCGCCGGCTGGTCAGTTGTACGTAGGCGTGTGTGTGTGTGTGTGTGTGTGTGTGTGTGTGTGTGTGTGTGTGTCTGTGGTGTGTGTGTGTGTGTGTCCGTGTGTGTGTGTGTGTGTGTGTGTGTGTGTGTTGTGGTGTGTGTGTGTGTGTGTGTGTGTGTGTGTTCATCGATAAAGGTATCAGAAAAGGGGAAGAACGAGTGTGCACTTCTTTTTTTTTTCTTTTTTTCTTTTTATGGGAAGGCCATAGGGTGGTTGTACGTGGTAGTGATCCTTTGTGCGCGCACGCGTCGATACAATGCTACAGAGCAAACTCGACCATTCCATTTCTTTCTCAGGCAAGTGACAACGATTTTTTTTATAACACCCCCCACCCCCCACCCCTCATACCCCCCCACCCACCCACCCACACCCCCACCCTTCCCGCCCCCTGCTCCTCCTTTCCCGAACCACACATTAAACCCAGTCACTGTCCTCACCACGAAAACCTGACGCGCCTGTCGCCACCTAACGTGACCAATCTCCTTGGACTCCCCCCCCTTCCCCCCCCCCACCCCCCCCGGCCCTCTCCCCCCCCCTCCTCTCAATACCGCTCCACTCCACTCCAACTCAACCCAGATAACCTCCCTCACCCACTACCACCACCCTCATCCCTACCCCCCTCCCTCCCCCCCCCCCACTAACCCCCCCCCCCCTCACCACACCCCCTTACCCCCTCAAACACCACACACACACACACACACACACACACACACACATCACTACCTCTTCCCTTTACTTCCCGCCGTCACCGACACTTACTACCCAACACCCACCCACCCACCAACCCACCCTCTCCACTTTCCGACACTCCCTACCACTGCCCCATATCATCCCCCTCTCCCTGCAATCCAAGTTGTTATCCATGTACATTGTAGCCTATACATGGACGTTCCTATCCGAACAATAGGAAAGATTACGGACGTTAGACAGGCACAAACACTTCGTCTCCAAGATTTTGTGTGTGTGCGTGTGTGTATGAGGGTGGGGGGTGGGGGAAGTGGGGGGGAGTGGGGTGGGGAGGGGGTATGGTGGGGGTGAGGTGGTGTCTAATCTTGTCCTTTTTACAGTTCCGGGTTTTGTTTCCCAGACCATATAACTCAACGTGTGTTATTGCTCATTTCCAAGCAACTGTGCGTTGAGGACACCACACACAAAGCTTGCCCCCCACGTGTAATATATTAGAAAGGGATAAGAAAGTCTTCTTCCTCCTACTGTTTCTTCTTGTTCGTTTCGTTGGTAGGCTGCGAGTGACCATCACCACACACGTTACACTGGCTAGGTTATGGGATGGTTAGTAAGTTAATTAGGCCTAGTTACTTTAGCCAATCAGTCGATCAGTCACAGTTTGTTATTCAGTTAAACTGGGGTGTATCGCTGACACCCACCTGAGGTGATAAGACCGACTGAGATAAGCACCCCAGGAAAATGTGGCAAGGAGACCCAACATTACGCTGACGCAGCCGTTCATGTCAAGACGGGCAGCAAAAATACTGTTTTGACAACGATCTGGGCGCTTTAACACTACCTAGTTAAGCCAGCTCAGGCATCCGCTGGCTTTGTTACGTGCATGCATGGTCATTTTTTTTTCATTCCAAACCCGATGTTCAGGCATCCATATTCCATATTCGGGGGATCGTCGACTTGACGGTTTTGTGTGTGTGTGTGTGTGTGTGTGTGTGTGTGTGTGTGTGTGTTAACTGTTCGATAGCAGACATGGATTGATCACAGGCTATTCAATATTCATTTGGTATGGGTTTTTTCTCCTCCCTACATGCATTTGCTCACAAAGGCGACTCGCGCACTACCCCTGAAAACTGAGTCTGGCTGCCTACGTGGCTGGGTACAAAACGATCATACACGTTAAAGAAAATTTGTTGTAAAAAAAAAATAATAAATAAGCCCACTCATGTGTAGGATTGAACGTGTGAGTTGCAGCCCACGAACGTAGGAGGAGAAGAAGAAGAAGAAGACGATGATGATGATGATGATGATGATGATACGCACAAAAATGGATCTGCAAAATGACCTGCGTTGACAAGTAAGGGAGACGTGGAGGTATCTCCACTGTCGGTGCTGGGATTCGAACGGTAGACCCCGGGTAAGTGTCCAACGCCCCAGCTACGCGAACGGCTCCGACATTGTGGTTGGTTAGCTGGCGCCACACTAGGTGTATTTCCATAGGCAGGGGACGACGATAATGTTCAACTCTCCGCTTTGTCTTCTAGGCCATCCGGCTTCAACATGACCATGCTTCTCTCTCTCTCTCTCTCTCTCTCTCTCTCTCTCTCTCTGTGTGTGTGTGTGTGTGTGTGTGTGTGTGTGTCTGTGTGTGTGGAGCAACTATTGTCAGACCACAGACCTCGGGTGTTTTGTTGTTGTCGTTGTGTGTGTTGTGTGTGTTGTTGTTGCTGTTGCTGTTGTTAAATGACAGACCTACGGTAGTGATTTTTTGTTTTGTTTTGTGTGTTTGTATGTGTGTGTTGTTGTTGTTGCGTTGTTTTATTACAGAACCAATCCAAAATATCACTATTGAAAACATATTAATCAATACAATAACTGCAAAACAGAAGCTGTCAGCAGGAAATTACAAAAAAAACCCAGTTCAAATAACTTTGAAAATGTGCATGATTAACTCGCTCGATCTGGTAACAAAAAGTGCTGCTGTTGTTGAATAAGATAGGACTAACGACAGTAGTAGCCTGGATAATTGTATTCCTACAAGCGCTTTTTGAGAAGACAAATAACAACTGACGAAAACCAACCAAAGAAACAAATGAGACAGAAAGATGGACCGCATGAGAAGTGCACTGCAAAGAGACAGAGAGGCAGACAGACAGAGGCAGTCAGGGCTGTGATGGGTGTATGCTTTTCAGGCATGCACTTGAAACCGTGCCCGAGTGGTAAATAAATGGGGATAGTACAAAAAGAATTAGTCAATTACACAGGATAAATAAAGTGACAGGATATAAAGTTCCTTAGCACAGGCCAAGGACATACAGAGGCCAGTCACAAGTGGGTTTTTTTCTATTGTTTTGTTATTATTATTATTGTTACTACTACCTTTTCATATTGTAATTATTTATTTCTTTATTTATTTGCTTATTTATGTACGCTTATCTATTATTTATTCACATTTTTTTTCTTTTTTTTCTCAAGGCCTGACCAAGCGCGTTGGCAGATGTGGTGTAGTGTATATGGATTTGTCCGAACGCAGTGACGCCTCCTTGAGCTACTGAAACTGAAACTGTTTTGTTACAATATCAAGAGATAAAGAAGATAGAAAGAAGATAAGAAAGAAAACACTGGAGCAGAATATTAGACAGCTGATGTGAGCGACACTGAACGTGTGTTCGAAAGCAACGCTACGTGAAGACTCGCTGGCCGGTCGCCAAGCAGCTTTCAGTTCAAATTCGAATTTGAATAACGTTACGCCACGCGAGGTCAATGGTTGGACACCGTCACTGCAGTAAAACTGCCATCCGCTTCACGGCGTGTGCTGTGAGTGGAACTACAGTTATCGTAGACAGCTGAGCACTTGGCTACATACCTATGCACAGGTTCACGGATTCGGGCCGCGGGATGCGTGAGGCGATCTTTGCATTGCTAAGTTTGATAGGAGTTAACTCTCTCCATACGAACGGCGAAAGAGACGACGTTAACAACGTTTCATTCCAATTACCATCATCAAAATATTGCAAGTGGAAGGCTCTTATACTGAAGAGGTGAATGTTGACAAAGATACCACAATTCTGACGACGGAAGCTAAAGGCTGGGTCATTCAGACACCCACTGGACATCCAAGGGGTCTGTGTAGAGGAGAAGAAAGGACTAGCCGTACTGAGTGAGTTAAAGAATGTTTCTAAGTATATGGAATTAGCCATGGAGTTAGGAACATTCTTAACGAAGAGCAAACTTGAATTCGCTCATGGAACTGACCCTTAGTCTTTTGTCCTGAGACATATAAAACGTCAGGCTACTGTAATATAAGTGGAGTTCAGTTTGACGATCTGTTGGCAGAGGCCCCCTTCCAGTCAAGTTGTTCAGGACTTGGGTCTTGGCTCTGTGAAAGTTACGTTGTTCCAGGGGTTGATATGAGTCCTGAACACGGGCAATCAATCAGTCGACCAGCCCACATATTGATAGTTTCGCATCAAAGGACTCCATTTGTGAATGGGGATTATGGGTTATATATCAGGGGAGGGTTCATTGTGCGGTTAATGCTGACGTTCCCTTTTTGGAACGGTATTGTGACCGATGCCTTGGTATTTATTCATTTATTCATTTATTTATTTATTATTTAGTTATTTATTCATTTATTCATTCATTTACGTCAAGCATTCCTTTCTTCAAAGTGCTTTCATGGTATTGTTTGACACAACTATACGCCTGTGCGCGCGAGCGCGCGCGTGAGAGAGAGAGAGAGAGAGAGAGAGAGAGAGAGAGAATAATAAATCGAATGAATGTTGTTGATTTTTTTTTTTTCAGTTGGACGCAGGCAAAATATGCCTCTTTTAATCTAGTCTCGAAAGAGAAAGGAAATGGTAAATATGAAAACAAAAACAAAAACAACAAAAAGAATAAGACCAAAACGAAGAACAGGAAGAACAAGAGGAAGACAAGCAATAACAAGGACAAGAACATGAACAGCTCGAACAAAAACATCAAAGACAAGAAGAAGTAGAAGAAGAAGAAGAAGAAGAAGAAGAACAACAACAACAACAACAACACAACAACAACAACAACAACAACAACGACAACGAGAACAATAAGAGACGGGCGCAATAGCCGAGTGGTTAAAGCGTTGGACTGTCAATCTGAGGGTCCCGGGTTCGAATCACGGTGACGGCGCCTGGTGGGTAAAGGGTGGAGATTTTTACGATCTCCCAGGTCAACATATGTGCAGACCTGCTAGTGCCTGAACCCCCTTCGTGTGTATATGCAAGCAGAAGATCAAATACGCACGTTAAAGATCCTGTAATCCATGTCAGCGTTCGGTGGGTTATGGAAACAAGAACATACCCAGCATGCACACCCCCGAAAAGTATGGCTGCCTACATGGCGGGGTAAAAACGGTCATACACGTAAAAGCCCACTCGTGTACATACGAGTGAACGCAGAAGAAGAAGAAGAAGAGAACAATAAGAACAAAAAGACGAATAAGTTCAAGAACAAAGTAGAGAAGAGAGGCAAGCTGAAAAGAAAGAGAATTGGGATGAGAAAACCACACTGATGGGCCAAGACGAAATCAACCAGGATAGCATTTTTAATACAGATAAATCACGTTTACCCTATCTCAAGTACTTGGCCTGTCTTGAGTCTAAATTTATACCTCTCTCTCTCTCTCTCTCTCTCTCTCTCTCTCTCTCTCTCTGAATCTCTTCCGCCTTCCCTCCTTTCCTTTCTCCAATAGCACAAGACCCTGAGCAGTTGGCCTATCTTGAATCTAGATTTATACCCTCTCTCTCTCTCTCTCTCTCTCTCTCTCTCTCTCTGTGAAGTTCTTCCCCCTCCCTCCTTTCCTTTCTCAAGTGGCACAAGACCTCCATCCCTCCCTATCCCTGTGTGTGTGCGTTTGTGCGTGTATGTGCGTGTGTGTGTGTGTGTGTGTGTGTGTGTGTGTGTGTGTGCGTGTGTGTGTATGTGTGTGTGTGTGTGTGTGTGTGTGTGTGTGTGTGTGTGTGTGTGTGTAAGACAGAGAGGGCGGAGTGGGAAGGGGGTATGAGGATACTCGTGAAACACCTGAGTCTCCTCTGTGAATATTGATATTTGTTCAGATGAAGAGATCGATAGAGAAGGAGAGAAGTGGGGACGGGGTGACACTGACAAGTCCCCCAGGGGACGATATAGGACACTGACATAATCAGGACACTGACATAATCATGTCCACCAGGGGACGATATAGGACACTGACATAATCATGTCCACTACAGGACGATATAGGACACTGACATAATCATGTCCACCACAGGACGATATAGGACACTGACATAATCATGTCCACCACAGGACGAGATAGGACACTGACATAATCATGTCCCCCGGGGGACGATATAGGACACTGACATAATCATGTCCTCCGGGGGACGATATAGGACACTATAATCATGTCCTCCGGGGGACGATATAGGACACTGACATAATCATGTCCCCGGGGGACGATATAGAACACTGACATAATCATGTCCCCCGGGGGGGACCTATGGATTCGGGAGACGATTTTGAACGTTGCACCGGTTCCAAAGATCAGAATAAAACCAATAACCATCCGATTTATTTTCCGATATGAACTATCCTAGGTCAAAGGTCCCATTGCCGTTACGGTCATCAAATTCGGAATGGGGAAGCAGCCGAAGTCAGGTATCCATTCACACCTGAATGGGGTTAGGAGAATCGGAATGAACAGACTTTACCAAGGACACAACACCATGCCGAAACGGGACCTCGGACACTGATCACTGGTGACCTGTGTCATTATATCTGGTGCAATTTGCACGTGTGTTTTGTTTTGTTTTTCTTCTTCTTCTTCTTCTTTTTTAATGTATCTTAATGTGTTTGATGCAACTTGTATTTGACACAATCTGTAACTGATGAAATGTGAAATGCATTTGATACAACTCGTCAGTGATAATAAGTATTTAATAAATGCTACTTTGCCATGATATCATTCAGGCAACTCTGTTTTGTGTGTCTGCCTTGGCAGCTAAATCATTCAACCAATCAATCAAAAATGTAAACAAACGCGAACGTGTTTGTTTAACAATAATTGGAAAAAAAAAAACAACTAATAAATGACCAACTTACTTTCAGAGTGACAGCAAAACGTTCCTGTTTCCATGGAAATGACTGGGGTTATCCGCACAGAATCGGCAGAATAGGAACATTTCAAACCCTCCAAACACAGAGACAGAAGCTAACCTCTGCCTGACCACTCCACTTCACACTCACACTATCTGTCTTTCGAATACCGGACGTTTTCCGGTCGAATATCTCTACAGCTGTATAGGTACCAGAAGAAATGTACCCCCCACATATATACTTTCACCTGGGAAAAATTATGTGATGCGATATGTCCTCGTACGTATTTCTATTGGGGATAAACCCAATCCGATACCACACAGTCGAGGGATCATTCATTTTACGGGCGCGTCTTTGAGGATGTTGCTCACAGACATTCCTTGACCAGCACCGCATGTGTCTGTACTTCTCGGGCCTGGTTGGCGTCAGAACATACCATGAAAGGAAACGCAGAATGACGGCCCTGTCAAGTATGGTCTCGAACTAAGCGAATCTCAACAAGCAACCTCGTCGCCCATCCTGAAGAGGGTTGTCCGTAGCAAAATTTTGTGGAAAAACCTTTCAGTGTTAGTTGACCAAATGCACTTGCAGGCAGTATATATATATATATATATAGATAGATAGATAGATAGATAGATAGATAGATAGATAGATATAGATAGATAGATAGATAGATAGATAGATAGATAGATATACACATATACAACAAAAAAAAAGGTTTGCGCTGTACTGTGGCAACGCGCTTCCCCAGTAAGAGCAGTCGGAATTTCACACAGAGAATTCCACTGTGACAAAAAGTAATACAATACAATACACATACGGGTACGGTGGTCAGATACTTATCGCTCTGGATTCTCGCCCGAGTTTCCTGAACTCAAGCCACGTCGCCCCTGGTAGGTAAAGGGGGGAGATTTTTCCGATTTCCCAGGTCAACATGCGTGCAGACCTGCTAGTGCCTGAACCCCTTTTGTACATATACGCAAGCAGAAGACCGGCTAGCACATTTAAGATCCTGTAATCCATGTCAGCCTTCGGCCCCGGTGGAGTATAGGTGGAGTATAGAAACAAGAACACACCCAGCATGCACACCCCCGAAAACGGAGTATCG
>NC_134896.1:14085844-14138344 GCF_041734735.1 Babylonia areolata | reverse complement strand
TCTTCTTCTCATTTATATATATATTTTTTTTAATACAGTTTTTTAAATACATATATAACGTAGTTGCATGCGTTCTCACAAGCAGTGTATCCGATCCAGAACTTCCACCGTCGGCACGGTCAAAGCGCCTGCATCTACGTCCATCCATTCGATTGTCCAATAACGTGTTTTGGTGCCAGTGCTACAAAAAGACAGTAGTTTGATTCACGATGGCGACGATCTTGAGAAGTTGCCGAGCGTTGACAACAGTTGCTCTGTCACAGCGTATTTTTCCTGTACTTGTGTCGGCAAAACGGTGTTTCAAGGTGAGGCTGTTAATCTGTAAATGCACCTCCTAAAATTGCCTTTGTCTCTTGAGCATGCCATGTGTTTAAACGGGGATATCTCAAAGGGAAAGTAATAGGTCTCACCGACATGATGCGTAATTGCATAAATGCATACATCTCTAATCAGGGATGTGTGACCATGGTTATCTATATGATTGCAGGTAATGAGTTACTTATGACTGATGACACACAGCTCACTGCACTTAACTCTAACCAACTGACATGATAAAAGCAAATGATAATTTGTATTTCTGTAAATATGCACGCGCGCATTTATCTTCAGTTTAACGTCTATTCACTATAAGTGTTTTTAGACGGAAAGGAGTCAAGTAGTGGATAAAGGAAAGGGAGTGCATGTGAATATTAGTGTAAAAAAGTGTTCATGTTATGTATCAGAGGAAAGGTAGATTATTATAAGAAAAAGTCTAAAGAGATTGTGGTGTGTATTGAATGAGATGTCATGGGGGGCGGGGGGGGGGGGGGGGGGGGGGGGGGGCGTATATGCATATCAACAAGTATTAACCTACAACAGTGTAAATATAAATAACAACATTAATTGTAATACACCAAAGGAGGATACCAACTGGACTGGAGTTTAAAATTTCTGAAAACATTCTAAGCAATGAATAATCATTCAAAATCTTTTCAGTGGCTAATGAAATATTGGAAGAAAAGTCATCAATTACATCTTTTGGAATTAACTGTCTTATGCTCGGACAATGAACGAGTAGGTGGCTTACAGTTATTTGCTTACCGCATATACATTTTATATTTTTGGAAAATTTTGTACGAAAGGCATTTAAACAAATTCTGTACATTAGACTTGTAATTTGTCTTGAATGTGCTGCTGGTGTCAAATTTAGAAAATGTTTGGGATTAGATGCATTCTTTGTGTTTATACAACAGTGGTAATATTGATTATTTGAATCTATAAGTAATTTCTTAAATCGATTTCTAGATACATTTTCTATACAACTAATGCATTCATGCAGATCTAACTGGATGTCAAGTTGTACTGCACCTTCGAAATTACGTGCTGCTCTTCTAGCTGCTTGGTCTACCCACTCATTTGAAGATATTCCACAGCACGCATGCGTTTGTGTGTGTGTCTGTGTGAGCGTGCGCCTCTATCAGTCTGTGAGAGAGAGAGAGAGTAAGCATGAAGCATGCACCATGCTATTTGCATAGGTATGTGCATAAAACTGTTTGTGAGTTGCAGTTTTAGACTTGAATTCAAACTGCACAAACACTTACTTTGTGCATACTTTGGACAAGATTAGCAGCGAAAGAACAGGAGGAAGTCAGATGAAAACCACATTGGCTTACTTATTTTATTGGGATTACTATTAATATTTCATTGTTTAAGGTTACATCATTGGATCATTTGACAAAGTATGTCCTGTTATGATTGAAAAACTGAGACCTTCTAAAGGTGGTCACTGGTGTTGGTTTACTGCCAGAATGTCCAGAAGGATTGAGTGCTTATTGTGTAGATGATTGTATAGTTCAAATGATTAGATTATATAGGATTCCTTATTGTGTATATTATTGTATTATTCAAGTGATAAGATTATATTAGTATTATGACAAAGGTGGGTTTGTTTGTTTGTTTTTTTGGTTTGTTTGTTTGTTTTTTTAAACTGTTTGAAATTTCATGTTCCATGTACACATAGTGCTTTGGTTAAAGATCTGAATTTTTTGTGTGTGTGTGTGTGTGTGCAATCTTCCATGCCATTTCAGTGGCAGGGTAATGCGTGGTGTGTGTGTGTGTGTGTGTGTGTGTTGGAGCTCATGTACATTTATATGTATTTGACTGTGCTTTCATATCTGTGAAACTGCGTTTTTGGGGCATATCTGTTATGCATGTGTGGGTGTATGTGTGAATGTGTGTCTTCATGTTTTATATTTATTTGCTTATTTATCATCATTGTTGTCTTATTTATTTAATTACTTGTTTATTATTATTATTATTATTATTATTATTATTATTATTATTATTTTCATTACTACTACCTTTTTTATATCATAATTATTATTTATTTATTTATGTAAGCTTATCTTTTTTTCTTTTTTTTTTCTTTTTTTTTTCTCAAGGCCTGACTAAGCGCGTTGGGTTACGCTGCTGGTCAGGCATCTGCTTGGCAGATGTGGTGTAGCGTATATGGATTTGTCCGAACGCAGTGACGCCTCCTTGAGCTACTGAAACTGAAACTGAAACTTTCAGTGGCATAACCCTCACACCTCTCATCCAGATTTCCACCAACATAACCGCAGCAAGACTAAATTATTTTGAATTCCCAGCACTAGCATAGTCCTTCATGAAACCACTCTCCAGAAGAGACCCTGTGCCACTGTTGAGTCACTATAGGGATGTTGACGGGTCCCAGTGATGCAGCTGGTGTCAAAGCCTCATACTAACCACAATAATTGCTCAGTCTCAGAGCCAGACTGAGTGAATGTGTCCCGGAGAACACATTCCACCTTGTCCTGATTGGAGACTACCACTGTATCCAACCACCAAAAATCCCCATAAATCTGATGACACGGAGAAGATATATATAAAACTTAAGTAAAAGATATAGAGGGGAAGCTGAAAGTCACAATGATAGCATGGCAAAAAATGGTCAGTGTCTGGGACAAATTTTCAGCATTATTTTTATTATGTTTAATGAGGTTAAAGATGGTGACAGTAACAAGATCCATGTTGGTTTGATCTACAGAGATGCAGCTAGGCCTGATATATTGTTAGAAAACATCAGCAACGCTCCCAAAAAACACATTTCATGAAGTGGATGCATTTGTCTGTGTGGTCCTAGTCTTCCCATTTTAGACCACAGCACACTCAACTCTGGATGGGAGATTGCAAAAATGCCATTGCAAAAGTTGAAAGCCACAGTGATGTGGCTCTGAGTTCAAACCAGTATCGTCCCAGGTATCAGTCTGAGACACAAATCACTTTGCCATGGTTATTGGTAAGCAGATTAGATATATAGAACCTCTGCTGCTGCTTGCAAGTTGTTTTTGTACAGATTACAGATAAGTGATCCATTGACTGGTGTTGATTTAGAGGTTGATGATCTGTTTGCTGTTCCCTGATAATTCACCAGTTTCCAAGTACACGTTGATGAACCTAATGTTCTAGACTTTTACTTCATTGACAATAAAATGTAGATTCATGATTTCTTGCCACATATTTGACATTGTAGACAGATTTTGATTCCTTACCTGATGTTTTTTGTTGTTGTTGTTGTTGACAGGTTGGTGATCAACTGCCTGATGTGTTGCTGTATGAAACATCCCCAGACAATGCCATTTCAGCAAGGGAGTTGTACAAAGGCAAAAGGGGCATCATTTTTGCTGTCATGGCAGCCTTCAGTCCTGGTTGTACCAATGTATGTATTTGTCTTGAATTCTTTGAATGAAGTGAGAGAACTGTGTTTGTGTGTATGTGTGGTGTGTGTGTGTGTGTCTGCACATGTATGTGTGTGTGTGTTCACAAGGGTTTCAGTGTAACTTCTTTTCACTTTCAAGTGATATCAAACATGCAAAGGCTATTGTGTGTGTGTCTGTGTCTGCGTGTGTGGTCATGTTTGCAAGTATTGTTTTGGTGTGTGAGTGTGTGTGCATGTATGTTTGTTTGTGTGTGTCACTATGTGTGTCAGTTTGTGTGTGGATGTATACATGTGCATAGGTGTGAAAAGGATTATCCTGTTTTTCTTCCATTTGTATTGCATACCCATGTAGAATTTATGTAGTCTTAAGACCTGTAATGTAGGCAGATTCTCAATCATGAGAATTGAATACAACAAAGCGAGACTAACCAAGTTACTTCATAAGATGAAGCTGGTTGTTGACCAAGACTTTCAGTATTTAGAGCTGTGAGGGAACACTTCCAGATATTGATCGAACAAATACACAGGGGTCTCTTCTGATGTGTGAACTGATGTTGATATCACATTATCATTATTGATATTTTGTGTTCCATGTGGACGTGATCTAGTGTGTTTAGATTTATCAGTTCATTAAAAAGAGACTGGCAGATATTGCAGATGCAGTTATTTGTTCCAGGCTCATATACCAGACTTCCTGGAACTATATGAAAAGTTTAAGGTGAGTGGATGTGTGTATGTGACCATATCTATACAGGTGTCTATAGTTTTCAGTCATATTTAAAATCTACATACAAGTTTTACCCATTTCTTTTTAGAAGGGTGATACAAGATTTTTTTTTATTGTTGTTGGAATAGAGCTTATTTTAATATTTATCAACAACAATTTGCAGTGCTGGTTTCATTGTAATTGTTCCACTGTTAAGCGTCTTTGGTTTTGATGTTGACCTTATTAGCTTTTCTAGATGGTCTGTAATCTTTGTATGTTTTTTGTTTGTTTGTTTGTCTATGGAGTGGTTGATTTTCTTTCTTGGTATTATGAAAACTAATAATGGTTTTATCTATTACTAGCATAATCTGGTTTGTTCTTATCGGCATTGTAATTTTTGGAAACACGTAACTTCCAACACCCACTACACTAAACACTGAATTTGCTGATGATACACAGCTTTACAACTCATCTCACTCCACTGATAACCAACCACTTCTCTATGTGATGGAATCTTACATCTTTGATGTTACATTTTGGATGTTTCAAAACTGATCACAACTTAATGACAGTAAAGACTGAAGCAATATTGATTGACAATTCAGGAAACATGGATCAGCCAATCAGTTTGTCGATAGTGGTAGTAGTAGTAGTTGTGGGAATTGTAATCTTCAAGTGTAAATGGTGAATGAGAATAAAAAGAAGAAATTACACACCAGCACCTTTAATGTGTATTTAATGTGTGCAGGAGGAAGGCTACATGATGAGCTGTATTTCTGTCAATGACCCTTTTGTCATGAGCGCATGGGCCAAGTTCACAAAGGCGGACGGAAAGGTATGCTTATGTGCATCTTTGCATGGATATTGCTCACTGCACAACAGTTAGGCAGATTTATTACCTTCACCATCCTGTGGGTAAAATACAAAATAGCCTGCTAGATTAGATGCACACACCTAAAATGTCATTTGGTTTTATTTCAAACCAGACATGTGGTCAGCTCAGTGGCTTAAAAACTTCAAACCGTTCTGTGCCTATAAGCCATCAGCTGACAGTACAAAGTGCTTCTCCAGTGCCACAAAGCAATCCACTTACGTCCCACATCTGTTCCAATTTTTCCTTCATCCGAGTATGGTTCACATACAAAAAAGAACAGTTAGCTTGATGTATCTGTGGTATAACAATACTATTTAAATGAGCATACATCAGGAGGAAGACCCTTTCTACTTTATAATGAATCGCTATTTGCACCATGTGGAAGGCACATGAAAGAAAATTTGCCTCACTTGCTGAAAAGGTGTCACAACTTTGTCAAGCAGAGACAGTGGTCCCAGTCAGCGGACTTATACAACCTTGCTGGTTGTGCAAATGATTATGGGTAGGTTTCATGATGGAGATGGATCTCTGTTTTCTGATGATTCATTAGAACATGAAGGAGATGACAGTGACAGTGATAAAACTGACAGCAACCATTCCCTGGCAAGGGGAGAGCACTTTTTTTCTTTTCTTTTCTTTTCTTTTTTTTACTCAGTATTCTCATGCACTGAACAGGTAATCATATCTGATGTGACACAGGACATTAATTGAGCATGGAAAGGAACTGTCTTACATTTTACTATTATTGTTGTTTATAATATTATCTTCATTATCGTTGTCGTTTGATCACTAGCTTTCACTTCTCTACCAGTGATGCTTCATGCATTTTAACATTATCTGATATATGAATGCAAAATGACCAAGTAATGTCCTCATTTGACAAGATTTGTTCTCTTACTCCATCATGCTTATGTGCTCCCCAGCACCCAAGATGGGTTCAGCTTGAAGTTTCGAGTCAGCTGATGACCCACTGTGGCACTGCAGATCCATGTGATAAAACTCACAGGGAGGTCTACATTCTGGTGTTGTTTTCTCATGTAGCTGGGGTTGAAGTTTTCAGGAATTTGACCAATCACAAATACATTTCTCTGAGATAAAGGTCGAACTCTTGAGCTGAACAGTTTTCATTGGTCAGTTGTCACATGCAGTAATCATCGTCATCACGCATACTCTCCCATCAGTCTGTCTTGACCTCTCTGGCTTCAGTAGCTGTGTGGTGTGAACCAGTCGCACAAGTCAGCCTACTTCCTCATTTTATATGTTATGGAATGTATGCTCAACATATGCTTCCTGGCAAAGCTGTGTTCAAATTTTAAGCTATATATATATATATATATATATATATATGGCTCTGGCTCCAAGCCTTCAAGCCTTCTCTTATATGTCTGGTTATTACATTGTTTTGTTGGGTTTTTTTGCTTTTTTTTTTTTAATTCAGATTCGCATGTTGGCGGATCCCAGAGGGGAGTTTACAAGAGCTATGGGCATGGAGATAGAGTGCAAGAAATTACTGGGCACAAATCGTTCACAAAAGTAAGTGGAACTGAAAATTGTTATATGCATGTTATTTTTGGCTAACATGTGTATGTATATGTGTGTCCGTGGTAAACTTTAACAAATTCCTTTTCTCTAGAAATACTTTGTTTGCAGAAAATTTTGCTTAAAGATAGGGAAACAATCAGTTCTTTCCACACATTTTAATGATAATACACTTCTTTGGGAATGGCACAAAAAAATGATAAAGTTCTTCTAAGGCAAAATGTTTTCTCAAGTTACTGTTACATTTTTATTTCTTATCTCCTAAAACTTAAGAATACAACTTCACAGTCCAAAACAGTTGTGAGTAAACTGAAGAAGTATAGCTGTCAGCAACATGTCATTTAATATTATCATTCTTGAACTGCAGATGCCGTTAACTGTTAATGTTTTACACAAATCTAGGGTAGGGTCTCATGGCCTGACCAGTGCATTGTGTTCATCAGACATCTTCTTTTTCTTTGTCTCTTTTTGGAAATTTGTTTACGTAGATGTTGTGTAGCCTACATGGATCAGTCTGTATGCTTTAACAACTCCTTGAAAGTGAAACTGACAGCATCTTTGTTTTTACAGATACTCTTTGGTGGTGGAGGATGGCATAATCCAAAGTATCAATGTGGACCCTGAACACACGGGACTGGCCTGTCTTCTGTGCATTAAAACCATGAAAAGTTGGGATTATGTTGGAACAAAGACATAGCCTGTGGCTCTACCTGATTTAGTCTTTCAGATTTAGTGATGTTATTGGTGACAAGGAAGACGATCTGATTCTGAATGACTGGTCAAGAAGCTAGTGAATGAGAGAGAAACATGAGAAATAGTTTGATATGTAGTTCAGGAATAGGTATGAAGTGATTGTTTTGAGGGCTGGTGACATTATTTGTCCTTTGGATTCGTGATTTTTGGAAAGCATATGTTCAGGGCATTGGACACTGTTTTTTCCTTGTCTTTTTGTTTTGATGTGTCTTCACCACTTTTCAGTGTGCTCAGTCTTTTTGTTTAATGTATTTATGATATTTCAGATTTAATGAAATCACAGAATCTGACATAATTTCTTGTTGATGATGTGGAGAGCCATTTTAGTTGGAGACTTTTGTGACAAGACTATACTGTTTCTTGTTTACAGGTAAAATTGTAATATCATGGCTTCAACCACGCCTGAAAGATACAAATATCGGAAGTGGTGATCAGATAATTTGAGCATCAGTCTCAAAAATGCATTATTGAAAAGGTTGAGATTCAGTTGTGTGATCCAAGTCTTTTTGTTCTTTCATTTGAAACCCATAGGACACTCAGCTTAGGGGAGAAGCTGTACCATATTGGAGCCAAAATATCTCACAGTGACATGGAATCCAACCTCCAGCAACATTATGCCATGTGCAGCCATGAGTCCATGATGATAACCACCTTGTCACAGGGGCTGGTCCTTTATGATTTGTACCTGTTACAGTTTTTTTTCTCTTTTGTCCCACTGTATGTATATGTGTGTACATAAAACACACAAAACGAATTGTGTGGTATAAATGTGCAAATGTTTGTCAATACCTCTGTTCCGTTTTTACAAAAAGTTCTTCCCAGTCTCCACTTTTTTGATATACAGATGATACAAATTTCACAGAGTGCAATCTTTTGCATTCATTGGTGTTGAAGGTACCGATATGTGCAATCTTAATTTTGATTTTGATTTTTGCTTCTTCCTTCTTTTGGAAGAGAGAAAGATAGTTATTATGCAAGTAAACTGATACTTTGCATCATGATGGTGTGAGCACACATGTTTATTCAAGCATGTATGCACATGTTTGTACATATATATTTTGCATGTAAAATTAATCAGAATCTATGTAAATCAGAATCAAGAGAATACAGTTAAATGCAGTCCAGCATTCTCTGATGCCTATGTGTGTCCGCACGTATGTATGTCTATATGTCAATCAGAATCTATGTATATCAGAATCAAGGGGATAAATAGCCCAATTGTCACTTTGCAGTTGTCAAATTTGCCACATTGAAAAAAAACTTCCATACATGTTTTTAATTTGTTCTTGCCATGTGTCTTCCTTAAAACGCTGGCTTGTGCTGAATTTCCCGAATATTTTTCAGAAAATGCTGGACTTCACTTAATCGTATCCAGATACAATTAACGTACACTTATCTTCTTCAAAGTAGTCCCCTTGGGCTGCCACACACTTCTCCCAACGGTTCTGCCACTGTCGGAAGCAGCGCTGGAACGCCTCTTCTGGGATGGCGAGCAGCTGGTCCGTCGCATTCTGCATCAGTGCATGATGTCTTCTCTGGACTGAAATCTGGTCCCTTTCAGGGGCATTTTCAGCTGTGGGAACAGCCAGAAGTCACACGGAGCCATGTCGGGAGAGTAGGGAGCCTGACGAAGCACAGGTGTGTATCACTTTGGGTCCTCAACTGGTGAATGACAATCTCAGAACGTGCTTCACTCTCCACTGATGTGCGGCCATCATTGAAGCAGTTGTACCACTTCTTTATCTGTGTGCTGCCCATTGTTTCGTCCCCGAAGGCCTGTTGAATCTTGCGGATCATTTCCACTTGGGAACCGCCAAGCTTGACACCAAATTTGATGCAGTGGCATTTTTCAAATTTTTCAGTCATTTTGTCAAAAACGAAAATCCAACAGCACTCGCTTACACTTCCTCACTCATCGGCGGTCTGCCGTTGACTGACAGCTTCTGCAGGCGGGAAAAAAATTCATGTATTGGCATTTGGGTCGCCTACATACATGCACTAACCCACGCCTCCATAGCTTCATTTGTTTACGTATGAAAAATTAAGGTCGGATACTTTTTGAATACACCTCGTAACTTCCACAGATTTCCGACTGTTCACACCTGTCAATCAAGAGCAAAAAACGGTTGA
Organism: Babylonia areolata; assembly: GCF_041734735.1. Taxonomy (NCBI): domain Eukaryota; kingdom Metazoa; phylum Mollusca; class Gastropoda; order Neogastropoda; family Buccinidae; genus Babylonia; species Babylonia areolata. The sequence continues at coordinate 14,128,624 of NC_134896.1, read as the reverse complement.
TTTCCATGTATTTTCTGTGTTTTGATGCATCAGTATGACAGGAAAGCCTGCCAAGGCAGTAAACTCCCTGGTGTTGAATGAGTTAATGCCTCACAATGGTATGTTTTGGTGTATCTTGGGTATCCAAGAGCTAGTCTTTGCCCACGTCTTTACCCAACATTTAATTGCAAAAGAAGATGCAAAAAACATATCTGAAGTTACATATATTTCCTTGCAAGACCATGACACTAAATTTTACGCTCAGTAAAGAAATTAAACCAGAAATGCAAACAGAAGGATTTTTTTTTTTTTTTAATCAGAACAAAAAAGATCAATCTGTCGTGTGTAAGACTTTGTCAGGAACGAACTGAATCTCAGTCTGTATGTTTAAATGTGAAGTCTTCCATTCTTATGTGAATGACGTAAAATCTTTCATAATGCTGTTGATTGGTCCATGCTGTTCTGCATTTATTGACTGCAGTTTGCACATTCACGCATTTCTTTGAGTGGGCGTTAACTTGTATTATTATATCACCCTGCAATATCAGCAGCCAGACTCTACTTTTGGAGATGGATATATGCTGGATGTGTTACGTATCCTAGTTAGCACTGAAGTAGATTGTGGGATCTTTAACATGCATATTGATTTTTTATCTTTTGCTTGCGTTTATGAAGAGGTTAAGGCACAAGCATGTTTAAAGATAATGTTGATATGGGAGATTAAAGTGCAACACTGCAACCACTTATGCAGTGATTAAAATTATGTTTAATGTGTGTGCTCAAATTATATGGCTTATTGTGTATGTGTGTCAACAGCTGCAGTGATTGTATTTGTTTTGTTTCAACAATTCGATATCATGTGTGTGTGTGTATTGCATTTAATCTGACAAGAAATGATTTATGATCTTGTGTTTGTGTATGTGTGTAAAAGTCATGAAATGTTGAAAATGTCAACAGCTGCAATCACATTGTTTGTTTTGTTTCAACAACAATTTATTTCCATTGTGTGTGTGTGTGTGTGTGCGCGCGCGCGCGCACGCATACCTGTAGGAAGATTTTATTTTCCCTACATTTTTGTGCATTTCAGGTTTGTAGTTGCTTTGTATTTCCTTTTTCCTTTACTCTTTTTTCATAACTTGTCTTTAGTACTGGTTTGTACTGTTCTTACTTGCTTGATGTAGCATGCAGCTCTCTGACTGCACAGAGAATGGAAAAAAAAAAAAAACCAAAGAGATTTCCAAGGAAATTCATCAAATACCATTATTTTTGTCCAGTGTTTAAGGTGTTGATAAATGAATATAGTTATCTGACTATTATAAACAAATGTAGTTATCTGGCCTAAACATCAGTTGCCCAAATTTTTACCATTCATTTATGCCTGTGAAGGGGTGTCTTGTGTTTTCGCCATTACGTGTGATTACTTGTTGTTTTTCAGTTCAAGCTCCTGTTTTTTTCCTCCAGCAGCTTTGTGTACTTTTGTGGTTCAGTTAAACCATTGAATGTTTCTTGAATTTACTTTATCAGTTTATTTAATTTACTTTAAAAAAATAATAAAACAAACAAAACCTGTCCTTTTTGTTGTGAGCTGTTCTATTCTTTATGTTTATCACCACATGTGAGGAGTTTTCCCTCTGGTTCCTGGGTTACGTTTCATACAACTGTCATATTTATAGCTGTATTTTTGATACTCAGTTATCACTGCTTGTGAATAATGGTGGAAAAATTCAAATAAACAGTCACTGATTCCAATGCCAGGAGAATCTTTACTTATTTTATCTGTTTGTTGGTTGGTTCTAGAACATATTCACTGAAATTCATGCACACACAAATACAAATTATTGTGCAAGCTTATCATTTCTGGGATGAAATTTGTATTTGGAATATGTTTTGGTGCAACTTTTGGAGAAAAAAAATTGCAAAATTGGTATTTTCACAGCTAGCTATTCATACATGAGTTTGGTATTATATTTGATGCCTCCAGGAGCACGTCCACCATCTTGAGGCTGCGATGAAAAGAAAAGTTGAAAAGATGATACCATCAGGAAATATATCTACAAAAGCAGACAGAAAAAATAACTGTGTCAAAGGATTTTTAATCACATCCGAAAAATACAGACAAAAAGAAGGGTCATCAGCCAATCGTTTATCCCATGTGGAAAGCTGTCGTACAAGTTTGGTTCGTATGGCAAAGCCCACGCCTGAGGTTCTTGGGGTGCTATCTGGCTTCCCAGTGCAATAGAAGGTGTAGCCCCCTCCAACTTCCTCCAGCTGGGTTTCACCGGCAAACCTGGCTGCTATGTCCACTTGGTAGCGATCAAGCATTCTAGCAATGAGCGCTGTGAGTCTTTCTGGTCTGTCGTCTCTGTCCAGGCACCCAGAGTCAGGGCATGACTCCTGGTTCTTTTCTTCTGTTGTTTTCGACCACTAGTGTTGGATGTCCAAGTTGGTGCGGTTTCCTACTAGGTACTAGGCGAGGCAGGCTTTGTTTAGGGATCCTTATATCTCCCCTTCCCTATGTGGGGAGCGCATTGCTGTCCCTAAAAAGGGCTGCTCTGACACTGTGGGAGGATACGGGCGCTGCATCTGCCCCAGTCTACGGCGGACGACCATCACCCCACAGCCACCTGCGTGCAGAGTCATGACTAAGAACTGCCAGCAGCATCCTCTGCCTGTCCCCGTTACCACTTCTCCATCGCCGCAGGGCTTGGGGAAGCTGGGTGTTGAAGGGCTAGCTCGTCGTTCCGACATTGGCCTGGTTGCCTGACCAGAACAGGTGACTTTTTTTAAGTGAAGAGGAGTTGCGCAGTCCCTTCCCCACTTTCTCGCCTACCGACGCTCACAGTCCCACAGGTGCAGATACTGCCACGTGTAAGACGGCCTCGGCAGGTGCAGATTTTTTCTTCGGAGCTCCGTCTCCTATGAGGACTTCCAGCCAAGGATAAGAGCTCCTCCTGCCCTTTGGTCACTCTCTTCCGCCTTCACAGCCGTTGTTAAATGTTTCCTCCTCCACCTGGTCCTTCGTTGGGAGACTTCACATGTGGCAGGTAGTACTGGGTTACATGGTACCAGTAGCAAGGGCTATGCCCCTGACCTGACCAGTAAGTGGAGAATGGTTGGAGAACAAAAGGCACACGATCGATTTCCAAACAGATTACCGCGGAGAACACCTTGCAAGGCACATGACTACTCCCTTGAAACCTGGAAAGACTACCATCGGACATCCTTCCGGAACACCTTGGCGCAATGCCAATAAGTCGTAAAACTTAACATGACGGCCGCTGACCAGTGGGGAGAGCGAAGTTGAGCACAGAGAGAAAGGGGCGTGGGGGAGAGCACGGAAGCACAGCACAGAGAGAAAGGGGCGTGGGGGAGAGCACGGAAGCACAGCACAGAGAGAAAGGGGCGTGGAAGAGAGCACGGAAGCTGAGCACAGAGAGAAAGGGGCGTGGGGGAGAGCACGGAAGCTGAGTACAGAGAGAAAGGGGCGTGGAAGAGAGCACGGAAGCTGAGCACAGAGAGAAAGGGACGTGGGGGAGAGCACGGAAGTTGAGCACAGAGAGAAAGGGGCGTGGGGGAGAGCACGGAAGCTACAGAGAGAAAGGGGCGTGGGGAGAGCATGGAAACTCAGCACAGAGAGAAAGGGGCGTGGAAGAGAGCACGGAAGCTACAGAGAGAAAGGGGCGTGGGGGAGAGCACGGAAGCTCAGCACAAAGAGAAAGGGGCGTGGGGGAGAGCACGGAAGCACAGCACAGAGAGAAAGGGGCGTGGGGGAGAGCACGGAAACTCAGCACAAAGAGAAAGGGGCGTGGGGGAGAGCACGGAAGCACAGCACAGAGAGAAAGGGGCGTGGGGGAGAGCACGGAAACTCAACACAGAGAGAAAGGGGCGTGGGGGAGAGCACGGAAACTCAGCACAGAGAGAAAGGGGCGTGGGGGAGAGCACGGAAACTCAGCACAGAGAGAAAGGGGCGTGGGGGAGAGCACGGAAACTCAGCACAGAGAGAAAGGGGCGTGGGGGAGAGCATGGAAGCTACAGAGAGAAAGGGGCGTGGGGGAGAGCACGGAAGCTGAGCACAGAGAGAAAGGGGCGTGGAAGAGAGCACGGAAGCTATAGAGAGAAAGGGGCGTGGGGAGAGCATGGAAACTCAGCACACAGAGAAAGGGGCGTGGGGGAGAGCATGGAAGCTACAGAGAGAAAGGGGCGTGGGGGAGAGCACGGAAACTCAGCACAAAGAGAAAGGGGCGTGGGGGAGAGCATGGAAACTCAGCACAGAGAGAAAGGGGCGTGGGGGAGAGCACGGAAACTCAGCACAGAGAGAAAGGGGCGTGGGGGAGAGCATGGAAACTCAGCACAGAGAGAAAGGGGCGTGGGGGAGAGCATGGAAGCTACAGAGAGAAAGGGGCGTGGGGGAGAGCATGGAAACTCAGCACAGAGAGAAAGGGGCGTGGGGGAGAGCATGGAAGCTACAGAGAGAAAGGGGCGTGGGGGAGAGCACGGAAGCTGAGCACAGAGAGAAAGGGGCGTGGGGGAGAGCACGGAAGCTACAGAGAGAAAGGGGCGTGGGGGAGAGCACGGAAGCTACAGAGAGAAAGGGGCGTGGGGGAGAGCACGGAAGCTGAGTACAGAGAGAAAGGGGCGTGGGGGAGAGTACGGAAGCTACAGAGAGAAAGGGGCGTGGAAGAGAGCACAGAAGTTGAGTTAAGTGTTGACCGCGTGAGGCCTTCAAGCTCCGCCCCCGAACGAAAACATGATGGTGGTTGGGCAAGTTTCCACGTGAGAGCTGGAATATAAATGCCTTTGTTCGGCTTTCTCTCTCCGCGCTGCTTTGGGGAGGGGAAGCGTGGAGGAAAGTCAGCCGCGCGAGGTCTTAAAGCCCCGCCCTCGTCTGAAAGCTATCTTTACGCAGTGTGTGTGTGTGTGTGTGTGTGAGAGAGAGAGAGAGAGAGAGAGAGAGAGACGGTGTGTGTGTGTGTGACGGTGTGTGTGTGTGTGTGTGTGTGTGGAGTCATTGCTGCTCATGCTTGTTCTTTGAAGTTTGAAGTTGTGTACCTTGTGTATGAAAAGAGTTACCACTCTTTATTATTTGTTAATGATTTAACACAGCTATTTTGTTCTCATTTCGACTGAGTAAAAAAAAAAAAAAATTAAAAAAAAAAAACATCGAGGAAGCCATAATTTTTGTTCTAATTGTACGTATATTATGTGTAAATATTCAGGATTAAAAGGCTATGCCAGTCTTGAATATATGCTAATTTGTGTTTGCACATTTATATTGTCAAATGAAGAGGCGTGCAGAAGGGTAAGACTGGAGATTATAATCAAAAACACTGAAACTGTCCGGATTTATTTCGAAATACCTTGCACTTTCTTTCTTTTTTTTATCATTTATTATCTCTGTTATTATTTTGTTATATCTGTATGCTTTCTATATTGGTAGAATAAGCAGCACTCATTCTAAGCTGGGAAGCTTGTGTAACAAGGTAATTAACACTCTTTATTCTTAATGGGATAATTTCTTTACCTATCCTCATTGTTCTTTCATTTCACTTGGTATAGTGTTAACGCGGGTTGCAACACTTGACGATGTAATAGTAGGCAGCACATTGACCACCAATTTCCAGAAGCAACAGTGATGGCTGACTTTCTGGCATTCCGATTTGGTGTTTGATGGAGAGAAAGAAGTGAGGATACAGCATAGTAAAATCATTATACTAAACCTTAAAAACAAATGAACTTGTTCAAAAACATTTAAAAAAAAAACAAGCAATTAAAATACACAAATTTTTTCGTAATTTCAACATCCCCCACACACATACACTTCTGAATCCGACCATGCAATTAAAATACACAAATCTTTTCGTAATTTCAACATCACACACACACACACACACTTCTGAGTCCGTGACACGCTCTTCATAGAAGCTGCAGAGGTAACGACGGCCTCACAGCTGCTGAACCGTTCTCGTGTCCACGAATATTGTTTGGGGTGGTGACAGTTCACAGATGGGACATATACACAAATCCTTTGCATCTACCATTACGATTACTCGCCGTGGACAAGACGGGAAGCAGTCATGATCCAGCAATGACTGTCGACACCTTCCGACCCAGGAGGAGGTAGCCTGCCGTCTGTGTCACTGACAATGACTGGAACAGCACGTCCCCCGTGATCTCCGGTTTGCTCTGCAGACTCGACACACTCTGTGTCTGCTTTGGAGAGATGACTGGGAAGACGTGTGTGGGAAGATCTTTGGGACGACGGTATGACTTGAACTCCGGAAGGCCTGGTTATGACCAAACTTTGTTGATGCTGTGCTTCTTCACTTCCAGGGAGAAGGCAGCACGCTCTTCGTTGTGTCACCAGAAATAACGGAACCCGACAGCAAACTGACAGTCCGGGATCCTCCGAAGTTGACAGACTTTCCGGCATTTAGATTCGTTGCCGTTGTCTGTTTTCGGATTGTCCGCCGAAAAATTATTTTTTCTGGAGACAAAAAAAGAAACTTTTTAATACATATTGTGGGGAGGAGAGTGTTGGAGTTGAGCATGGAAATCTGTGGGGAAATGAGTGGTGCAGTTTAGCATGGAAATTGTGGGGAGAAGAGTGGTGGAGCTGTGCATGGAATTTGATTAAAGATAATCATCATCAAGACTGATTCACGGGTGTTTCATCACAGTTGCATTGATGATTAACTGCAAGTAAAGAGTGATTTCATCTTATGGTGTAGCATGCATGCATGTGGGGATACAGTACTCATTCATCATTACAAGTGACATGCATTGATAAGTCTTCTCAAGACTCCCAGACATTCAGACACACCAGTCTGGTACAATCAGCTGGCCTGTTTACCCAAAATAGATATGTCTGTACTTTCACCAGGTTAGAATATGTATTTCTTTTATGGATACCTGTTAATTTCATTGTATCTAACAACTGGCCAAAGGATTAACACATACATAACCAATTTTCTCTATGATGCCATTTGTTTTAGAAACTGGTAGTGCTGTAAATTCTTTGTGTAAATATTTGCATTTATTTACATTTGCATGCCCCACCTCCCATCTTTTATTTCCTGTATTTTTTTAATCGTAAAGATATATATATATATATATATATATATATATATATATATAGATAGATAGATAGATAGATAGATAGATAGATATACTTCATTTGCTTATTGCTTGTTGTCAAATCTGTACAATCAAATTTGGACTGTTTACAAAATGCAGTGTAAACAGGTCTGAGTCAAACATAAACAGACTTGAAGAAAACCACTTTGATTAGATATTTTTTCTTCTTCTTCTTCTTCTTCTTCTTCTTCTTCTTTTTTTAATCATTCATTCATACCTAAATGATAAACAATGAACAATTGTCTAAACAATTTGAGTTATTTATGATGTGAGCACCATTTAGTTTTGGATGTTGTGCATGTGTGTGTGTGTGTGTGTGTGTGTGTGTGATATACATATGTATTGAAGTGCAGTGTCTACATTCACAAAGTTTTTATTTTTTTCCATGATCAGAAAGAAAAAAAAACAAAACTCTGCAGTGAATCTTAACTGGTTTGAACCACACTGCACCCCTCCCCACCCCCCACCTTTCTCCCTCAAAGAGAAGAAGAAAAATCACAGCTACAGTTTCTGAAGTCTTATTTAAATGCACCATATGATCAATATCATTAGCAAGCAGTGGGTATAAGCTTTGGCTGTTGAAATCAAATTATCTCTTGTATACAAGTGATTTACATAAAAAATATTGCATATAAATCAACATTATATCAGATAAATATAAACAGTATGTAAACAGTTGCAATATTTGTTCACATCAGTATGAAAAAAAAATATCATGAGCATTCAAACTCCACAATTCCCAAGAAGAAAGCTTTAAAAAAAAATCTTCATACACAGATGATAATCTGACTGTCTTACACACACACACACACACACACACACACACACACACACACACACTACAAATTGACACCCACTACTGTAACCCCCCTTCAGTCTAAATATTTTGACAAAACAGTCTTCAAGGCCATAATAAGTCATCTTTCACTGTGTCATCAGTGTCAGATTGGTGTAAAGGGGGAAGTTAAGCTGTCAGATCATTACATATTTTCACTTCCAAATTTGTTAAATTTTGTAAAATTACTCAATTTGCTGTCAGCAGCATTGGTTTCCACTGCTGATGCAGAAGTAGCAGTGATGTCTTCTTGGACTTGCACATCTGACAGCTGTAACAAGAAAAGAATATATAATTATAGCTTGAATGTTATGACATTTGTTTTAGTTACACATTTTCAGTCAAACTTCATACAACCCCTAAAATGTGTCGGATCTATTCACTGCATTATGCATGTGCAGAATCTCAAGCCAGTGGGTTGTTTAAAATTGCCCCCCCCCCCCCCCCCCCCCCACACACACACACACACACACATACGCACGTGCACAGAACTCTCCTGACACTTGTGTACACTTACACCCTCGCACATGCACACACGCACACAAACACACAGACCCAAACATACACACAAACACACACATACACACACGCACAGAGGCTGCCACTGATTGGCCGCAAGAGGGATGGGAAAAGATATCTGATGCCAAGAATGTGGCGTCTAGTGTGTTGCTCAGTCTATTGTATTTGGAAAAGCCCACAGAGACTCTGTTCCATTTTGAAGAAATTTGCGCAATGTTGGTTTGGAAATGATGCCGATATTTGTTTGATTTGCAAAGCATCGTTGCTGTACCTTTCATGCTAGACTTACGGCCACTCCCTCTCTCTGCTTTTATTTCTTTGAGGCGATCGATGGTGTGATGGCCTTGTACGTGTTCTTTCTGATATTCTTTGACTTTTCCTGTGGACTGCTTGCAATCAAACTGTCCGTGTGACAGAACAAAATAATGGAGTGTGGGGGAGGCAGGGCAGCAAAAGTATAATTTCCACATGAAACCCAGAAGCGAGAAGTGGGCAACAAAAAATGACTGAGTTAATAGTGAAAGCCACATGATTCATCCCTGCCTGTGTGTTAAATCAGTACTATTTTGTTTCTGTATTCATACCATTAAAGAAATTATTGTATCACAAGATAAGCCAACTATCAGAAACATTGTTTTTTGGTCGCGGTTGGTGGGTGGGGTATAAGACGTTTGAACCGGGATGTATTCTGGACAGGGTTTATTCTGGACCGCTGCACCAAATTGTCCACTACACCAAAGGCCTTGGAGTGTGTGTGTGTGTGTGTGTGTGTGTGTGTGTGTGTGTGTGTGAACGGGAAGAGCGAAATGTTATAAGAAATTTATCTCCCTTACTAATAATTAGTTTTCAGCCTTTATGTATAACGTCCCATTAATAGGCACATTGACAGATGTGTGTGTGTGGTTAATGTGACTTCCATACTAATCAAAAGAAGTTCTATTTTCAACAACAAAAATATTAAATAACTGCTAATTTCATTATTTAGTATGTCACATAAATGCTAATTTTGTGTCAAAAAAGAAAAGAAAAATGTAACAGTAGCAGCAAAAGTATCATTTCCACATGATACCCAGAAACGAGAATTATTCAACACAAAGTCATTAAGCCAAACCAAATCCAGTCAAGCAAATATGGCTATAAAAATATAAACGTTAATTGGGCATTAAACACTAACAAAACATAACTAAATTTACATGGTTCATGTCTACAATCACTTGTGATGAGTGATAATGGATATATGATTCTTTATGTGTAATTCTCTGTCACTATATTAACAACAAGAAAATATTTTTCAATCACCTACTTCACCTTTTTTGTGTTAAAATGTGGTGGGTGTGTACAAAGATACACTAAACTTCTAAATTCGGGTCAATTTTCTTCTCTGAACCATCTGAATTTAATTAGAAAGGTGGATTGTTTATTTAATGTTTTTGTGAAAGTGGCTTGATGTAATAGTTTGTAATCATGACACGATTGCACACAAGAACGAGCACCACTTAATTCCAAGCATACCATCACTGGCAAGGGCAATAGGGTAACATCAATGGCAACTTGCCTGCATGTGAACGATAATGGTTAACTAAGCATGCCAACTGTAAACTTTTTTCTGTTCTTGCGATACGCAGATGAATGGGAAATTGCCACCCTTTTTCTTGTCTCTTAATTCTTCTAAAAATAAGAGAGTTTGGGCCTGGAATTTGAAAAAAGGTGTGTTTCAATCAAAACAAATGAATACTTATCTCTTCAAAACATGACACATATGACCTCACTCAAATCAAGGACGTTTTGGTTCAGAATCTGATTTGGTGTCCAATTTTCATGACACTCATGATGAAAAACAGTTTTTAAAATTTGTATACAGATTTGTCTGTTACATGCACTTGGAAAAAAAGCCTTTTTTTAAAAAAAAAAAGTGAACTTTTTATTCAACACTTTGTAATATGTACACTGTTCACAGCTTTCACTTTCACATTGTGATAAAATTATATTTTAAAAAAAACAACCAACCATTTCCTGACTGAAACTATATCAGAATTTACTGTTAGAATGACAATCCTTTTTTTTTAATCCTGAGTTCATAGATTTACTCCAATTCAGGAGCTACAAAATGCAAATCGTTCATGTCAAAATACTAAGATTTTTTTTTTTTTTGCAATGCAAGTTAACCTCTTTAATGCCAATAACATGTAAGCCAACATCCAGCTCAAAAGTGTTGCCATAGTACCTATAAGACGTCCACTGACATCGTGCATTTCTATTTCGTTTGGCACAATGGACTTGTACAAACTGAATGGTTGGTCTGATTTGACTGGATTACTCTTTAAGTGAGCATTCATCACCCCTTTCTTCTCAATAATGATTTGCCATACTGGACCACTTGGACTGCACAAGGAAAAGGCCTTGGACATTAGACAGTGGATTACACAACTCTGCAAGATGTGCAGATGATAATCATTATGCATGAGCATGATACTTATGTGTAACGATGAGATATAGATCTATTCTGTTTCATGATTTGTTTTAACTTGAAGGTGATGACAACGACAGTGACAACATTCGACATTTTCTTCTGTCAACTATCCAATCAGACATTTCTAAGCGAGTGACCATGACTGACACCGTGACAGTGAAGGCACAGTACTTTCACATAATTTGAGAAGAGGGGGAGGAGGGATGGAGGAGTAGTGTAGGACAATAGGTTGACGGCCAAACAAAGGGTGGGTAAGGGGGTGTAGCCCTGACCTGTCAGTGAACTGTCTTTTCAGGGTTCAACTGCTGGGAATGGCAACTGCCAATAATCCACGATTTTTTTTTTATGAAACCCATGGTTGAAGGACGATACGACGGGTATCACGTTTTTACCTTTTGAAGCTTTTTGTCACTGATTAGTTGACCTATTTCTTTTTTTTTTTTAATTTTAAAAAAGGCAAACCAGATGCACAGCAAACACTTTATCAGGTAAGTTACAACGCTCTCAGGTGTAAGAAAAGGTTGACAGCTCACTGTTTGAAAACATGTTTCATACTTTATCTTGATGTAACCCACATATATTGTTGCTGGGACAGTTATTCACTTACATTACTAGAAGTGTTGTGATTGTTATCATAAACTTTTATCATAAACCTAACCAGTAGAGTGCCTATAGGACGTCAGCTGACGTCCTACAAAAAGTATTGCCACAGTGCCTATAAGACGTCCACTGACGTCCTGCATATGTTCCGAATTTTCCTTCGTGGGAGTTTGGTTCAATTCACATAAACAGACTCTGAACAGTTAGTTTGATGTGTCTGGATTATAAAAATAGTATTTAAATGAACTTCCACCAAGTAGAAGACCTCTTTCTACTCAATAATAATTTTCTAACTGACCAAATGATATGCACATGGAAAAGGGGGTTGCATCATGTGCAAACAAATGCATTGAAAACTGTGTCCATTAAAGCAAATAGTCACAGTCAGCAGATTTACACAATTCTGAAAGCTCTGCTTATGATTATGGACAACTTTCGTGATGGAGAGGTATCTCTCTTGTCTGATGATTGGTTTGAAAACGAAGGTGGTTGACGACAGTTATGAAATTAACAGCCCATTTTATGGTAATTCAGTCCGTCCATCCAATCAGACAGCATTTTTGAACAACTGGCTATGACTGATAGAATTCGTGCAGCCAGTGTTGGAAGAAGGGAAGGAAATGGAGAGGAGTGATGTAAGACAACAGGTCGAATGCCAGCCAAAGGTTATCAAGGGGGTGTAGCTTGTTGGAAGAGTGAACTCACATTTCAAAGCAGACAGAAGGCAATCCACAACTGCCAATGCCCCATGATTTTCATGAAACACAGAGGGGGGGGGGGGGGGGGGGGGGGGGGGGGGGGAAGGAGAGCAGGGATTTGGGACAGTGTCAGCGCAACCTCAAAGGCTTGACTTTGGAAGATATGAAAGATAAGAAGGAGGGGATGGGGAGGGGGATGAAGGGATGGGGAGGGAAGGGGAAAGGGTTGGGAAGGGGGGTGTTGATGACACTGCTAGCACTCTCTCTCTCTCTCTCTCTCTCTATATATATATATATATATATATATATATATCTATATATATATCTATATATATATATATATGCATGTATATGTATATATATATATGTTCATTCAGCCAAAGCAGAACAAATGCACTGTGTACATGCATATATATGCATATATTTAACAAATGTTGGTTTTGTAACATTTGGTTATAATGGGAGGAACTGAAAAGCCAATATCCAGTAAACTATTATGCCTTTGGATAATTTTACATGAGAAAGCTGGAATATGTCTTTCTACATTTCGCACCAATGAAGAAATGTTTAGCCTTTATGTTTCCATATAATTTCAGCTGCGCAGTCATCAGAATGATACCCAAAAGACATCAGACCCTGAAAACAAGAATGAGCAGGACAAGATCCACCTGCCAGAGGAGCACTGTTCTGGTGTTTCCTCCAGTCAGCAGCAGCGGTAAGTGGTACAAGTCAGTTACAAGAGAGAGAGATTTTTTTAAGATATATTTTTGCCAGTGGGAACGGTTCTTTTACGAGCCTAAGCTAGCCACGTAGGGAAAGTATAGTATATTACTGGTATTAGTGTAACTATAATTGTGTCACACTATCAGTCTACTGAAAATACTCAGGGCTTGTGGAAAGAAAGTGCAGTACAAAGAAATTACCCTGTAATTGTTTCACACTGTCAACTGAAAAGTTAAAATGATGAGCCATTACAAAGAAAGTAACACACTTATAATCCGACAGTAATGACACCTGTTATGAATTAGCATCCATACAATGTACGAATAGATAAAGCTAACTGCTTACACACACACACACACACACACACACACACACACACACACATATATATATATATATATATATGTGTGTGTGTGTGTGTGTGTGTGTGTGTGTGTGTGTGTGTGTGTGTTAGTCACTTTGTATGTGTTTGTGCGTTTGGTGCTGGAGTTTTGTTGTGGCCCATATGTGAGGCCAAATTAAGACAAATGTGTGTGTGTGTGTGTGTGTGTGTGTGTGTGTGTGTGTGTGTGTGAGTTAGATGGGTTAGATAGGGTGGTGGTGAAGGACACACTTGTGAGAGTGTGTTATCTGTCCACGTTTAAAATATGTGATAATAAATGAATAAATAAATGTCATTTTATGCTTCCTATATTTTATTTAGACCTCTTCTTGTTTCAGAACCTGAACAGAGGGAAAGGGATACAGACATCATGAGGAAACAACTCCCAGTAAACAAACAAAAAAACAAACAAAAATACAGAGCCAATTTTCAAAAGTTTGGGAAATAAACAGATCTATTACACAGTATTATCATGAAATTCAAACAAATGTCATATTCATGAATGCATGTAAGAATTGCAATGATTGAAAAAGAGAGTTACCAGATCCATTGTACATGAACCAGTACTGTTTTTTCCCTAATGTTATAGTGTGCTGGCAGTGTCATCCCCACCACCCACACCCTGTCCCCTTCCTCCCCATCCCTTCACCTCCCCCCCTAACCCTCCCCCAGCCCCCTTTCTTATCTCCCTCCCGCTTCATCCAAAGTCCAGCCTTTGAAGTCGTGCTGACACCGCGCCACCCTCCCTCCTTCCACCTTCGGTACCCCCACTCCCTAGTTGGCCGTCTTTGTTCAGTGAGTCTGCGCTCACCCGCCCCAGCTGTAGGAACATGTGCGGTTATGTGATGTCCTACACATCCCCGTGCTGAAAATCTAGTCAGCATGTTCGAAACAATAGGCATCTGTTTCTTGTGTGACCTTCAAGTGTCAACCCTGGGGGATTCTGCACACACACACACACACACACTTTCTTTAACCCTTTATTGTTGTCTATAACCCTTCCATTTACAGTTTTCATGACAACTGAATAATTTTATTGTTCTGAATCCGATTCTGATTCTGATTCTCTTTCTCTCTCTTTCACACACACACACACACACACACACACACACACACACACACACGCCGCACACACACACACACACACACACACACACACACACACACAAGGGTGTTGATAAACTCTGTCACCAATCTACAGCCTGGGGTGGGTGGTGGTTGCAGGGAGATAAGAGGGTAGGGGGAAGCAGTGGTAGGCCCCAGGGACACGCAGCCATGTGGAACAGAAAGAGACTGACAAGCCTACTAAACTTCGCGGACCCCCTTAGGACATCTGTTTCTTATTAGGCGTCTGTTCCTCGTGTGATCTTCAAGTGTCAACTCTGGGGGAGTCCGTGACAAAAGGGGACTGGACCTGCTTTGTACCTCTGTCCAGTACAGGCCAGACTCTTGAGTTGATAGCAGGTTATTGTTGGGAAGCCCAGAGTGGCTTATGTCATTAGTGTTGGTACAATCAGGGTTACACAAGTAATGGTGACACTAGTGATGAAAATCTGTTGTTTTTTTTTTGTTTTTTTTAATGATAGTCACTCAGAGTTGCAGTGCTATGTGATATTAATCCACAAACAAATTTAACATCATCACAAGTTGTGGGGTTTTTTTTGTCCCAATTTTACTTTTTAAAAAGTAATAACATAAGTGATCTTATCCCATTTTCTTCTTTAATAAAAAGACGTCCCTTACCTCTGAAGATTGACAGCTGTCCAGTTTACAGACTTGTTTTACTGCATGGTAACAAGAGTGAAACAAAAGTTTTTGTGGAATTCATTTCATTTTGCCGGGGGAAAAGTGACATGAACAAAACACGTTAGGGATATAAATGGTACTAACTTCTTCAAACAAAATATCATTTTTAAATTAATCTACATTCCCTCCCACCTTCCCCCGATGTTTGACAGCTTTGTGAAAATAAACATAATGATTGAGTGTTACGCAAGAGAGTGAGAGACAGACTAAAGGAAGGCAACAAACATTCACACGTGAGTTCACTGTCTCATCTCCTGCACTTTTCTGTAAACAAAACAGACAAAAGGTATTAGCCTAGAGACTATATAATTTAACAAAGGGATTCACAAATTGTTGCTGCTTACAGGCCAATAAATATAATCACACACACACACACACACACACACACACACACACACACACAGGCATTCGAATCTGAGTTTGGGGAATGCTGACTTCTTGTTCCTCAGTATTTTTGTGTATTCACAATCTGAAAACAGTGAAAACACATAATTATCACCTCCAGTCTTGTGCAGTATTGTCCCGCACACACAAACTACGTGGTTCTTTTGGACGTGTCGTCTTAGTCTTGAAGACACATGTTGTCCCGAGGCTGCACCAGCCTCATCAGACCTCAGCCAGGTCTGTCCCACTCCAGCCTCCCTGGACTGGGCCGCTACCACGCCTCATCGGAGTGTGGGTTGATCCCGTCTCCTCGGGCTGGGCGATCTCTACGTCTGCCCCGGAACTCTGGCACGGTGTATAAAGACCCATAAGATATATGCTATATACATGATTTCCACTTTCCCAATTCACCCAATTCATCCATTCCCATTCATGCCCCTACTTATATTAGTTCAAACTATTATTTTGGAATATCCACAGCCTCTCCGATTATTGAATATCAATTTTCCATTAAGGCCATGCTCCTTACATGACACAAAAAGAGAAAAACATTTATTCATTATCCGGGACGACAAAGGAGAAAATGATATCTAACAATGATTCCCAGGTTATTATGAAAAACATGGTCATGTTTCTCAACATTCAGTACTATAAATATAGCATCATTTTATACTACCTTTCCTCTTCATGCTTGTGAAGATAATTACAGAGAACATACTGTCGTTAGGTCAATTGGCAGTATAGCCAAGCTTACACAATATATTGCAACGCAATAGTATCAGTATCAGTATCAGTAGCTCACGTACACAAGCCCATACACAAGCCCTCACACACTAACACACACACACACAAACACACACACACACACACACAGTCGCCGAAATTACCCCTCCCCCCTCCCCCACACACTCATTCCTGGGCTACGTATTGTAGCATCCAACACACACACACACACACACACACACACACACACACACACACACTTAACGAGCCCATACCCCACCCCCACGCTCACATACACCAATATAATAATTATATATATATATATATATATATTTGTTTGTATTTGTATTGTATTTCTTTTTAGCACATCAGATTTCCCTTGTGAAATTTGGGTTGCTCTCCCCAGGGAGAGCGTGTCGCTACACTACAGCACCACCCATTTTTTTGTATTTTTTCCTGCATGCAGTTTTATTTGTTTTCCCTATCAAAGTAGATTTTTCTACAGAATTTTGCCAGGAACAACCCTTTTGTTGCCGTGGGTTCTTTTATGTGCGTTAAGTGCATGCTGCACACGGGACCTCGGTGTATCGTCTCATCTGAATGACTAGCATCCAGACCACTACTCAAGGTCTAGTGGAGGGGGAGAAAATATCGGCGGCTGAGCCGTGATTCGAACCAGCGCGCTCAGATTCTCTCGCTTCCTAGGTGGACGCGTTACCTCTAGGCCATCACTCCACCATATGTATATATGCACACCTGCGCGTTCCAATATTCCATTGCTCCCACAATACAGACATGCATACACACACACTTCGTCCTCTACACACACAAACGCACACACACACACACACACACACACACACACACACGTACGTGCACAGAGCTCTCCTGACTCATGTGTACACTTACATGCTCATGCTCGCACACATGCACACACACACACACACACACACACACACACACACACACACAGAGGCTGCCGCTGATTGGCCGCAAGAGGGGTGGGAAAAGATCTCTGATACCAGGAACGTGGTGTCTAGCGTGTTGCTCAGTCTTTTGTATTTGGAAAAGCCCACAGAGACTCTGTTCCGTTTTGAAGAAATTTGCGCAATGTTGGTTTGGAAATGATGCTAATATTCGTTTGATTTGCGAAGCATAGTGCTCTACCGTTTATGCTAGACTTATGGCTGCTCCCACTCTCTACCTTTATTTCTTTGAGGCGATCGATGGTGTGATGGCCTTGTACCTGTTCTTTTTGGCATTCTTTGACTTTTTTGAGCATTTCCAATTTTCCTAGATGTAGGCCGCTTGTTGTTGCGTTACCAGCAAGTCTGTTGGCTCGCACATATCCCTTAACACCTGCATGTCCCCAGCAGTATGACCATGTAATTTTTTTAATCTGAAAGTTGCACATTGCCTCATGCCACTCTGGGCTTCCCAACAATAACCTGCTATCAACTCAAGAGGCTGGACTGTACTGGACAGAGGTACAAAGCAGGTCCAGTCCCCTTTTGTCATGGAATCCCCCAGAGTTGACACTTGAAGATGTCCGATTTTCCTAGATGTAGGCTGCTCGTTGTAGATGCATTATCAGCAAGTCTGTCAGCTCGCTCAGTTCCCTTAACACCTGCATGTCCCGGGCAGTATGACCATGTAAGTTTTTGAATCTGAAAGTTGCGCATTGCGTCATGCCACTCTGGGCTTCCCATTCCACTTTCAATCTTTTGTATGAGGTTCACTGAGTCCATTAGAATCATGGCATGTTGGCTTCCAGGCATATGGATAGATGATAGCCACTGGAGAGCATGCGTAACAGCTTCACCTTCCATCGTTAGGCTGGAGGTTGTGACTTTGCAGGCAGCATTCTCTTCCCTAATTGTTTTTCTATTTTGTTTTGCAGTGAACCCCCAACCAGATTGGTCTTTGTGACTGAGCCATCTGTGTATATGACGATGTCCTCTTTTTCTGTTTTCTTCTATGAGTAGCTTCCCTTCTGCATCAGTTTTGCCCTCTGGCCATTCCTGACAATGGCTTCCTAAAGTGAGTGAAATGTCTCTGTCGAATAGATGATTGAGGTTTTCAGGGTTTTCCTCCCATTGTTTTGTGTCTTCCAGGTCTTGTAGTTGGCATACAAGCTGGATTGTGTTTTCGGCTTGCCCCATCCATGATCTTCCTCATTCTAGACGGCTGCCTTTTGGTTCCATGACTGCATCATGCGGTGGGTTTTGGGATTTTTCTAATGCTCTGAAGTAGGTCTAAGCTGTTCTAACTTGTTTCTGGCCTGCATTGAAGAAAGGTCAAGCAGGTATCGCATAGTTTCCGTAGGCGTGTCTTTTGTTGCTCTAAGGATCAGCCTCATAGCTTCATTTTGAACTCAAAATTAATGAACGAATAGAGACATAGATTTTTTCAAATAACAAATAGATAAATGAATAAACAAATGAGCGAATAAATAAATAAACAGAATTCATATAATCAACCATCATCAAAAAGAAAGGAAAAAAATCTACAACGATTTGTCCAGTAGCCGGGAGGAAGAACAAAATTATCCAAGAACAGTGGCTTGTATGGTATTCATATGTTATGAAACTCCAACCATCGTAAATTTCGTTGTCTTCCCAGCATCTTTACTTCAGGATGTTTATGAGGGAGCGGTACGGTACGGTGTGTTTGAGACTCTTCCCCAGCCTGAAGGTGATAGCAGGTACTGCTCCGCAGAACTAATTAACGTCCTTGTGAACCTTCTCCCATTGAACGTGTCCCTTGAGCCAGGTGACATGTGTGAGTGAATGGTGTTGGCGGTGTTCTGCCAAGCCGTAGTGGGATGATGGTGTTTTCGTTGCTGGGACAATTCAGAGTAGGTTGGGTACGAGGAACTTTACTGATGTTGACGCTGTTTTTGTCTGCTCTCTGTCTGTAGTTTACTGCCTGTCTCTGTTTGTTCTTTCTCTGTTTGTTTTTCCGTCTGTCTCTTTTGTCTGGTTCACTGGCTACACACACACACACACACACACACACTCTCTCTCTCTCTCTCTCTCTCTCTCTAGTCCAATACCAATACCTTAGAGGGATGATACGACAGGTGAAGGTGGGAAGGGGGGGGGGTCACTTTTTACAGCTAGCTTTGAAATGAAGCAGAACAGTAAGTCCGCTGGCTAAAGTAGCGCCCTTAACTGTTATAGGAGGATTTGGATAACGCGCCATATTGGTGGGGAACTAGCACTATTGTCTGCCTCCTGACTTCATTTCCTTCTGAGGATTAAAAGGTTCCGTGCATGAATGCGATTTCTTTATTGTGTGTGACATCACCTTGGTTCTGTTGCTGATCTGCAGGTGGGTTTCTGTTTCTTCCTGTCCGACAGCAGACCAGTCACCAGTCAAACCGAAGAGCTTCCCCCCAATCTGGCTTTTGGTCAGTCAAGAATGTCGTTACCACCGTCCTTTCATGACAGCACGGATAATACCCAAAGACATTCGCTTCGTAGTCTTTTGTGAGTTAGTCTGTGTCGTTTCTTCATCATCATCATCATCTTCTTCTTCTTCCTTTTCGGGGTTGTTGTCGTCATGGTCATCTGTGAAGTCACTGAAGAGCCGCAATGAATTGTTTACCAGATTCCTCCAACTCTTGTTGGTTGTGTGTCAAAGTCGTACTGGGTCTCTGCAAATGCTGCTTTTAGTTTGATCCGATTGTTATTCTCTATTAATTTATATTTCTTTCATGTGGCTTGTTTTGCATGATCTCCAGATCAGATTTTTTTCTTTCTTTCGTTCTTTCTTTTGTCTTTTTTTCCCTTCTTTTTCATTTTTAAGCTGAGTGTGTTTACTCCCCAGAAGCAGAAGGTAGTACAGAGTTACAATGTTAGCAACAGCAAAGGAGCGCCTCTGGCTTGGCCCCCAGACACTGTGTGTTTACAACTCTCTGTCACCACCACCACCCCACTCACACCCACCCACCCACCAGAGGATGAGTGTTCTCCTGCCACAGTAATTAAGAAACTTGTTAACTGTCTCCTTCTGACTGTGTCGACAAGAGTACACTTCACACGTGTGAATGCCGATGGCAGTTTTCTGTCAAGGAGTCGTGCTGAGGTGGCTGAATCACCTCCCATTGCTACACGTGTGTTGCTGAAGGAAGCTTTGACTCAGGTGGCCCAGACTGACTGGGTGGGAGGTGAGAGTCCACGGGCTCTTCGTTTTTTCTTCTCTTCTTCGTTCGTGGGCTGCAACTCCCACTTTCTCTCATATGTACACAAGTGGGTATTTACGTGTATGACCGTTTTTACCCTGCCATACAGGCAGCCATACTCCGTTTTCGGGGGTATGTTCTTGTTTCCATAACCAACCAAACGCTGAAATGGATTACAGGATGTTTAAGGTGCATATTTGATCTTCTGTTTGCACATGAAGGGGGTTCAGGCACAAGCAGGTCTGCACACATGCTGACCTGGAAGATCGAAAAATCTCCACCCTTTACCCTCTGGGTGCCATTACCGAGATTCGATCCCGGGACGTCCACATGTTCGACTCCCATTATACGGACTGGGTTCTGTTTTCACCCCAACCCTCCCCTCTTCCATCCTCCGCTATAGACCACTGCTTCGAACAATGACGGATGTCAGCAACTTCAACTTGCATACTTCGTTCCCCTGACTACATGAGAACATCAGTCCTGCTCACAGATCCACTCAAGTTTTGAAAGACATGGCTTCTAAAGAGCAACTGCCTGGGGGTATAGTGGTATAACTATGTGGGTTTCAACTGTGTGGTGAGAAGTTGGGGACCACTAATCTCCCCTTTACAACACCCTCAGAGAGAAGGGTGGCCACGACGAGTGATCGAGACAGGAATAATTGGCGAAACACAGGTGAACAGTTGTGTGCAGTGCCCCAATGTCTTCACAGAGAGAAGGGGGAAGAAGAAAAGGAGAGAAGAAGAAGGAGAAGAATCGACCTGTTGCATTGTGTTTTCAAGGTGTTAGTGCTTGTTCCGTGCCCCACTTATCACCTCAGGGAGAGTCAGGTTCGCTTCTCCACAGTTCTTTTGCCAGAGGCTCTAATTTATGTGGTGACCCTCGCTGGCTTCTTTTCTCCAGTAACTTGACAATGACCCAGTGGGGTTGATCGTCCTGTGTGTCCGTACCTCTTTCGTTCAACTGTCTTTCCCCCTCTGCCTATCTATCTATCTATCTAACTTTTTTGTTTTATACATTTATCTATTTACTTAGATAGTTATATATATATATATAGAGAGAGAGAGATAGATAGATAGATATATCAATTAATCAATCAATCAATCTTGGTGTATGTATACATGTGTGTAAACTTTGACAGCAGCAGGAAGACGGAGACAGGGAGAGGGAGACAGGGTCAAGCGAAGGAGAGAGACAGACGAACACATAGACAGAGACAGACACAGAGAGAGAGGCAGAGAGATGGAGACAGGGACAGACTTTGAGATAGTGACAGAGATAGAGACAGAAAAAGCAATAGGGAGACAGATATAGAGACAGAGACAGGGAGATGGAGACGAGGATAGCAACAGAGAGAGGGAGAGTAAGATGCAGCGAGAAAGAGAGGGGGAGACGGAGACAGACAGAGATGGAGAGAGATTCAGAGACAGAGACAGAGAGACACGGAGACAGAGACAGAGGGAGACGGAGACAGAGACAGAGAGACACGGAGACAGAGACAGAGGGAGACGGAGACAGAGACAGAGGGAGACGGAGACAGAGACAGAAAGAAGGAGGCAGGGATGAGCTGTGGTGGGTTGATGGTGTTTTCATTGCTGGGACAATTTGGAGTAGGTTGGGTCTACAAGGAACTTTACTGATGTTGACGCTGTTTTTGTCTGTTTATTGTCTTCCCCCACCCCACCCCACCCTCTCTTTCACTCTCTTCCACCCTCTCCATTTCTCTTTCTCCTTGTGTTCAGTTGTCTTTCTTTTGGTGTATGATAATGTATGAACAAAAAGACATTTGATGTGTGGGCGGGGATCTTGGCCAATGATGTACATGTCATTTGCCAGTAGGATGAGTCGGCAAGAACTTGAAAATAATGTTGTGATAGCTGTACACAGTTTGTGAATTTTGAGCTATCCAACAGCAACAGCAAAACATGCAGCTCCACCTGTCTGCTTCATGTCTCTGGCAACAGTATCAAAGAAGTTTATCTGTGGATGCAGTCTACTTAAGATGAAGCAAATCTCATTCTCAAGGACTGACATTTATATGCAGTCAGAAAACGTGTGTTTCAACATAACGTGTGTTTCAACATAACGTGTGTTTCAACATAACTGCATTTGTGTAACATTCACCAGCCGTTAACGAAACCAACGAATTCAATCACGTTCCTGAGTACGACTATAAGCTGTCAGCTTGTTGTTGCTCCGCTGTCTTTGTGTACAAGTAAAACATGTTTACCGAATAAAGTTTTGTTTAAACCAAATCTCATTCCATTAATACACAGAGATGGGTTTCCTTGCATACACAAAGTGAGTCATGTTTGTACGAGCAGTATCAGACTAAGATACAAGGGACAGTTTCTTTGTTGGGTTTGGTGTGATTAACACATTTCTTTGTCTTCCCATCTCAGAATATCCTATGGGAGAAAAAATAATACCAGGACAGCTCTGAGATTGAATATCCATGTATACAAAATTATATAGAAAATAATTTATTTAGATTATATAGTTAGTCATACTATAGTGTCTATTTTTTCAGTGACATGTAAAAAGAACCAAAAAAGAGAATGAAGAAAAAAGAAAAGTAATCTTTCCTCTTTGTGTTGGGGAGTGATGGCCTAGAGGTAACACATCTGCCTAGGAAGCGAGAGAATCTGAGCGTGCTGGTTCGAATCACGGCAAAGCCGCCGATATTCTCTCCCCCTCCACTAGACCTTGAGTGGTGGTCTGGACGCTAGTCATTCAGATGAGACGATAAACCTAAGTCCCGTGTGCAGCATGCACCTAGCACACGTAAAAGAACCCACGGCAACAAAATGGTTGTTCCTCGCAAAATTCTGTAGAAAAATCCACTTCAATAGGAAAAACAAATGCAGGAAAAAAAAAAGAAAGAAAGGGTGGCGCTATAGTGTAGCAAAGCACTCTTCCCGGGGAGAGCAGCCCGAATTTCACACAGAGAAATCTGTTGTGATAAAAAGAAATACAAATGCAAATACAAAGAGGGTCCACATACACACACATGAGTGAAACGAATGAAGTCTCTACCCTGCCCTATTCTCCCCCTTCCCTCCTCTCACCTTTTCACACACCCATCCCTCTCCTCTCCCTCCCTCTCAAACAACTGGAAAAATTAGTTGTCAGTCATGGGCGGAGCTTAAAGACTTACGTGGTTGACTTTCTCTCCCTCCCTCCGTAAGGCAGCAGGGAGACAGCAGGGGCGGAGCTTAAAGACTTGGTGGTCAACTCTTTCTCTCCTTCCCTCCCCAAGGCCGAGGGGAGACAGCAGGGACAGAGCAGGGGCGGAGCTTACAGACTTGCGTGGTAGACTCTCTTCCTCTCCTTCCTTCCCCAAGGCAGTGCAAAAGGTATATAAGGAGTTGACGAAAGTGTAGACGCCAATAGGTCGTTAAACTCCAACAACGTGACTCGACTCCACTCTACTGACTTGACTTCTACTAAAGATTTCCGTTTCGTGAACAATATGTAAGTCTCGTTTGATTTTCTCAGTTGTTTGTTGTTGTTGCATGTCTGCTGTCTGATTTTTTCTTCTTTCTTTTTTGATCAGTTTCTAGTAGTGTTTAATTCGTATTCTTTGGTTCTGGCTTTTAGTTAAAGTATCCGAATAATCTTCTTCTTTTTTTTAATCTTGTCTTCGGAAATCGGAAGGAAAAAGAAAATTCTAAAATCATTTTAAACGTAAAGTTCTAAGATACGTAACCCAAGAGTAATAGCGCTTTTTTTCTTTAGGGTTCATTGAAAAAATGGAATGGAGAAAATATGATTTTCATCTTTAGCTAATTATTCATACAAATTATATATTTTTTTATTTTATTTAAAAAAGAAATAATAATAATGTGTTATTTAGAATCCTCGAAATAAGAAGAAATGTGTTAAACGGTTGCAGGAAGTATGCTTTTTTTTCAGGGTTTTGCAAGGGTGGGGGTTGGGAACAGACATAAACGAGGGTAAACTGTAACAAAGAAATGTTTCCGGGTGCTAGATGCCTCAACATGATTGAGAGAATCAACAGACAGATGAAGAAAGCACGTCAATTACAGGAAGCTGTCTGGTTTACTTTTTATATAATGTACCATGTCGGTGTGGACATTCTCTTGGAGGGAACCCAGTGAAATTGTCATCTAAAACTCAAGAAAACTTCTTCAGTCTTGTTTGATTTTTGTCTGTTCAGCTAAGAGTTGCTTATATGCTACATGCCTGCCTATGTTTTCTTGTTCATTTTGTCTTTTATACAGATTTATTTAATGAGCAACTTGCCTGTCTGACTTTCTGCTTAACTGGTGCACCTGTTTTTAATTTCCTCACATTTTTTTGTTGTGTGTTCTGTGTTGTAGACACATCCACCATTATTGCATTCTATGATGAAGCAATTAGAACACCACTTTCAGTGTTTGTGTTTGGCACAGTGACACATTTTGTTCCTAAAATATTCTCCATTTATTAGTTGTTGTTGTTGTTTTGTTTGTTTTTTTAGAAATCAGTACTGTTTTTAAACATTTGTCTTTATAAATAACCCATTTTTAAAGACATTTCTCAAAAGTCTATTTTGGGGAATTTTTCCTTATGTTGTCGTTTAATAAAGAATGTCCCATTTTTTTTTTCCAGAAAATGGAACAGCTACTGAGAGTAGTAGAAATTGAAGGTGAGTAATGGAGACAATGTTTCTGATAGTAGGCTTATCTCGATTCAATAATTTTTTTTAAGAGTATGAATGCAAAAACAAAATATTACTGATTTATCACACCAGTAGTGATGAACCATGTGGTTTTTTTCTAGTAACTTTAATTTTTGTTGAGTAGTTCCCATTGATAGGTTTCCTGTGGAAATACTTTTGCTGCTACGGTTCCATTTTTTCTTTTCTTTTTTTTACACAAAACTTAGCATTTGTGTGACATACTGACACAATGAACATTAGTGGTTATTTGATATTTTTGTTGTTGAAAATGGAACTTTATATTTTGAAATTATACTCAATACATAAAAAGCTTGGATTTTTTTTTTTTAAAGTGCATCACAAGTGTCTTGAAGGCCTTGCCTCTCTTGTTTCAAAATGTAATGTTTAAGATGAGAAAGATCAGTTTAAAGCAAATTAAGTCCCCTAGCATTAATTAGAGTAATTTCCCTTTTTTACTATCTGCACCAAAACGTTTGCAAAATAAATAAAACTTCCATGATTAGCAAAAGTTCCTGTTTGAACAAAAAATAATTATGACTGCTCTTGTTGTTGGGTCAGAATATCAGATCAAAGTGCCAAGTTTAGAGAATACAAAAAATAGAAATATAACAGTAAATGCAGTTTGCATATAATTAGGCTTCATTTTTTTTTTTTTTTTTTTGGTGCCCATCCCAGAGGTGCAATATTGTTTTAAACAAGATGACTAAAAAGAACTGAATTTTTCCTATTTTTATGCCTAATTTGGTGTCAACTGACAAAGTATTTGCAGAGAAAATGTCAATGTTAAAGCTTACCACAGACACACAGACACACACACACACACACACACACAGACAACTGAACACTCGATTAAAACATAGACTCACTTTGTTTACACAAGTGAGTCAAAAAAGTGATTCAGTAAGGAACGTATCATAAATGGTTTGTTTTTTTGTTGTTGTGTGTGTGGTTGTTTTTTTGGGTTTTTTGGTGTGTTTTTTTTTTTTTGTTGTTGTTGTTTTTTGTTGTTGTTGTATTTTTAAAATTCTGTAGGTTATTGGGTGGACATGGGTGACCCCAACCCTCTCCCCCCTCTACTCACCCTCCCCCTGTTTAACTTTGTCATAGATGTGGTTGCGGGTTTCCAGATTCTAGAATGAAGGTAGAAATCATGCTGCACAGACTTGAGTTCAGCTGCATTGACATCTCATTTTAACCATGAAATTCAGTTAATTTGCTATAATACTCATCACGCAATGTAGTCAGGAGTGAGGAAGTGAATTTCGGTGGTTTGGTTCTGTGTTCAACAATAGTCTAAAAAGGACAGGAACTGTAATCCATTCTGTGTGGAGTCCTAATGTTAAGCAGGAACATAGCAGTTAGTGAGTATGGATTCATTGTTCCCAATGAAAGAAGGCGAAATCAAAGCCAATTACAACACAGAAGATTAGCTGTTTGCATTCTGAGATAGATGGCTAATCATTGTGTTCCACTGAAAGGAAAAGCAACATCAAAAGTGTCTGCTCATCCTTGAAATGATAAACTGTTCAAAATTCGGCATCAATGTGTTCTTCATTCACGAAAAGAAGTGTATCCTTGCATTATTGCATCACAATATGAGTGACGTGATTTGATTTTCACCTTTTGATCAGTTATGGCAATTTTGTATTTAGTATTTTATTGTGAAATTGATCTGAAGATAAGTACATTTGCAAAATCACGATAGAAAGTTGATTGTTATTATTGCGTATGACTTTATACACACTTAGGTCACATACTTGCACTGCTATGGTTACCTGTCAATAACCGTCAAAACCTGATTGACAAAAATTGCGTGTTTCATGGAAAATACAGGGAAGTGTTAAAAATACTGGTACATATTGTCAGGAGTATTGACGAATGGACTTAGTCTGACACCTCTGTGTCCATTGTACCTCGAGAAATTTCCATGATTGATTTAGCAAGGTTGAGTCAAGGAAGGCTTTACCGGTCTTGTTTTATGGTTTTATCACGGATTGTATGCTTTCAGCTCAGAGATTCGCGGTTGCTGGAAATATGCCCAGTGAAGATGTGTCAGGAGAAGAGTCGGTTCAAGGAGAGGGAGCACAAGAGGGAGATGGGGAGGTAATTTATTACGCAGCTCCGCACCAAGACCATAATTATGCAGCTGATCAGCCATCCAGTTCAAGCAGTCACTCTGATGAGTCTAGTCCCAGTGGAATCAAGGTGATTTTACTTCTCTCTCTCTCTCTCTCTCTCTCTCTCTCTCTCTCATTGACACATTTTCATAGATTGTTATACCTTTTTTCTTTTCTTTATGTTCTGATGGAAAGTAATTTTAAAACATGTTGCCAGAAACATTGCATATGAATAGCATGCATGTTAACGCCATGTGATATGGTTCTTGAAGTAATTTACTCAGTGCATAAGCAATAGGTAATTCTTGACAGTTTGCAGAAAATGTTGAAAACTTCAGTTAAAGTATTTCTTGTCTTTTGGTCATGAAAACTGTGTTATAAACAGGTTGTTTGTTGGCACCATGTCAGTGGGTAATTCCTTCACTTTTGAGGACTTCCATTTCCCTTTTTAGGAATGTATTTGTGCGAAATGTTTGGAGATGCCAGTGAGAAGTGAAAGTTTTGTTACGAACAACCGTACTGGAGTAATGATACTCCCAAAAGTGTCACATCCAACATGTTTTGCTGGGTTTTAATTTAGAAACAAGCAGTTAAAACCACAATGCATTCATCTAGATTGTTTGATTTATTATAGACCACTGGAGAGTTCCACAGATAACTTTTAGTCGAAATGGTAAACTATGCCAAAGGCGATCAACTTAATCAACATTGTGAAGGAAATTGAATGTGGATTATAAATCCGGGCTTTTCCCCAAAAATTATTTGGAAACTAGATGACTATTCAGGCACCTCAAAGGAAAGATATTTTTCATGCATTAAAAAAAGCTATTTCCACCTCCAAAGAATGACACCTCTAAAGAAAACAAAATACAGCTGGTGATAACTGGTTGTTTTGTTGTTGTTTTGTTGTTTTTTCACCTGTAAAAAACGGCTTTTAAAACCAGTTCAGTGCCAGAGAATTTTGAAAAAAATAAAGTGCTCTCCCCTTGCCAGGGAATTTTGACGATTCGGGGGTAATAAAGCACAAAAGCTATGGACGATACAGAAAGAAAGTAAACGTTTTTGTGAAGAAAAATGAGTGTAGATTCTGCTTCTGGGCTTTTTTTTTTCTCCATTAGGTTGATTGTGGATAACTGTTCAGGCATGTTCAAGATATTTTTGTGCAATAAAAAAAAGTCTGTTTCCACCTCTATATAATGACATCCATAAAGAAAAGAAACAGAATACAGGTAGAAATAGCAAGCCTATTGTCAGATTATACCCGTAGAAGAAATTAAAACAGGCTATAAATTTATGAAAACAAATCACAGCTCTGGCAGACATGTAAATCACTGTCCCATTAATGACAAGAGTGAGTAAAGTCAACTTAAAAGGTTAATCACAGTCCCAGAAACTGAACTGTCAAGCTTTTTGACACCAAAGTGTTTGCAAGTGACGGGTGAAGTTTGATGAGTTCACTCCTTTCAAGTTGCACGTGGGCCAATTAAATTGTCTGCTGTGCATCTGGCTCTCCACTTCAAACAAGTCATCCCTCTGAGTCAGCGAAAAAAACGTTAAAAAACAAAAAGAACGTGTTTCACGGCCAGTGCAGGTTCAGCACTACATTTCGTGAACATCGTGGGGCACTGGGGGTTGTCAAATGCCTTCTGTCTGCTTTGAATGTGAGTTCACTCTTCCCAAAAGCCACACCCCCTTGATGACCTCTGGCTGGCATTCGACCTGTTGTCTTACATCACTCCTCTCCATTTCCTTCCCTTCTTCCAACACTGGCTGCAGGAATTCTGTCAGTCATAGCCAGTTGTTCAAAAATGCTGTCTGATTGGATGGACGGACTGAATAACCATAAAATGGGCTGTTAATTTCATAACTGTCGTTGTTAACCACCTTCGTTTTCAAACCAATCATCAGACAAGAGAGATCCTTTTCCATCGTGAAAGCAGTCCATAATCACAAGCAGAGCTTTCAGAATTGTTTAAATCTGCTGACTGTGACTGTTTGCTTTACTGGACACAGTTTTCAATGCATTTGTTTGTACATGATGCAACCCCCTTTTCCATGCACGTATCACGTGATCAGTTGGAAAATTATTGAGTAGAAAGAGGTCTTCTACCTGATGTAAGTTCATTTATATAGTATTTTTATAATCCAGACATCAAACTAAATGTTCAGCGTCTGTTTATGTGAATTGAACCAAACTCCCATGAAAGAAAAGCCAGAACATATGCAGGACGTCAGTGGACGACTTAAAGGCACTATGGCAATACTTTTTGTAGGACGTCAGCTGACGTGTTATAGGCACTCGACTGGTTAAGTTTATGTAAAAGTTTACGATAACAATCACAACACTTCTAGTCATGTAAGTGAATAACTGTCCCAGCAACAATATATGTGGGTTCAATCAAGGTAAAGAGTGAAACAGGTTCTCAGTGAGCTGTCAAGCTTTTCTTACACCTGAGAGCGTTGTAACTTACCTGATAAAGTGTTTGCTGTGCATCTGGTTTGCCTCTTTTTTTTTTCTTTTTTTTTAAAGAAAAAAAAGAAATCGGTCAACTAATCAGCGACAAAACTTCAAAAGGTAAAAAATGTGATTCCCATTGTATCGTCCTTCAACCATTGGTTTCATTTAAAAAAAATCGTGGATTATTGGCATTTGCCATTCCCAGCAACTACTTGAACCCTGAAAAGACAGTTCACTGATAGGTCAGGGCTACGCCCCCTTACCCACCCTCTGTTTGGCCGTTAACCTATTGTCTTACACTACTCCGCCATCACTCCTCCCCCTCTTCTCAAATTACGTGAATGTACTGTGTCTTCACTGTCACAGTGTCAGTCATGGTCACTCGCTTAGAAATGTCTGAGTGGATAGATGACAGAAGAAAGTGTCAAATGTTGTCACTGTCGTTGTCATCACCTTCGAGTTAAAACAAATCATGAGACAGGATAGATTTATCTCTCATCATTATACATATTATGCTCATGCATAATCATCTGCACATCTTTCAGAGTTGTGCAAATCCACTGACTGAAACCACTGTCTAATGTCCAAGGCCTTTTCCTTGTGCAGTCCAAGTGGTTCAGTTAGCAAATCATTATTGAGAAGAAAGGGGTCTTCCACCTGATGAATGCTCACTTAGAGTATGTTATAATCAGTCAAATCAGACCAACAATTCAGTTTGTGTCCGTTGTGCCAAACGAAATAGATGCACGATGTCAGTGGACGTATTATAGGTACTATGGCAACACTTTTGAGCTGGATGTTGGCTTACATGTTATTGGCATTAAAGAGGTTAACTTGCATTGCAAAAAAAAATAATAAAAAATATTCTTAGTAGTTTGAAGGATTTGCATTTTGTAGCTCCTGAATTAGAGTAAAGCTGTGAACTCAGGATTAAAAAAAGGATAATCATTCTGACAGAAAATTCTGATAATGTTTCAGTCAGGAAATGGTTGTTTGTTTTGTTTTCTTGTTTGTTTGTTTTTTGTTTGTTTGTTGTTTTTTTTGTTGTTTTTTTTATCTAATTTTATCACAATGTGAATGTGAAAGCTGTTAACAGTGTACATAATCCAAAGTGTTCAATAAAAGCGTTAGCAGACATGTTCAGTTCTTTTTTTGAAAAAAAGGCTTTTTTCCAGTGCATGTAACAGACAAATCTGTATACAAATTTTTAAAACTGTTTTCCATCATGTTTGTCATGAAAATTGGACACCAAATCAGATTCTGGACCAAAACGTCTTTGATTTGAGTGAGTTCATATATTTTGAAGAGATAAATGACTGCATAAGTATTCATTTGTTTTGATTGTTTCAATTAAATTACGCCTTTTTTTTAAATTCCAGGCCCAAGCTCTCTATTTCATAGAAGAGTTACAAGACAAGAAAAAGTGTGGTGATTTCCCACTCATCTGCAAGATATGCAGAAACAGAAAAAAGTTTACAGCCAAATCATCCTTGGTGAACCATTATTGTTCACATGGAGGTAAGTTGCCATTGATGTTACCCTATTGCCCCTACCAGTGATGGTGTGTTTGGAATCAAGTGGTGCTCGTTCATGTCCCTGTGTGCATTCTTGTCTTGATTACAAACTATTCTAGTTCATGTCCCTGTGTGCATTCTTGTCTTGATTACAAACTATTCTAGTTCATGTCCCTGTGTGCATTCTTGTCTTGATTACAAACTATTCTAGTTCATGTCCCTGTGTGCATTCTTGTCTTGATTACAAACTATTCTAGTTCATGTCCCTGTGTGCATTCTTGTCTTGATTACAAACTATTCTAGTTCATGTCCCTGTGTGCATTCTTGTCTTGATTACAAACTATTCTAGTTCATGTCCCTGTGTGCATTCTTGTCTTGATTACAAACTATTCTAGTTCATGTCCCTGTGTGCATTCTTGTCTGATTACAAACTATTCTAGTTCATGTCCCTGTGTGCATTCTTGTCTTGATTACAAACTATTCTAGTTCATGTCCCTGTGTGCATTCTTGTCTTGATTACAAACTATTCTAGTTCATGTCCCTGTGTGCATTCTTGTCTTGATTACAAACTATTCTAGTTCATGTCCCTGTGTGCATTCTTGTCTTGATTACAAACTATTACATTAAGTCACTTTCACAAAGACATTAGATAAGTAATCCACCTTCTTGACTAAATTCAGATGGTTCAGAGAAGAAAATTGACCTGAATCAAAACGTTGAGTGTATCTTACCTTTGATGCACTGAAAAAATGTCTTTGTACACAGACGAATCAACCAGTGCACACCCACCATATTTTAATACAGTGAGGTGAATTGAATGAAAGAAAGGTCTTTCCTTTTTCTTGTTTTCAATACAGTGAGGGAGAAGTACACACACACACACACACACACACACACACACACACACACACACAAATGGTGTCATACACCCATAGTCACTCATTCAGTATTATACACTCAAAAGTGGCTCAGTTTCAAGGAGGCGTCACACACTGATCCATACTTACTTGCTGATACCTATGCTTAGAGCCAGTGCATTCTTCAAGCCTTGAGAGAATCCCACTTGCTAGATGAATGAAAGAGATGGACAGTTAACTGGGGAAAGAACCCCCCCCTCCCTCCCGCTAAAACATAAATAAATAAAATGGGCTCCTTTCAGCTAATTTTGGCACACACACATACAAACGTAAGCACGTACAACCCTAAAAACAGCCCTGCACAAATTTGTACAAGGCACTGTCTAACAGCACACATTTCCAAACCCCTCTCTCCACAATCACACACATACAGACACAAGTATGCATGCACACATACTCGTTACACATTTCCAGGCCCTTCTTTCCATAGCCACACTTTTTTTCTTTTCTTTTTTATGTTATTTTATTTAATTCTTTTTCTTTTTTTCCTCAAGGCCTAAGTGCGTTGGGTTACGCTGCTGGTCAGGCATCTGCTTGACAGATGTGGTGTAGCACATATGGATTTGACCGAACGCAGTGACGCCTCCTTGAGCTACTGATACAAGACACAAGCATGCTTGCACGTGCACAGATGCTCACGCGCACACACAAACTCTCTCTAACTCACATACATTTTGTGCCTCTTTCATAAATAGGATCTCACTTCTTGAATATGCACCTGTACGTACACACTCACTCATTCATTACATAATTCCCGCAAGGCCACATAATGAATAAATGTCACAATTGGTGAAACAGATCACTTACAGTAAGTATGTTTTCAAAATGTATAGCTGTTACCTTGCCACAAAATATGAAAATAAATGCTTGCTGTTTGTTTCTGTTTTCAGGAATCAAGCAATTCAAATGCGAAATCTGCAAACAAAAATTTACAAGGAGACACACGCTCAAGTATCACATGATGATTCACCGCGGACAATATGTGTATACATGTCAAGAATGTCAAAGCAAATTTCGGCATAGAGGCCACTTAAAAGTAAGTTTTTCATTTGTGTTTGCAGGGAAATTCAGTGTTACCTCTGCTTTGGGGCTTTTAGAGTTTTGATAAGTTCCTTTTTTCTGTTTTGATAACGCTTGACAATTTGCAAAAGTACATGCATAAGAAGAGGAAAAAAAGAGAGAAACAAGAGAGGCAAGGCCTTCAAGACTCACTTGATACACTTTTTAAAAAAATCTATTCGTTAAAATGTGTTCTGTATTTGTTATTATAAAGCTTCAGGTTAAAAGAAAAAGAAGAAAAAAGTCCTAACGGCAGATTCGAACTAAGCGTGTTCGGGTGAGAAGAAACTGTCTTACTCATTACACTATCGTGGCTCCTTAACTGACGTTCAAAAATATAAACATGCTTTTTTAAAGGGCAATAAATCGATTGCGGTATTCGCAGTGAGAACGCTGTTTAAATCATATTATTCTGATGTATCTTGGGCATTCAAAATTTTTTAAAGGGCAATTAAAAATTCTTTTTAAGTCCGCGGTAAAGGAGACGTGGCTATCGCCGCAATCACACTGCAACATTTAGCCGTTTTCTCTGGATCTAGATAGATGTACAAGTTTCAGTTAGTTACACCCGGTTGACACGGTCGATTCAATTTCTCTTTTATGTTCATTCTAGTTTTATAATTTTAAAGTTTATATGAAAATTGAGTACTTTGTTAAACTAATAACACGTAGAGCCAAGTACAAGTACTTCTAAACGTCTTATGAAGTGAAAAGGACTTCATTTTGAGAAAAATCAAGACTGGAAATTTTTACGTTTCATCTGTTCAAGGGTATTAACTCACATGGTTTATTATTTTTAACTGTGAATTCCGACTGATTCTGTGGATATTTTTATGGCAGTTTGGGGCATAATCCATTAAGTGATGAGGCGTTCACAAATCTTTCTCTGGATAAATATTTTAACGGTCTCCTTCTCCAACTTTCCATCACATGTTATCGTGTATTGTCGATTGAATATAGATTGAACGGGCAGGTCAACAACTTGAAACAAAATGGCGTCGTTCGCGTTCGCGATGAATATGAGCACGCGCTTTGAATGTGTATAAATATGTGTACGCAATTGATTTTTGCCCATGACCTTCAGGGCTCAGCCAATAGATCTATAAAGTCCACTTGTCATATTGATTTTCGTATTTTCCGAAAAAGACCACTTGGGCGAATGAACATAGTGAAAGCCCTGTACACTGAGAGTAAAACACACAAGCTTTTTATGTATTGAGTATAATTTCAAAATGTAATGTTTAAGATGAGAAAGATCAGTTTAAAGCAAATTAAGTCCCCTAGCATTAATTACAGATTAATTTCCCCTTTTTACTATCTGCACCAAAACGTTTGCAAAATAAATATAACTTCCATGATTAACAAAAGAAGTTCCTGTTTGAACAAAAAAATGATAACAATGACTGCTCTTGTTGTTGTGTCAGAATATCAGATCAAAGTGCCAAGTTTAGAGAATAAAACAAAAACAAAACATATATATATATATTTTATATAACAGTAAATGCAGTTTGCATATAATTTGGCTTCTTTTTTTTTCTTTCTTTTTTTTGTGCCCATCCCAGAGGTGCAATATTGTTTTAAGCAAGATGACTGGAAAACTGAATTTTTCCTATTTTTATGCCTAATTTGGTGTCAACTGACAAAGTATTTGCAGAGAAAATGGCAATGTTAAAGTTTACCACGGACACACACACACACGCACACACACACACAACCGAACACCGGTTAAAACATACTCACTTTGTTTACACAAGTGAGTCAAAAAATAAAGGAATTAGATGAGTTACAAACTTGTTCTTGGTATTTAAATGTTCACGACTAAGAAGATGGCAACATAGCAATCTAAGTCATTGCTTGAGTTACATTATTTTTGTGACTGGTATTGATTTTCAGGCAAGGGAGGCACAGTAACATATTTGATCACCCTTGTTCAGTTACTTGTGTGTATTTGTCTGGTAAATTTCAGGGTTTTTTGGGGTTTTTTTACAATTTGCAAGTGATTGAGTAACCAGGTGGACAGTACACAATGATGAAGGCTTTCAATGATGAAGACTTTCATGCTTAGGGTGGAGGTAACCAAAGGGACAAAGTGTGGGTTTTGACTTTGCCTGTGTTCCTTAAGGACTCGGTGCTGTTTTCGAAAATAATATGAAAAGCAGGGAATTGGGGTTATTTTCATTGAGTCAAATTCATTTTCTCTTTGAATACTTTTTCAGCACCAAATCTGGATTAAATGTTGTTGTTGTTTTTTTAACTATTTATACACAATACCAGTTATAGGAGTGGAAGTCTTGCATATTAAGCTTTATTTCAGGATTGTGAACTTTAATTTCGTTAAGCTTCCAGATCTGCAAGATTTTTTATTGGTCATTCACAATTCATAACCAGAATGTTTGGTTAAAATGCTGGTGTCATTCACTGAGCCCTGTGCCTGAGCATTGCCCTAGCTTCAGATTCGCCTCATTAAATCTTTGTTCAGTCATGTTCCTATATGATCATAATCCACACAAAAAATCTATGGTTTTTCCGGATATGTCCATATATGATTTGGAGGAAAAACTATATTTTCTGTATTTATTCTGCATAAATATGGCATTGAAGCCTGCTGAGGCTGTAAAGTCCCCATGGTTTAATGGGTTAAATAACTCACTCAGTACGGCTTGTCCTCTCTACTCCTCTACACAGACCCCTCGGATGTCCAGTGGGTGTCTGAATGACCCAACCTTTAGCTTCCGTCGTCAGAATTGTGGTGTTCTTTGTCAACATTCACCTCTTCAGTATAAGAGCCTTCCGCTTGCAATATTTTGATGATGGTAACTGGGGTGAAACGCTGTTAACGTCGTTTCTTTCGCCGTTCGTATGGAGAGACTTAAGAGAGCATGCCATTCTGTTTCTTGTCTGCATTGAAGATAAGTTCTGGACAGACCACACAGAATGATACTTACTGTATATCAACAGTTTTATTACATACCAATGTGTCATACTTTCATAGAAGGTACTGAATTGACAAAAATCAGTGTGATTAATATCCGTGCCAAAGACACAATTTACGACTTCTTCGTCCACAATCTTGACTGAAAAGAATCTTAGCAGTAAAGCCATGGAATGAAATGAGTAGGTTTAAAGTTGAACAGATAAGAATTTATAACTAAGTTGTTTTGATATTGGTGGAATGCTGTTCCGCTTTGGATAACACTGCCAACATGTATCATGACGTTTCAACAGATTACAAAAATGTTTTTGATGATGAGCATTCAAAGTTTTTTTAATGTCATTTGAATCACCATATGCAGCCTACACATTTTGTAGTTGCAGTAAATCAGTTATCAACCTCTTCAGTGCTGCATGACGTATGTCTGCAAAAAATGCTTCGCTATTTGCCCCATGACGTACCTAAAAATGTTCACCAGCGTTATTTCAGGATTTTCCACAGATCTATCTATCTATCTAAAGTTCATGTGTCCCAGTAACCACCACACTGAAAGCTTGATATGTCTACTTTAATCATATGTGAGGAACAACAGCCAATCACTCTATGTATGATAATTTCTTGATGTTATTGTCAGTAGCCCCATCACAATGCTTTCAAAATGGCGGACGACAAACCACAACTTTACCCCAGTGGCTTGAAACAGCAGTGCGCAATGACAAAATGAGATTTAACCATCCAAGATATTGCAGAAACTTTACAAGTCATTGAAAATAACTGGGTGTAGAAAAATATTGTCAGGTGGTTCACTTGACGTGACTGAATGTTAGAATGATGATTTGTAGAGAGAAAGGATGGGGGGGATAGTGCTGCTTTTGGGGGAATTGTTCCGTATGCAGCACATAACTTGACATACACTCGTTTCAGATGTGAGTATGAATATGATTTGGATGACATATGTAAGTTGTGGTAACTCTCTGAGTCTCCTTCCACAGCCTTGGCTGTCATTCTGTGTTCAGGGATGTTCATGTGTCTTGACTACTGCCGCTTGACATAATCATTCAGTTGTTGTGGTCGTACTGTGTGGGGGGGAAGGTTTATTTGAGTAGTAGAATAACAGTTCAAAATAAAACTGCACAGATTAAAATATTTCTTTGTCTGTTCATTGCAGGAGCACCTCAGAATACACACTGGAGAGACTCCCTTCCACTGCGAGTTCTGCGATCGGGTTATTGGATTCAAATCCAGGAACACCTATAAGAACCACCTGAAGACCCACCACGGTTACATCCTCACGAAGAACTCTATGCTAAAAATGAGTGATGAGGAGTTTGCAAAAGTCAGAACACGAAGGTACAAGAAACCAACCACCACAAGTCCCAGGCAGCATGATGAGAAGTCGCCCACATCTTCAGGGTCTACATCAGCAGAGCCTTGATCAGCCTGTCAGCACTGCCCCTGCCCCTCCACTCACCCCCGCATCAGATCCTTTACCACCTGTGGGGACCATTCTCTCGGGATTTAGTCCGCTTCCTTGGGCATCCTGCCTGCCATGGGGGCTATTAAAGCACGAGCATCAATGTTGGACAACCTGGCACTGGAGTTGGGCAAACGTAACCCAGAAGTGCTCGCTGTGGTTTTCGCCACGTGTTTTTTTCTTATTTTATTTATTTGGTGTTTTTTCCCCATCCAGTGCACCCTCCTCTGTGGAAATGCCGAGGATTGTTTCAGTTATATTTTTTTTATGTGTAATGTTGGGACCCATATGACTGTGTGTGTAGTTGGGCCTTCTTTGTGGCTATCTGTTTGTAAGACTACAAGCTGATGTGTGTGTGTGTGTGTGTGTGTGTGTGTGTGTGTGTGTGTGTGTGATGGGAGCTGTGTGTGTGTGTGTGTGTGTGTGTGTGTGTGTGTGACACTACAAACTGATGCATAACTGTTGTGCCTGTGTGTGTGCTTTGAATCATAGCAATAAATCAAATGTAAAATAACTGAGATAGTTCTGGGGTGATGTGCTTAACCTTCAATTCTAATTCTCATAAAAAAGCTCTTTCTCTCTCTCTCTCACTCACACACACACACACACACACACACACACACACACACACACACAGAGTGAAGCACACATGCACACACAGTGAAGCACACACATATCTAAGGACACACAGTCAAGCACACACCCACATACAGTCAAGCACACACACACACACACAGTGAAGCACACACATACACACAGTGAAGCGGACACACACACACACACACAGTGAAGCACACACACAAGGTGAAGCACACACATATCGAAGGACACACACAAAGTGAAGCAGACACACACACACACACACACAGAAGCACACAAACACATACAGTCGAGCACAGACACATACAGTAAAGCACAAACACATACAGTGAAGCGCGTGCGCACACACACACACACACACACACACACACACATACAGTGAAGCACAGAACACATACAGTGAAGCACATGAAGCACACACATGTACAGTGAAGCACACACACATATACAGTGAAGCACACACAAACAGTGAAGCATACTCATACACAGTGTAGCACATATTCAGTGAAACACACACACACACACACAGTGAAACACACACATACAGTGAAGCACACACACAGTGAAGCACACACACATACAGTAAAGCAGCCATACTCCGCTTTCGGGGGCGGGAGGGGCGGGGGGGGGGACCCAAGGCAATTACAATGACAGTGACAATGAGTTTATTCCCATTAACTCTTTTGAGTCATGGAGAAACAAGGAAACATGACAATAACACGATGACGGCCACAGAAGAAGAGCGAAGATATTTTAAACCGAAGAAACAAAAGGGGAAATAACACAAATGGGGAAAAAATGAAAATGAAATAAAATAAAAGGCCAAATGTAATCATCACTCTGATACAATGCAATTAGAATAGCGAAGGCAATACTCCATAGACAAATGCACAGATCACAACTTAGATTTACAATAATTGTGAGTGAAGTGACATGTTCGACTCTGTATCTGACTAGTTGAGCCAAAACTGAGAACTGAGGGGTTAGCTGGAGCACAGCAATAACAATGACGTGGTGTAACAAAATAAGATACACAATGATTTGTTATTTTTTAGCACCCATTTACCAGTAATACTGGAATTGGATATATACAGGAGAGCAAAAGACAAAGAAAATATGATCATGCAATTACAAAATGGATATGTACAGGATGCAGTGTCCAGATTAGCACATGCCATTATTCTAATTCCTCTTCAACAAGTACAGTTAAGGCATAAAAAGTACAGTGGTAAAGAATCCAGACTGAGACTAACTCCTAGCGAAACACATTAAAACCTTCTTTAATGAATTTAGCAACGTTTTCTTGCTACTAATTGACATTAATGTTGCATATTTGTGGAAGTTGGGGCGTGTTCTGTAATACTTGCAGGACATTCCATGACAAAGTGGTATTCGTCTCCCACTCGATTCGTGTCTCAAAGACAACACCCT
Organism: Babylonia areolata; assembly: GCF_041734735.1. Lineage (NCBI taxonomy): Eukaryota > Metazoa > Mollusca > Gastropoda > Neogastropoda > Buccinidae > Babylonia > Babylonia areolata. The sequence goes on along the minus strand of NC_134896.1, from coordinate 14,088,996 downwards.
TGCTTCTTGTGGTATGTTCATATGTCTACCTTTTTCATTTGGCAGTTTTGTTAGTTTCAACATTGGGATGCTATATAGCACAATGGCAAAATGTCTAGGTAATCTTCGAAAGCTAGCTTTAAAATAAACTATTGTTAATGGCTTTTGGAGAGTTAGTTTCTACCCATTTTTGTGTATAACTATAATCAGATTGTTTATCAGCCTGCATGGGTTGATACAGATTGTGGATAGCCACACTAAGAAAGCCATTTTCATCTAGAATCTGGCACACACATGCTCCTTGGAAAGGTTTTAAAACCAGAAATACTTACAAGTGTCACATGAAAACACATCATGAATACATCCTCAGGAACATTGGCAAAATGGGCGAGAGGATTTCTGTCATCTTTGTCGACATGAAGCAGCAGCCCCCATTTGAGAGAGATGGTTTTTGAATCACAATAAAAATTTCTTGTTTTTAAATTGTGTCAGAAGTGGGTTGCAGGTCAAGCACTTCCACGTCCTCTTTCTTTGAAAAAAAATACAGGTTTCTAAGTGAGTCACGGAAAAATTCGCCTTCCTCGTTGAATGGTTTTATCGGATATTAATGTACGATTTCAAATACGGGAAGAAAGACTTCTCATCAAGATTATACGTATACAGCTCCTTGTCACGAAAAGCCTAATTTCCAGGTTGATACATTACCAATGAAATAAGCAACACCAACTGACAGCCTTTTGCATGAATAAGAAAGATTGTGTGGTGAAATGACTTTATATTTGAAAAACGTCATCAGACGCGTAATGCTGATTCTAATTAACAATTTATTTTGTGTTTAATGCAAATAGAAGAATGCGTTTTCATAGATAAGCTAATTGTTTGATATAAAATTGTTTTTGAAAAAGTGAATGCAAAAACCATATTTTACATGCTGATAATAATAAATTATATGATTTTGTGATAGTTATCAATACTATAGCTACGATCATTTTGATTTTTGCCAATTTAACTGTCAGTAGATTGTGGGTGCTATGTGCTTGCATTGGGCACTTTTGTTGTTGCTTTTTCATATTTTTACTGGTGCTTCTGATCATATATATTTTCTGTCGCCAGGCTGCTTCCGGCCTTTATTTTCAGTTGAAAATAGAAATAGGTAGAGCAAACAGAAATATATCCAGAGCAAGGATGAGAAGGGTAGGCAGCAATGATTTTTTTTTTAAATAATGTCCCTTCGTCGGATCAAGTATTACACTTCTCAGACGTGTCGGGTTTCCAGGTGGATACCATCTATCCAGGGTGGAAAGGAGGGTTTGATAGCTTTCAGAGACCTTGCCACCAAATCGACAGAGTAATGCTGAAATGACAGAAACGGTGTATATTCCGGTTTAACCCCACGGTAAATATTTATCAGTACCCTGCAGCCGCCCAATCATTGTCGTGCTTGAACATGTGGTTGCTTCCCTTGATATGTACGTGACAGTGACACATGGAACATTAACTGCTACTGATACTAACAATTACAACAGCAACAGCGACAACAACAATGATAATTTATGTCACCTTTATTATTCCCATAATTATAAATCACGATAATGAAGAGAAAAGAAAACACTGAAACAAACAAAAAACAACAACAAGAAAAACAAAAACAAAAACAAACACAAAAAACAGAGGGGAGGGAGATTTTTGCCTCTTATTCTCAGCTAATCATGAGAGAGAGAGAAAAAAAAAAGAGAGAGAGAGAGAGAGGTGGGGGGGGGGGTTGTGTGTCAATGATGACGGCAATCTAAAGGTTGTTCGAAACAGAAGCCGCTCCGGCGCCGTACTCCACCCGACTGGACTGGATCCGTCCATCCCAACTTCCTTGCTGACCTTACCCAACTACCCGATAGTACCCTGTGATTAAACGTCAAGGTCTTTATCTTACTGATGTCTCGATTACCCCCCACACTGACCCACTCCCCCGCTTCTCTCCACACATTTTGAAATTCGCCAGTCAGTAATACATCACATGTGGTCCGGCACTAATTGTTTCATTCATCCAGGAGAAACTGAGGTGTCAGAATGGTAAAGAAGCTCAGCGGCCACTGAATATAAAGAGTACGTGAGGGAGTAGGTTCGAATCCAGCTATCGTCCTTTCTCCCAAGTTTCACTGGAAAATTAGGCTGAGCGTCTACGGTCATTCGGGCGAGCCTGACGATAAACCGAGGTCTCGTGTGCAGCACGCACTTGGCGCACTGAAAAAGAACCCATGGCAACGAGAGTGTTGTCTTCTGGCAAAATTCTGTTGAAGAAATCCACCGGGCTCTGATACTGAGGTACACACACACACACACACACACACACACACACACACTCATACACACGGCACACACATACACATACACACTCTCACTCACACTCACACCGTCACACACACACACACACACACACACACACACACACACACACGGCGCGGCACACACACATATATATATATATTATATAACTTTTTTTTTCTCTCTCTCTCACTATATGTATATATGTATATATATATATATAGTGAGAGAGAGAGAACGACAGGGAAAAAAAGTGTGTGTGTGTGTGTGTGTGTCACGGACACGAGTGGAAGAGAAACGAAGATAACATGAACTGTCAGTGTGTTCATCGGTGAACTGAGATTTTGACTACTTACGTTATATTTTTATTTGGAATTTATTTGTGCATTTACCCGCGACAGGAAAAAAGCGAAAAGGAAAAGACGATCGCTTTTTCAGTGTATGCTTTATGATTCTTAAATTTCCTTCAACAGACGCCAACGGCCATACCACGTTGAAAACACCGGTTCTCGTCCGATCACCGAAGTTAAGCAACGTCGGGCCCGGTTAGTACTTGGATGGGTGACCGCCTGGGAACACCGGGTGCTGTTGGCAACCTTTTTCACATTTTTATTCTTCCCAACTTTTGTTGTTGTTGTTTTCTCTCTCCTGGCCTCTACCTTTCTTTTTTTCCCCCCATGATTTTCTCTCTCATTCATTTTACTTTTCTTGTTTCATGTCATTCATTTCTACTCACCATGTTAAGTTTCCACACTGGCGGTTAGGTCTTGTCACATGTGACTGCACATTTTCCTTTCCTTTTTTCTTTTTTCTTTCAAGTCTACACACGCTGTACATAGTGATCATTGTACATG